>NC_142769.1:33681768-33988883 GCF_988280905.1 Pimephales promelas
AAATATTGAATATTATAAAATATAATAAATGTAATTAATATACAACGTGAAGTATTTTATTGAAACTGCAAGTACAGTGCCAAAAAAACTTGAAATCTAGATTGCTTTAAGTTAAATTACTGTATTAACCGCATGGATTAATTAAAGAAAAAATAATTACACCAAAAGCTTGCCATGACATTAATAATATAATAAAAGGTTTATAAATGCCAGACTCCATTTCAGCCTATTATGCAGTGTAATTAATTAATAGGCAGCCGTTACTGGCAGATTGCTTTTACGTCAGGCTGAAATGAGAAAACTCTGATTGGGATGCGCCTGGCAGCCATTACAACGGATGAATTGATACAGAGGGTTTTAAAAAGATTACCTGTGCTGGGTGCCCGATTCATTTAGCGTCTTTTCTTTTCCCCCCAATACTGCAAGTGGCTCTGCGAGGAGGAGTATGTGACAGTAGTTTATTCTAGGGTTCAATTCTCGCTATTAACTAGATGCTTATTATCATGAATATTACTAGGATATTGGCTGTTTATTAGTACTTATAATTATAAAGCACATATTAATGCCTTATACTGCATAACCTTATTCTTCATCCCTTAATGCTACCCAATACCGAAACTTAAACATTACAAAAACTACCTTACTATTAATAGACAGTAAATGAGCAGTTTGAGGTAAAAGTTGAAGTAAATAGTGAATGTGTGTTCCCCATAGTGAAGCTTTTTTTTTTTTTTGGACTTAAGATTGCTTTGATACTCTGTGGGACTTTTTTTTCTCACATACTTTTGTTTTATTGATTTTTGTGAACTATTAAAAAAAGTAACTGGCCTGTTTTTTGTTTTGTTTGTTTATTCTCTACAGTACTGCAACACAGTTATGGAGCACCGCATCAATGGACTGTTACCTGAGCCTTTACAGATATTTCCACGAGGTGTGTAAAGTGTGTGTTTGTGTGTTGGGCCAAATTACAGTTTAACACTGCAACAGTAAACGTGCCTGAGGCCCAGCTAGAGCCTAGATCACTGTTGAAAACCCCATACTCAGCACTGCCCTGTTCACGTGTTTTCTGTTTAGCAAATCCCAAATTACTTCATGCTCAGTGGCTTCTGTGAGAGGAATAAATATCAGTTTGGTGAAGCAAATTCTTTCTGAATACATTCACATATGCATTATCCTTTATGGTATACTTATTAGCTCTCTAAGCTGTATTTCAATATGTTTTGTAAAGTTGCAGATAGACTAATTCTGACATTTTAAACATTTTCTGTAAAATATTCTGCTCATGCTCTTTTACTCTGGCCTCATTTGATCTACAATCTAGTCAATTTTCTTTTTAGCCGGTAAGACCCCAGGGAACCGCAACATACACGGCCTGAAGGTATGTGTCTCAATGATTGTTTCAGCAGAATTGGCCATGGATCCGTTATGCTGCGTACACTTATTGAAATGTCAATTGAAGTCAAGACTCTTTCTTTCTATCTGTCTCATTTTCTACCCCCTCAATGTTTTTCGTTGTATTTCTATCTGATTATTTGATAAACCGTTCAAAAATGTGCGGTCGGTGAAAATGAATTATCAGCATGCCATCATTGCTGAATATCATTGCTAAATAAAACATGTTAATTTCTTTAGCAAACAAAAAAACCCTCTTACTAACCCTAAAGTATTCAAGGGTAGTGTAGTTTCTATTTACTTAGATTGTATAATTGTTCGTTTTGAGCTTGTCTTGGTTCAATTCTGAATTAATTGGCTTGAAAAGGGTAAAAAAAAAGAAAAAAATGATCTAAATGAGGTCTTCATAGACACTAATTAAGAACAGAATCACTGCTTTACTGCACTACACTACGACCTACAGACCTCAATTAATCTACTTATTTATATAGTGACTCTCTTTGAGCTTTTTTCCTTCATTCTCCCACTGCGATCCGTTAGCGTGGCTCTGACAAGAAGCAGCTTCATACATCCTCTTTAATGACAAATAAAGGACGTGATGTTGATTCATTCTTTTTTTTTTAACCCAAGGATGTTCCCAGAGTTATATTTAATTTTGCCTGATAGATGAAGTGACCCCTTTCCTCAAGCCTCTCTCTTTATTTCTCTCGGTCTCCCCCACAAACGCCAATTAACCTTGCGGCCAAAACAGGCAGTTTGCTGTTGAATCACAGGTTAATTAGCACAGGGTTCTGATTGTCTTTGTTTGCCTGCAGGTGAACACGCGTCCCGAATCCTCGAGTGGCAGGAGCTCCTCTGCAGCTGATTCCCGGTCCAACGATAGGTAATACAATCCCTCAAGTTTTCTACATTGCTTGTTAAACAGCTTAAGGTTACCAAATATATTTCTAATCGGAGGAATCCGTTATCCATCATGGCAATGAACACCTCTTGCTGGCAACTACCTTGCTGCCGCTTGTGGCTTTTTTTTAACTAAATAGGGTTTTTTTTTTTTTTAAAATTAGGACTACCATTTGGTAGGTGGATTAACTTCTTGTTACACACTACCGTTATATAGTTTTGGCGCCATAAGTTTTTATTTTAATTTTTAAAAAAGTAATGAATACATTTATTAAGGACACATTCAACTGATCAAAAGTGACATCAAAGATGTTTATAATGTTACAAACTATTTTTATTGTTCATTTAATCTCTATTTATCAAAAATCCTGAAAAAATGACAGTTTCTACAAAAACTATTTAGCCATAAAACTGTTTTTAACATTAATGATAATAAGTTTGAGCTCCAAATCAGCATATTAGAAGATTAGAAGATGTTAAAAAAAACATGAGTGTTTTCACTAATTCATAAACATTATTAGGTCCATCAGCTTGACAGCAAGTCCCATCATTCAGCTTGTAACTGCGTCATAAACATACGCCTTTGTTATTGTTGGAAACTGCGCCCTCTTGTGGCCAAAAAAGTCACATATTGTAGCTTTAAGTCAAGTCATGTTTATTAATCGCCACGGACCAGTGTTTACTACCACTAGCAAACTTTTCCGGAAAGTTTGCTTAGGCAAGCTGTTTTGAACTTTCTAAACGAACTTCATTTTTGGCTGATTTTGTTTGAAATGATGTCATAGCTATTCTTTCATAGATTTCGCTTGAACTATATCGGGGCCTTAAGAGACTTCTCACAAAAACATCATCAACTTTTGAACATTAGTGTAAATTACCAAATTTAGTTCCTGTTTTTATGGATAATTGTGTCTAATTCTGGTGTCCTTGTGCTTAGGAAATAAGTATTAAAATAATTAAAAAGCAATTAAAGGAATTTATACAGATTTTTATACTTTTTTACAGATTAGCTATAGTAACAGGACAGTTTTCATGTGAATTTTTTTCTTCTAGTTTGTGGGTCACGTAAAAAAGCAAAAAAATCCCTTATTTTGGGGATGGATTCCAGGAAATCTCCCCTATTCTCAATGTTCAATGTTGACAGCTATGGACTGGATACGGTAAAAGTTTAATATATCAACTTGCTCCGCTGACTCCGCGCTATCCAATTGCGTGCGGAGAGAATTTGAAAGACAACCGTTTATCCTTCCCCTCGGAATGACCCCTGTCAATGATGAGTTCCCAGACCAAACATCTTGATGTAGGTCTGGCATGCCAGGCTAGTGTACTGCACCTTTAAAGGTGATATTCATTTTAATTATAAAGGTCTCAATGTAATTCCCTTTAATAAGAGACACTAACAGGAGCTGGTAGTCTTCATAGCCTAAACATACAGCAAAAACATTTTGTCAGTTATAATTGGATCTGGTCTGATATAATGGAAACCCCCTGGCACAGAACAAAGACCTGCAGTCTGAAGGCCAGTGTGTATGAGAATACATGCATCACTGCTGAATACACACACACAATTTCATACTTTTTATTTTTTCATCTGCAGTTTAAGAAAGTCTTCAGCTGAGCTTAAGAAGATTTTGACAAATGGACAGGTATAGTAGCCCTCTTTTCACATTACACACTTTATTTCTGCATATCTTTTTAGAAACACACACACATAATGCACAGTATCATCAGTAGTACCAATCAACCAGTGATGCTTCACTCATCCCATTTAAATTGTCAATTTACATTCTCTGTGTGAATGTGCAAACACATCTATTGATTGCAGATAACAGGCTGTTCACTGACCCTTTCTCTGTGGTATGGTTGAGATCTTTATCTTGAGTGTACAGAGCTGTGTCCTTTTGCTGCCCACCCTTCCTCCTTTCCCTGTCACCTCTTCTCCCCCCTCCACAGGCCCCTAGCTGACCAGTCTGTCAACTAAAGTGTGTCAGATAGACAATTAAGACAGTCACATCCCCTGTGACACCAGTAACATGCACAGTTAATAGATCACTAGCATCCTCTCACACACATGGTCTCTCTCTCTCTCTCTCTCTCTCTCTCTCTCTCTCTCTCTCTCTCTCTCTCTCTCTCTCTCTCTCACACATACACACACACACACACACACACACACACACACACACACACACACACACACACACACACACAATGTCTCTCTCCTGCACTTCAGCCTAATCAAATGTCCTGTATAAAATCAAATGGCCCCTGTAGTCGGGGTGAGGCCTGTCAGCAGAGCATTGGCTTCACATCAGGTCCAGTTCACAAGGGGAAACACTTCCCCTACAATACACACAATACACACACACAACACTGACTAACCAGTCGTATTAGCAATCACAAACAAATGACTTGGATTGGATTGTTCATGTATATAATAATGATACTATTATTATTTGTTAATGAAAAATGCTGCTGTTAAAAATAATAATAATAATAACAACACTAATTATTATAATGCTATGTTATACTGCAGAGTTACCACACAATACAAATATTAAAGTAAAAAAAAAAAAACTGTATTAGTGCAACTTTCATGAAGTAAAATCACTAAAAGCCTTCTTTCCGCTAGAAGAAAAATAGTCCCTGACCGTGAACAGCAACAACGTTCCAATGTGTAATATGCATGAAAGCTCAAATAAAAACAACAGAGGAACTGCAGTGTTGCGCAGTGATAAATAGAACCGTTGGGTCAAGCGGACATAGCCGTGTTTTATCATGAATAAAGCACAGTCACCAATCAGAATCAAGGATTGGAACTAACCGTTTTATGATTGTATATAATGTTATTATATTATATTGTTATCGTTGTTTATGATGATGATGATAATAATAATGCTTTCATAAGTAAATATCTTGTTTGCTTTTCTACAGTTTTGTAAAAGAAGAATGCGTCACATCAGATGTAACAATACCCTGTTATATTGTGGTACAAGTGTTGCGAATTAGCCTTGGCTATAGACCATTTCACAAGATGTAAACAACACTGGTCCAGAAACAATTCCTGTTTCAGTTTGTAACTGTTTTCTTTATTTCACATGTAAAGAAAACATCTTAAAGATGTTGGTTTAACTTTTTATTCAGTTTTAAATGTTCTGTTGGTTGTATTTTATCCCAGCTTTTATGTAGTGTTAAAAAACTGAAACAGGAAGTGCTTCTGGACCAGTGTTGTTTACATCTTGTGAAATGGTCTATAAACACTGTGATACAGGCATCGGATTGTTCTTTATGTAATAATCTATGTTTTTTTTGTATCTGTCTCTATTCAAATAAACAATAAATAAAATAAATAAATATGTAAGAAGTAATTGATGACGAGCCATTAAATTATTAGAAAAATAACGTTGGAACATCTTTGCTGTGCATTGTTTTTCTAATAATCCAAGGGTCCAGAGTCAATTATTCAGCTTATACTAGGTGATTGCCATGCCTCAAGACATTGTTCAGATCTTCCCTTTTTTTTGTTTACGTTTTTGTCCTTAAAACCTTGTGTGTTGGACTAATTTATTCATTTTAATTTATTTTAGTGTCCTTGTTACATGTGGCATGTTGCTGTAGTAGTTGCTATAAATTGTGCATAATTACATACAAGTAACCCTAAAACAAACCCTCACCCTTGTAGGAAACTTAGAAGCAAAGACGAGAGACTCATTTGTATGTTCAGCAAGAATCTTTGAGAACACAAGCTGTGGGTAGCTGCAGTCATCAAGTCTAACTAAGGCAGTGAACAACACTGTAGTTTATATAGATTTTAGGAGGCAGTGCTTAAAAATGGTAACAAAGCACCTGGCTGACTTTAAACAAAGCATGCAAATGAAGTATCCATGTACTGTATAGGAACCCGCCCCAGACTCTAGTGTTACCAGTCCTAATTCAATCAGCATAACTATTCAAGAATTGGACAGGGTCTCCAAGAGCCATTAAAGACAAAGGGTGAGAGTCTCAGTTATTTGTTATTTGACTTAAAGAGAACAGGACTGGCAGGAACCTCAGTCTTTTTTGCTAATCTGATGTTCTCATCTTTACCTTAATTGCTAAATACAATGTACTTCCCTTTAGTTTTTCATTTGACATTTGAGGATGTAGGATCAGCAAATCTTAAACAGATTGCTAAATTTGTAATCCCACACCCTACAAGTAGTTAATGTGCTTACATTGAAATTAATAATTTGATACAATGGAATTATTGTGTACATACATGTTTTTACATTGTACTTATATTTTAAAAATACCAGCATGTAATTACAGATGTAATTAATTTATGTAATTACATCTGTAATTACACAGCTGACCCATCCCTTACACTTAAACCCACCCTTAAACCTACCCATACCACCACACCTGTCCCTAACCTTACCCGTATCACACCTCATAGCACCAAAAGTGATTTACAATACAACATGAGCACAATAAGTACATTGTACTTATTTTTAAATGTAAGTACATAGTACTTAAAGCCACTTAATATAAAGTGGGACCAATTATGGTAACTCATTACTTAAATGTATAATTACACTGTGACACAGACACTTTCAAATAGTCTAAACCTAATTTTTACAAATTGTAAAATGTAATTTTAGTGCTAGGAACAGAGACTTGAGCCACTAATATGCAGACTATGCAGTTATTAGAGAGAGATCGTCAGTAGAGTCTCTACTAATAGTGAAGTCTAAGTTTGCGCCATTGCCACCTCGATACTGAGAAATATCATGTTGTGAAAAGAATTGTGGTTTTGAACTCCATTCTAATGTCAATGATTGAGTGGGAGTTAATTTGTTGACTGGATGAATCGGTTCAAAGCTGAAAATCTGAAAATCCTCTGTGGCTGGAATTGGCAACTGCATTTACAGGTCAGGTCAGGAGATTACCAGATTGAGCTTCCACTGCGTTTTTCTGTTTCGTCATCCTCAGAGATACTATTGGCCCTATGGAATCTGCAGCTGGATGTTACAGAGCCCTTATGTTACGAAAACACATAATGGTCCAACCACTTTCTTAACTTAAGGGCTTTGTTGCAACTGGGCTCTGATGTCCTACTCACACTCACAGGCTGAAAACCTGAAACTCTGAGAGTTTAGATCCCACAGCATGTATTTTATTGTTGTATTAAAAAGAAATCAAGAGTTTGGAATAAAGATGGAGGGCGTTCTAGTGTGCATAAAACTGACTGCACCTTAAAACATACTGGTCCCTCAGGCCTCTTGGTGTCAGAAGGGCATGTATTGTATTACCATTTTGACAGCTTTTATCAAAGTTGAACATGACAGTATAGGCAAACAAATCATCATTAAACTTCCTATCACTCCTAACTACTGTCACCTTTTTATATATTAGACAGAAAATGTTGTATTGATCCTCCTTTTTTGTAGCTACTGAACTCCCAATGACCTTTCAGTGGGATTTC
The DNA here is from genome assembly GCF_988280905.1 of Pimephales promelas. Taxonomy (NCBI): domain Eukaryota; kingdom Metazoa; phylum Chordata; class Actinopteri; order Cypriniformes; family Leuciscidae; genus Pimephales; species Pimephales promelas. The sequence goes on from NC_142769.1 coordinate 33,689,522, forward strand.
TGAGGTTTTTTTTTTTTTTTTTTTTTTAGAAAACTTCTTTCTTTCTTTCTTTCTGAACACTGGCACACATACTAACTTACTTTTGAAGATACTTTACTTTTTTTAGATTTTGCTCTCCTTAGAATAAAACAGTATCTAGAGGGGAATTTCTTTCTCAGTTTTTATTTTTATTTTCTTTGTTTGTTTAGATAAATGAACATGACCTCCAGTACCAGGAGCAGCTCGGCCATGGAAATGGTGGAACTGTTTACAAGTGAGTGCTGCTCTCGTGTTTTGAGATTTTAATTAGACCGTTTGTGATCAGCCTTTTCAGAACCATACAATCTATAAGTTGTCTGGACTCATTTTCTGATTAATTTGACATGGTTTATGATTTCAGACATCCCTCAAAACCTTTTTAATGTTGACAAATGGTCTGTGTGCTTTTGTGGATAACCCAAACACTCATCATATTCTTCTAATACTGGAGGAGCACCTCTGTGTTGTTGGAAATTGTTCAACCATTTTAAAAAAGCCAATACTGCAACCCAAACATAAATGCAGTCTGACAAGCTCAGCACTAAATGTGTTTGCCTAGAATAATTTTTTCCCCTCAAACAAAAGAAAGTGCTGAATATTGTATTCATCTCCTAATTCAAACCATTTCCCCTTTTTTTCTCTCTTTTAAGTGATGGATACGAAATACAGCTTGTCTGAACAGATGTTTCTGTATGAAACATCCATTAAAAATCAATGCAAAATTTGATCTCGCATAGCAAAAAGGATGTGTAATGTGTTCTAAAATACTGTGGTATTAGGAATTTATTTATTTATTTATTAATTCTTTGTTTTTCACTGCATATTCATGATCTTTAAAGAAAGGAAACATTCACTGTTATCGTGTTTCCTGCTCAGACTGACAGCTGCAGTGCAGTACAGGTAGCGGGAGGTGTAATGTAATGTAATATAATCTCTGATGTGGCTCGTAGGGAAATTTCGGCCAGTGTCCCATCCATCTCCACAGCTGTCCTCGATCACCTCTGCTGTGCTTGCTCATGTCTACAGACACTTTATGCAAAACACACACCTTTGTGACCATCAGACTGCATACAGGATGGTGCCAAGGGTATTTGCTTAAATTGCTTTTCTTAAGAATAAATAATTTTTTTTTTCTGTAAAGCTTTAACCTAACCTGCACCCCTCGATGTTGTGTTACTGTGTTTATAGTAGTGTTTATAACCCTGCGCCTCTCTTACGTATCCAAGAAAAGATCAAGTTAACCAAACATTCTTATATTCATAGACTGAAATTCTGAATTTTTGGTCGGTACAAACCAAGTGAACACATAATTAATGTAATCATGTATAGTTTTGTTCAATGAGGACGTCAACCTGCCTATGCACAATACCAAAATACAGTTTAATTGGACACAGCCTGACAAAAGATGGATTTCTCCTTGCTTTTATATATACATATTTTGTATAAATGCACACGCATGCATATATATATATATATATATATATATATACATAGATATGTGTGTTTATATATACAAAATAATTATACACAGTACACGCATTATGTAAACACAAACCTTTATTTTGGATGCAATTTTAATCACGATTAATCGTTGCTCAATGCACGATTGTCAAAATAGCTGGCAACAAAAGTGAGTACACCCTAAAAGATAATAGCTGTACGTCGTTTAACCATGCAAAGCCACATGTCCTATTCATCATGTTCATGTTTTTTCATTTTCTCATACTGACCACTGGATGTTCAACATAACTTTTTAAGGATTTGAGAATTAGAATTGTTGCTCACCACAAAGTAGATCTAGGCTATTAGGAGATTGGCAACACACTGAAACTGAGTTACAGAACTGGCCAGGGTCACACAGAGGTTTTCCAAGACTGGTTCCACTCGTAACAGGCCTCTCGTGGGTCAATCAAAGAAGTTGAGTCCTCGTGCTGTGCGTCAGGTGCAGAAGATGGCTTCAAAAAACAGATGAACAGTGTATGATTCGGGCACCATTACAAGTCAGATTTGATCAGAACATATGTTTGGAAGACGAAGATGTGGAGATGAGTTGTTGAGGATCTGTGTCGATGAGGCCGGCACTTAAGAAAGAGTTGGGAGGGGTCCAGGCGCAGGTCCACCATAGAGGCTCCCTCGGGACAAACAGAGAGTAATATTAGCGTAGACACCATCCTTCTTATGATGTACCAAGTACATCAGGATTTACAGGACGTGTTCCCGGTTCCGGCTGATCTAAACTATGCAATGTTTAGATGGCTGTTACGCCAGCAGCCATATCACGCTGAGGCCCAAGCCTGGTTGCCTACTTAAGCTAAGCTGGGCTGAGCCTGGTTAGTACCTGGATGGGAGACCTCCTGAGGAAACCAGGTTCCTGCTGGAAGAGGTGTTAGTGAGGCCAGCAGGGGATGCTCACCCTGTGGTTTGTGTGGGTCCTAACGCCCCAATATAGTGACGGGGACACTATAATGGTAAGGGAAGCTTTATCATTTGCTTATCTCTTATTATATCTGTTTTTTTGTTGAACATCAATTACTTTTTTAATCTGACGTTTTTTGGATATCCAAATTCGGGGAACAGTCACAGTCTCTATATGATATCTAGGTGAAAGAGCCTCTATGTGATGGGATTTATCTGACCTTGGTGATGCGAAGCTGCTAGCAGACGGTCAGTTTAGCCAGTCTGTCTGCATCCTGACCTGGTGCCAAATTTGTCATGTTTTAGCTATAAGACTATGAGCCAAATTACTTGAGAGAAGAGCAGCACCATCCCAGGAGGGAGGGGTGAATTCCATCTCTTTTCGACAGGTCAGGCTTGCCCCAGAAACATTTCCAATTGTCTATGAATTCTACATTATTTTGCGGACTTTTGCTGTACTAAACATATGACGTGACGCAGGTAACAGTAACAGGACAAGACATTACTCACCGTGTTTGTATACTGATTCTTACTCGGCGTATTTGGTGACTGGTTCTTATTCACCTGGGCTTTTTATGAACTCAAAGGCGTGGGTTCGTGAGTGGAAATAAACACATAAATTAGACAGGCTAGCGATGATTATTGTGCTAACAATAACGGAAGCTAGCGGTGTAAGGTTAATCTGAGATGTTGGGTAAGATGTAGACTATTTAGTAGTATAAACAACCAGAAATGGTTCAAAACAGAAAGAAAAACAAAGCTTAAATGAAGTTTAGACGCAGCGTACAGCCTTGAAGCAAACAAACACACAGCACAGCTTGAAGCAAGGCAGACAGGAGCAATCGATCCGAGGCAGACAGGAGCAATAAATGCCAAGCATGTGTGGCGAGTACCAAGAACATTGTGTCTTACCTACAGTCAACAATGGTGGGGGTAGCATCATGGTCTATGGCTGCATAAGTGCTGCTGGTACTCGGGAGCTGTGCTTTATTGAGGGAAACATGGATTCCAACATGTACTGTGACATTCTGAAGTAGAACCTGATGCCCTCCCTTCAGAAACTGGGCCGAACGGCATTATAACAACCCCAAACACACCGCCGAGATGGCAACTGCCTTGCTGAGGAAGCTGAAAGTGATGGAGTGACCAAGTATGTCTCCAGACCTGAAACCTATTGAGCTCCTGTGGGGCGTCCTCAATCAGAGGGTTAAGCGCCCTGTGTCTAACAGTCATCATCTCCGTGATGTCATTGTGGAGAAGTGGAAGAGGATCCCAGCAACAACCTGTGCAGCTCTGGTGAACTCCATGCCCAGGAGGATTAAGACAGGGCTAGATTACAATGGTGATCACACAAAATATTGACACTTTGGACATAGTTTTCTGTTCACTTACTTTTTTTGTTGTACTTACTTTTATTTTCAACTATTTTGACAATAATGGCTGATTGTTGAGTTATTTTAGGAGGACCGTAAATATATACTGCTATACAAGCAGCATGATTACTTTATGCATGACTAGCACTGACTACTCTAAAATCTATCAAGTTGCATTTCTGTAGTATTTTCCCTTGAGAAGATATACTAAAATGTTTACACTTCCCTTTGTACACTCTGCACCTGCGCACCTCTCTTTTTGGCTTTCTTTTCAGGTGAGGTGATCATCTGGTCATCTCAGGTTAGATGGCATAGAGAAACCGATGGAGAGAACTGTCTGGCCGGCATTGGCCGCTGTAACCGAAACCTGTTTGTGTGGTTGCGTGCGTGTGTGTTCGTCTGCAAACGCACATGCATTCGATGGCTGTCTTCGAGAGGTCCATGAATACTGCATGACAGAGCTTTCATTACCTTGGGCTCTGGAGTGTAAATAACAAACAGAGAATAGGGACACGTTTACGGGGGTCAGGACCACACGTCACTACGCTCTGACCATGCGTCTGTCAGTCTTGAATCATCCCTGCATGACTACCCAGCAGGGTCAAAGTTCAAGGAGTTTAGCTGAACTTTGCAAATGGGCTTAGTAGGATCCATTACTGTTTAGGATGTCCTGAAGCGACCATTAAGACAACATCATTGGTTGGGCTGGCAAACTTGGCATCAGTAAGTAATCATTTAGCAAATGCTTTTATCCAAAGCAACTTATAGCATACATATTACACAGATAATCCCTATGGAAAGACCTAAGGTTAAGTGTCTTGCTCAAGGGGACAATAGTGATGGTTTATGACTCACTACATGCATGATGTGGAACTCACAATTGTGGTCTGCCTTCCGATAATCAGGCCTGAGCTATACCAGAGACAATTTATACAGAGACATGCCACTTCATCAATCCTTAATACAACTATATAGGGAAAACCCATAACACCAAAGATGGCGGTTGTATGCACATGCCCTGCCCCTCCCGCTGGAAAGCCAATCGTCTGCTTTTAACAGTCAAGCCGGGAAACATTTCACATGCGCACAGTTGACGTTTGCAACAGTGGAAAATATGTTACTGTTTGAAAAGGCGGCAGATTTGATGTCTGTTAGTTGTGTAAATATCAGACATCCCAAGTCTGCCAGAAGTTCCAGGTGTCCCCCGCGGATTGATAGCGGCTCCCTGATGACCACAAATTAGTTCAAATCTCCCGGAATCTAGAGCGAGCGAGCAGTAGCGCGCGCACGACAGAGAGCGAGAGAACACTTGCGCATGCACAGTAAAAGTGTAATCTGTGGGGAAAAAAGGCATTTTAAACCTTATTTTGGAGTAAAGTCATCAAACTTTTTCAGTGATTTTTATCATATTTTATTACTGTTTCTATACAAGCAGTGTTTATGTCCCGGTGACCAGTGAAAGTGCAGTTCTGAGTCTCTGCCCATTCATTTAGATAGTAGCCCTGTCTTCTTCGTCCGAAATAGAGCATCACAGTCCTGCCCAAAGCTGGTGCTGGAAGTAAAAATTCAATACAATTTGTCCATTGACATTGGAGATATAAGCCATAAAAATGTAACCATACATGGTAGACTTAAAACCAGCTTTTGCTCTACTAAGTGATTGTATATGCTCATATAAACGGCAAAAGTTCACCTTGTTTTAAGATAAATGCCTTTTATTCACGATGAATTGGATAAGTACTTCATTACCCACAATCCTGAACAATCTCACAGTGATGCATCTGATTGTTGGAAGTCGTGTCACATGTCTGAAACCCAGCAAAGGAACGTGACAGACTGAAGATAGTGTAATGACGTAGGGCTAAGTTCATTGGTCGCACATCTGAGATGCCCCCGCGCCATTGGATGTGCAGTTGCCGCAGCACAGCCTATGAGTGAGCTAGATGCTCAATGTTTTAGCATGTGGAGCTGTAAATGCGTTTGCTTCAGTAAATCGAGGAAAAGGAGTTTCCCTGCACATTCACTATATAAAATTCACTGGAGGAAAATGTTCACGTGGCCGTCGTCAGATTTGGAAGTCACTCAAAAGGGTGGCTTCAGTCCACTTTAGTGAGGCGCGGTGGTTTATGGGAGGAGTAGTTCCTTTGCTCGGAAATGAAAATATGTACACAGGCTTGTACCCTTGACTTTTTTTTTTGGATTTTCTCTTAGATTTTTCACTGGAAATGATATGTTGAGTTCAGCCGTAGCTGGTTATCCTCAGAAATGCTCTAATACTCTTTAGATATGGATTTTACAAAATGTCAATGGGAGAAATGAATAGGTTTTGTTTTGTTTTGAGATTTAATTGATGCAATTGTTTTGTCTCAAGATTCACATCAGTAATGTTTTCTTTGTGCGGAATGTGATCTTCCTGGCTTAATCTAAGCCCTGTCTGTGATACCAGGTCTTTAAGATTGAATTTTCTGTACATATTAATTTAATAATATGTGATCCCAAAAAGCACATATTGGGTGTATCACTGGCCATCTCCGTATCTTGTATGTCTCAGAATCTTCCGAAGTGTAAAGTGTACCTGCAGAGTACTCTGAGGTGAGATGGGATCGAGTGTCGTCGCCCTAAATGAGGGAAGTTAGCCGTCGCGTCACTTAGAGCGACATTAATTAAAGGCTTGCTGGAGTTACGAGGTGTCTGGAGCTGTAACAAGATCAGCCATCTATTTCCCATAAATCACATGCACTGTCTCAAACACAAACCATTACGAATTTGTTTACTTTAGATGTATACGCAACTACTTACGGAGCGCCACAATCAAATCTTTTTCTTTTTTCTTTCTTTTGTTTGTTTCTTTCGTGTTCATACACACATACAGTGTGCCTGTGTTGTTGAGTCCACCCTCGTTTGGCAGCTGTCTGTTGTTATAGTATATTATCTGGTGGAATGGACCGTGTCGTGGGTTATTGTAACCCAAACCCTCTTCAGCACCTACTGCAGTAACCAGATCCACTGCTCGGAATGAGCAAGGATCATAATTAAATAATTGTGGCTTTGCCGTTAATTCGACCTGTAACAGGAGGCCTGTCTGGGAGAGCTCACGCTGAAATGGGAACGGAGCTGATAACGCTCCACAGCTCAGAATGTCTGAGGTTTCGCAGGTGACTGACTCAGGGTTGACCTCACCTGCATATGACACTTAGGATGAGGACACCCCTCCTTGAGCTCTTTTTTGAAGCGATTAAGATGCTGATAATCTGTAAATAAATTCTAATGTTTAAAAAGCACCTGAGTGTCTTACTTGGTCATATAGATGTACATCTCAGGTTGCTGAGATAAAACAACAACAAAAAAAAACAACAAAACTGAACGTAAGTTCCATCCTAGAGATGTCAGTTATTGAATGTTTATCCTTGAATTTTTTTTGTGTAGTGTGGCCTCAAAAATATTTGGACACTTTTAATATGTTTAAATGTGTTGGATAACAAATATATAATAGGTAGATCTTTTAAATATCAAAGTCAAGTTTATTTTTTATATAATACTTTGGGGCCAATAAGATATTGTAATATTTTTTAAAGAAGTTTATTAGGCTGCAGTTCAGAAATGATAAAAATACAATAAAAACAGGAATATTGTGAAATATTCACAAGAAAAACTGTTTTCTACCTGGATGTATTAATTCCTGTGATGGCAAGGCTGAATTTTTAACAGCCATTACTTCAGTGTCACATGATCACATTGTTCTGCCCAAACAAATACATGATGTTGGCTAACTACATGTTTTGTATAGAACTGTATATCTGACATATGGATAACATCTAACAATCTTATAACCGATAGCTCTAAATTGTAATGTAGAAACATGTATTTTCTGTAAATCTGAAGTTATCCTTCAGATATTATAATATAAGATATTATAATATATATAAGTTATGCTGATTTGGTGGTCAAGAAAAAATTCTTATCAATTTTGAAAACACTGCTTATTTTTTGTGGAAACTGATATATGTATACTTTGATGAGTAGAAAGTTTAGAACATCATTTATTTGAAATACAAATCGTTTGTAACATTGTAAATGTCATTTACTATCATTTTTAATCAATTAAATGCCCTTGCTCTTAAAAAAAAAACTCACTGCACCCAAGATTTGAACGTTAGTGTGTGTATATATACATTTTTTTACTGTGTGTTTTGCTTGTTTATTAATCTATGAATTGTCATTAATCATAAATCATCCTTTTTTGACAGAGCTTATCATTTGCTTGGGAAGAGAATTGTAGCAGTGAAGGTAAGAACAATACAAAAGTCAATAAGCTTTAGAACCTTAAGCAACATTAAGTGAAAGGAATTCACTGATGCTCTTTACTAACTTTTCTAATAAAATATTTTGTACATGTTTTGTAGATTGCATTTTGGTTTATTGTTCAGAATTACTTGGCTCACATAGAAAACCATGAAAACATACCAAAGACCCAACATATGATATTAAAACTCACATTCAACTAATGGGAATAATAAGAACATCAGACAGCCAGTTAAAAAAAAAAAAAAAAAAGCAGTGGAGAAGAGATGAACTCGGGGAGCAAGACCTCAGCGGGTCTGTTACATGTAGACTTTACTGCGGCAGGATGCAGTGAATGATTGCTGGAGATCTTAATAGTTCTCTGTTAAAGAGCAAATCCAGCACTCGTGCACGCACCGCCACACTTAAGCATGTTCGAGATCCTGTGGCCCTCATACGACACAGAGTCTCTTTCTTTTTCCATCTTAGCTGTTCTTGGTTATGTCACTTCTTCCATTCTTTTCTCACATTTTATCCCTCTCCCTCCCCTCTCTCGTCATCCTCATTTACATCTGTTTAGTTATCCTCTCACTTCTCTTATATCTTATCTCCTATCTGTCCTCCTTTCCTTTCATTTCTTCTGCTGTGTCTGCTCATCTTTCCGTCTGCGCACTGCCTGGGTTTGCTCGAGCAGGGCTATCTATTTGGCTAAGGCTGTAAGTGATCTCTGCTGAGCTTTAACTGTGTGGCCTTGCCTTACTGCCTTACCTGTAATCAATTATTTCAGTGGGAGGCTGATAATCTAGCCTTAACTAAAGAAGCATTTTAGTCGCTGCTTCTAGTTGCTGCTTCATTACAAAAGTAGGGACGCGAGAGAGCAAATGCCTTGGTCGTAACAAACACGACCGTTTAGTTCAAAACTTTTGTAATATTGGATGAAAATACAGCCTTGGAATATATTTTTGCTATTTTAATTGGCAGACCATTGATTTTCCTGTCAATGCTGGTTGAAGAGAACACTCTTTGAGCATGTCTCAAGCATCCATTCGCAAACTCAAAGTGAGCTGAAACAGAAGTATTGAGGAAGTTCATGTAGATGATTAAAATCAGAAAAGTTGTATTTACCTGATGTAAAATAGTTGGAAAAAAGGAATTACACTGGTGGGCAAAGAGTCTAGAATTGCATTTGTGTGTTTGATATCATTTATTTAGCTTAAGAGTTCTGTTTGGATGTAAATGGTTTGTAAATAAGTGCTTATGCATTAAATAGTTCAGAAAGTTTCATTTGAGTGTGTGGCAGTTCAAACGATGACCTTGTGCTTGTATTCCAGGTTATTCCTCTCGACATCACGGTGGAGCTGCAGAAGCAAATCATGTCAGAGCTTGAGATCCTTTATAAGGTCTGAACCTTATGATTGGTTACTTGATTACTTAATCTGCATCTATATGATATTATTTTCAATGCAGTTCAGTCCTCTTTTCAGTGGATAGATTGCAGTGACATATTTTCGAAAATGTGTGTGATCAGCTACGTGAAATACTGTATTCCCTCTCAATTCCTCTAAATTTAGAGGATTTTGCTCTTAAGCACTCAATTGTCGCTTTGTTAGCTTTCTCTCATTGAAGGTGTCAAAACTGAGAGATGGTGAATGAGGGAGAGATGGATATAGCCTTGAAAGTTACAAATAACATGCAAAAAAATTTTGGGGTCCTTATTCAGGTGGATACCACATTCATTTAGAGCTGTGTGGGGTTTCAGCTTTCAGATTAGGTGTATTTGAGGTGTATGACTGTGATAAGTATGAAAGAAGTGTCATGAATTATTCAGGGATCAGTGCCTATGTAGTTTAGTCCATCTGCTCCAGTAACCTGCTCTGACAACAGCTGCTAGATAGACTTTAATTGATACCAATCACTCTTTGCAGAAACAAGCCAATCACATCGAATAATTAGCCAGTTCCACATATTGAATGAAATATATGGTGTCATTAGAATCACATGGCTTACATAAATAACTACAAACCAAACACTTAATGAAAACAATTAGTCTCATCTTTTCATCAGTGGTACATTTTTCTTAATAATAACAACGTATCTTTGACAACCATCAGGTGAATCATGCAAATTAGTCAATAAACGGTTTGCCCAAAGGTATAAATACATTTTTTTTTCATAACCTTAAAGAAATGTTCATATTATTCATTCCATTGCCCTAAACTAGCACAGATTTCTCATTCTACAAATGATCATACTCTACCATTTAAACGTTTGGGTTCAGTAATATTTAATTAAAAAAAAAAGAAATTAATACCTTTATTCAGCAGGGACACATTAAATTGATCACAAGTGACAGAAATGGTAATTATGATGTTATAAAATATTTCTATTTCAAATAAATGCTTTTCTATTTTCTTAATGCTTTATATTCATCAAAGAATCCAGTGGATTTAAATGGGAATAATAATTCCCTGTGCTGTGCTTTTGATCAAAAAAATGTGCACTATCAAATAAATAGTGCACATTTTTGATAAAGTTAGTGATAGTGATAGTGAGTTAGTGATTTGTGATGGTGCTGATATATTTGTGTTGTTTACAGTGTGATTCTCCATACATCATAAAGTTCTACAGTGCTTTCTTTGTGGAGAACAGAATATCGATATGCACTGAGTTTATGGATGGTGAGTCTCATCTGCTTTGACATTGTCAAATCTCTGGGAGGCAACATTTGTACAGGTAGAGATCATTCAGCATTTCTACAAATTTAATTGAATTATTTGTTTTTGATGTAGGAGGCTCTCTGGATGTCTATTGGAGAATCCCAGAGCATGTTTTGGGCAGGATTGCTGTTGCAGTAAGTCATTTCAAGTCTTGAAGCTGTTGTCGAGTAAGCATATTTAGAAAACTGGAAGATATCGGCATATCCGAGAATGTTACAGCTCAGACTCCTGTGTGAATGTGCTCAACTGTTGCTCTAGGCAAAACACCGTTGTGCCACCCCCACTTCACACTCACAATTAAAACACGATCTTTGAGATGCATGTGAAAGACTGGACATTTTTATTGATAAGATTGCACTAAAATTAAAAGCATTTTTTCAGATTTTTTTACATGTATTTTTTTCATTCTGCAACGTAAAACATCTGCACACAACCTTTGTATCATATTAAATTCTGTATTATATTATAAAATAAGTATATCCAGGCCCAGAGTGGACATTGGACGATTCGGAAGTGGCAGCATTACCACTTCGACATAAAGACAGTTTCACACGTGATCCTAAAAGTCTCAAGCTAATTTTCAATGAGAGATGCACGGAAATCGGCAAATCGATGATAGCTTTAGTTGTGGCAAAGCACCGGCCATACACCTGAAATCCCATCACTTGCACGTGCACAGCTCCTCATAGTGGTTAAAAATATTATAAAAATGAATATATGGTGTATATAATTATTATGCACGCAATAAGCTGAGCTACCTGATTTGTTGATATAAGTGCAATAATGCGCCGGTCATGTGCGTGTGTGTTTTTTCTTTGTAACAGTTTATTAGTGCTGAATTGTCATTTGCACCCGGTTCTGACCCTCATTACCCTCTCCTTCACACTTTCTCACAATAATCAAAGATATGCCGCTGTTTAGATAATTTACAGCTCTATCCTCTACAGACAATCGTCGTAGACACACCCTTTCGAGTCTCTTCTGAGTTTTTTAAAGAGTATGGGTGTTTGTGTGTGTCAATAGGTGGTTAAAGGATTAACATACCTCTGGAGCCTGAAGATTTTACACAGAGGTGAGAGAGCCTCTTTTATGTAACTTGAATAACATCTGAAATAATATCCAAATATTTGCTATCAATGTAAGATCTTCATTTAGGTAATTTAGGCATGTGTATTTAGAAGTAAATTAAGTACAGTACTGTTTAAAATTGAGGATGGTAAGATTTCTTTTTAAAACAAAATTATAATTTTATTCAGCAAGGTCATATTAAATTGATCAAAAGTTACTGTAAATAATAATGTTCTATTCATCAAATCAACAAAATGTCTAACGATTTCCTCAAAAATATTAAGCAGCACAACTTTTCAGCATTGATAATAATAAGAAATCCTTCTTGAACACCAAATCAATTAGAATGATTTCTGAAGGATCATGTGATACTGAAGACTTGAGAAATGGTTGCTGAAAATGTAACTTTGCCATCACAGGAATACATTACATTACAAAATATATTCAAATAGAAACCAATTATTTCAAATTGTAATAATATTTTTATCAATCTTGGTGCACATAAGAGACTTCTTTCAAGAACAAAAACAAACTTTTGAACTGTAAGTGTGATAATACACACGTACATGCCAATCTAAATCGTGTAATGATATCACGTAAATCAAGTGTTTATAATTAGACATTTTATGTGACACAATAATGTGTAATACTTTTGTTGTTAATTTGCTGATTGTGCCCCTAATTTTTAAAACACACAATGATAAGACACACACACATAGCATCACAGTGCAATGTAAATCCTTGCTTTCAAAAAATTAAGACTAGTTGACTATTCATAAAAGGAGCGTTAGTTTCTACAATGTACATAATGCAAAGAGGATTGTTTAAATTTTAGGGCTGTCAAAACGATTAATCGCGATTAATCGCATTCAAAATGAAAGTTTGTGTTTACATAATATATGTGGGTGTACAGTGTATAATTATTATATATATATATATAAATACACACACATGCTTGTATATATTTAAGAAATATTTTCGTGTATATTCTGTATATAGATTTATATATAATTTATATTATATATAAATATAAATATTTTATAGATAAATAATATTTTTTTCTTAAATATACATGCATGTGTGTTTTATATATATATATACAAAATAATTATACACAGTGCCCCCACATATATTATGTAAACAGAAACTTTTATTTTGGATGCGATTAATCGCGATTAGTCGTTTTGACAGCCCTATTAAATTTACATAAAAGTTTAACACTCTACCAGATTACACTCCAAAAGTAATCAAGTCACAATGGTATTCGATGCTGACATAATCTAATATTTTGTGTGTCTTTGTTTCTCTGCGCAGATGTGAAACCCTCCAACATGCTGGTTAACACACGGGGTCAGGTCAAACTGTGTGACTTTGGAGTCAGCACGCAGGTTTGTTCTGATTTGTATCCTGTGATTATTTGTTTCCATGTGTGTTTGTCTGCTCTGCTTGAATGTGTAAATACTCACACAAGTGCGTCTTGAATATCTGTCTGTGGTGTGAGCACAGTCTGATCAGCCATTGTCCCATCAGTCTCCATGTCTCTTCTTCGTCTCATTCCTCCTGGGATTTCTTGCCTTTCCTCCCTAACCTCCAGATACCCCTTAGATTGCTCCTCAGTTCTCACTTCTCGCTCTTTCTAATTACCACATTGAGCAGATATTCAGTGCATGTGAGTGACGGCGTGTGTGTGCGCGTGGCTGGAGACAATAGCTCTCTCCCCTCCTCTTATACACTCAGGAGTCCAACAATGGGGCCCAATCACTCCAAACAGCCTTCTTTTAATTAATATTCATACCCATGTTCCCCGAAGAGATTCTAGTTGAAGCTGACCCCTGGATGAGGTGCCTGTGTGCGTTCTCCTCTGTGCCCATTCAGACCATGACACTGTATAGTAAACCTATGTCTCTCTTATTCACTTACACACACGCGCACACTGATGCACGTCAGGCCGCGGGGGAACGCTCTCATTATGTTTGTCCTGTCATTGCTGACATGTGCCATTGTGCCCGGATCTCACTGTCTCTCCCTTGTGAGAGTACAGACTAAAATTAAACCAGGCTGGCATTTCAATAACACTTCACAATAACACGCTCTTTTCAGTAGATTTAAATCAGTTTCTTCATACTGTGTCCTTTAGCTTATGGCAGAGAGCTCAGGTCACCTGCTGTCACATCTGTATTGAATTTCAATGTTCAAACAGATAATATGCTTATAACAGAGGACTGATTGTGTCAGCTTCGCTATGGTATTGTTGGCTGTACACATACTGTAATGTTTAGGGGATAATGTTTCACCTTTTAGGTTGTGTGTGTTTGATGGTACTGTATATCCAATACTGTCACTGCTAAGATCTTCATTAGCTATTACGTTGAGTAACAGGAATCTGTTTGTTAGGTATTTTTGAAGATAACACGTTGCAATGAGGTTCAATTTATGGACACTAGTTAATGCATTAAGTTTCATGAACAAAAACGTTGCTTTTACAGTATTTATTAATGTAGGTTAATGTTAATTTATGGGTGTACTTAATACACTTTAAGTTTCAAGTATACATTTATGTTAATGTATTATAAACAAGCATAAATTGGCAATTAAGGAAAATATATTTATAAATTAACATGAACTTAGATTTGTAAACGCTGTAAATAAGTGTTGTTCATTATTTAATTTATCCTAACAAATTGAACCTTATGTATTCATCTGTCGCCTTGTCATTTTAAATGATAACTGTGATAGTGCTACATTAGTATTACTATTGTTCATACTTGGGATTAGAGATTTGAACATAGCCATAACCAAAATAAAATTTGGTACTTCAGGATAGTTCACCCAAAAATCATGTCATCAATGAATTCACTGTTTTGCCCCAGTTTTACCATTTGACATTTCTTAAAATACCTTCTTGGTGAAACCTTCATGCTGATTATAAAGGGAGTGCTCTTTGCTCACTGTCTGTATATTATCCATTCAAAATAAAAATGTTTCAAGTTATTTTTCATTATATTTATGCTGTAAATACACAATGAAAATTTTGGAAGTGACAGATTTATTTGAATGCTTGGTTGAATCCTGAATTGTAATGATAGACAGTGATACCTGTGTCAATGGACAGGTGGACAGACAAAAACAAGTCAAAATAGATCTGCGAAGGCCAAGGTTACCCAAGAACCATGAAATTTTACTGCCATTGGCCCAAATTACTGAATTTTCTTTGGTGTTTTGACACAACCTTTGCACTGAATAATCTACTTAACACCACAGTAATAGGATTCTGGACACACAGTTGATATGTTATTTCCTCTATTTGACATTCTTGTTGATCTCCTGCTAAAAATATTTTGGTAAAACTTTATTTTACATTGTCATGTACTTGCTATAGTAAAAACAGTGAACTTTGCATAGTTACATGCCACTAACTGAACCAAACCCTAAATCCATGTTGATTAATTCTACTCAGTACTTTAAATATATATATTTTTTCTGCTTTCCTCCACAGTTGGTGAACTCCATTGCTAAAACATATGTCGGAACTAATGCATACATGGCGGTAAGCAGCAGTCATTTCTTTAATAGTGTTTCTTTTCAGACAGTATTTCTACTTACGGGAGCATGGAAGGCATAGGTCTTTCTTATAAGTTATACATGTGGTTGTAAATGCTGTCAGTCAAGCATCTCCCTATTATGCACACAAAAAAATCAATTGCCTTTTACAGAAAAAAAATCAAATACTTTCACAAGTACAATTTACACGCATGCGCGCACACACACACACACACACACACACACACACACACACACACACACACACACACATATATTGTTAAATAGCTAAACATCTTGCACAAAGGGTATGTCTGTTCGACCTTCAGTGCCAGTAATACTAGAAAGACAATTCATATTGTAATCTGCTTCATAATGATTTTTCATGTGTCTGTGTGTCTTTGCTTCTATAGCCAGAGCGGATATCTGGGGAACAGTATGGTATTCACTCAGATGTGTGGAGCGTAGGGATCTCTTTCATGGAGGTAAAACAGTCATATAATCATTTCTTTTAAATGCCCACATATAGGCTCTATTGTATGTAATGCTGTTGTGTGGCACACTCACAAAAGCTTATCATTTGAATGTGTTTTTACGCATTGGGGTTTAAAAACAATTGATTGAAAACCGTTGAAGAGCGGTAAGCAGTAGAGATGCGCGGTTGGCGGTTACAGCCACGAATAAACCATGGATCGGGCGGATGATTGCGGATTTGGGGCGGCAGTGGCTTAGTGGTTCATGTAGGTTGTCTATAAAACGAAAGGTTGGTGGTTCAATCCCCGGTTCCACCTGACCAAGTGTCTAGGTGTCCATGAGCAAGACACCTAACCCAAGCTGCTCCTGATGAGCTGGATGGCGCCTTGCATGGCTGACACCACTGTCGGTGTATGAATGAGTGAGTGAATGGGGAGTGAATAAGAGGCAAAAATGTAAAGCGATTTGGTGGCCGTTGGATCATTTTATACTATTAAATCATTTTTTAATTAAATTTGGGTGGGTGGCGGGCAGTTGAACCAATCAAATTAAAAAGTATACATTGTTAAATGTTATTATCTGTCTATATCTAAATCCCCCCCTAAAATTGAACACAGTTTGAAATAGTCAAATTTTCATCAGGCAATATTGAGGCTCTATAGTTTATTATATGATTGTTATATGAAGTGACCGTCAAAAATTCATACCAGTTTTTTAAACACTGTTTGAATCTAATTGTGACAATGTTGCTGTTATTTTCAGCGTGAACCGCTTTACAAACGGGCCCCCATACAATAGCAGCATGTTGTAATGGAACATCAACAATAGCAACATGCATGTTGCAAAGTGCATTTTCTATTAGGCTACAATGAAAATATTGTAGAGTAGCCTATCAGATAAGGTCAGGTTTGCCGAAGTGCGTTTAATTTAAGCTATTTATTTATTTTTGCTGAGAAAAATCTGCATGCCAGTTAGAAATGTGTCTGAGTGTGGTCCGCCTTGCTCTGATGTCATGCTGATGTATGTCAAAAAACTCTTGAAACCGCAAGGCGCACGTGTCGGATTCTGCACTCTTCACTGACTGTGCTGGTCAAAAGCACAGGAAACGACTTGCTGACGACACAGCTTAATGCTCATTGGTTTAAACAACCGCAATGTATTGTTCTCTTTTAAAATCATGATTTTAAAACTCTGATATTATGTGTGGATATTCCTAAACTCTCTGACAGTGTGATTTATGTGATGTAATTTAGTTTTTTTATAAAAACACGTCTATATTAAAGAAAAAAATGATTGATAAACACGTAGGCCTATTTAAAATGGAATTGAATAAGTACTTTGGGTGTCTTGTTCATTATATTTATTTTCATATAAAAGCAACAAAACTTAAATTACATCCAGTTTATTAGTAACACCGTGCACGGGCGTGAATCCTGTGAATCCCGCGATATCCGCCTTTGTTCTCACAGGTGTCCGATCCCCTGCGAGAACGTGCGAGAAGCGAGATTTGTCCGGCTTGCCTGCACTTTTTTCACTCCTCGCCTCACTGCAGCCGCCTACTCTCGACTACATTAACATCTCAAACAAGCCTGTTCTTAGAGCTTTTTAGTCTTGCGGCTGTCATCGACAGCGCCTTGTATCGCCCAATCAGCGTGGTTTCGAAAATTGGTCAAAAACGTTGGTGCGGATGGATGCCGGGTGGATGATGAGTTTTGTGATGCGGTTACGAATGAAATAATTGCCCATCCGCGCATCTCCCGTAAGCAGAGAAAGACAACATATCTCTATATGCGCATGCTGTCAGAGAGAAGGCTTCTAAACGCTGTCTGAAAGATGCGTACACATAAAGCTGCTGCTCATAAAGCATGTGAGAAGAACTGAATAGAGTTCTCTTTGCTCCCTACATGGGCTTGAATAATATACACATACTTTTGTGCCAAAATTACCATCGTTGAAAAACACAGTTATTTATGTCTTAAGTGAACATAAACAGTTGCAAAAGAAAATGCACAAGTGTATGTCTTTAGTAAGCTTGAGGTTTTTTTTCCCGTTTTTTAGTTAGACAAGTATTTGTTTTTCGTGATATTAAAAATGATGACAAGAACTATGAAACAAACATTTTCATATCATAAAAATGTTTTTTAAAGCAAAAATATAAAACTACAATAAAAACTATATAGAATGTGATGTATGTTATCGTGAAATAAAGTTACTCATATTGTGATATAAGATTTTGGTCATATCGCCCACACTTACCCACATATACACCCAGCATTCATAGATCGAGTGGACTGGTATCTTAGTGTTTCTGCTGAGTGCTGTTGATAGTCCCTGCAGGCACCCTGTCCAAACAGATGTTGGCCTAAAGCTATGCATGGATCACACTTGAGATCTCCCACTGACTGCCACACACACACTTTCTCTCTCTCTCTCCCTCTCTCTCTTTCTCTAATGCTCTACTATCCTTTTGGATCATTTCCCTTGAATTCCCATGCGAGCATAGAGTAAGGAATGAGATTTTGTGTTTGTGGTTTCTTTATATAAAAAAAGAGTATAAATAAATACTATGGTTGTTTATGAAGGAAGAAATGTGTGTGTGTGTAGTGAGACATTGAGAATGAGAATGCGTATTTGTGTGTGTGTAACGGTGAAAGATGTGGAGTCAGTGTGGCAAAACGCTATCAATCACTCAGCCAGCAGAACGTCCAGTAATTAGAGTGCTGTGTTCTCTACTTCAGAGGTGTGTGTGTTCCTAAAAAAGAAGAGAGGAGAGTTGAATGAGTATAGCAAATTTATTTTGTAATGGATGTTTTTCTAAGCAGAAACCAGCAGCATGAAATGTACGTATGAGTGGATTAGATTTCAGTGTGGTGGTTTGACTCGTGTACTGAAAATGCCGTGCTGGTAGTTCTCATTGGCTTTATTGATTCCCGTTTTGTTATTGTCAGCGCTTCTCATTGGCTGTGATGAATTGTTATTGTATACCTTAAGTCAATCCCTTGATTGCATTTATCAATACTGTTAGATATTATCGGTGAGATGTTTAGGGTGGGAAGAGTCATATGGATTGACATCATCATGAGTTGATGAACAGTATATTGATTTGATTATGATTTAGCATTGACCTCACCATGTAGTCAGGGACGTGATCGATTCGTCTCAATGCCTGGATTGTTTAGGCGGTTCAGGTGAAGTACCTCTGTTCTTTTGGCAAAATTCTTAAAGGGGTCTTACAATGCCATTTTCATACAAGTTAATTTGATTCTTTTGGGTATAAATGACTTGTACTTGAATTAAAAATTCTCATTAGTATTGTAAGAAAACACTAACTTTACCTGGTTGAAAACAGCTCTGCTTTCAGCACGCCATTTCAGTGCATGTGCCTTTAAATGATAATGAGCTTCGCTCACTCCGCCTCTCTGTTCTGCGGGTGATTTGACAACGAAGAAGTGATTTGTCACTTCTTCCGGAGGTGCAGCAGGAACACGAATAGTTAGTACAGATTCTTTATTCAGGAGCAGCTTCTTAGCAAAACCAGCTTTATACTTACCCTCGTTTATAAAGCAGTCTGGTGAGAAATGATTCGCGTAAACATGAGAGCATCGACGTTGCTCATTGGGAATATTCCCTTTAAAAACAAAACTCAGCCACTGTGTCCTCAGCGTTTCGGATTTAGTAACATCAAAATAATTGTGTTCGTTATTACACCCAAGAACAGAATACCACAATCGCTTAAGACGCCATTCTGCTCTGCAGTGTATCAACAGTGAACGGATGACAACTCGCTCAGGTCGAGGATATGTTGAAACACTTTTGTCAATCAACATGGGGGCGTCCGTTTTATTGACGTCACAAAAACGAACGGCTCAATTTGAGGCAGGGGAAAACGTATAAGGAGATCAATTAAAAACACTGGATAGATTTGTATCATTATATGGTTGTGTACAGGCACTGCCAACACACATTTCAGTACAATCAACTTGAAAAAGTGCATGTACCATTAAATGACCATTTTAACCAATGAACTGAAGCCACCTCCTGAACTGTGATGGGTATGCTTGATTTAATAAATGAATGCCCTGTGGTTTGAAATGGATTAATTTCTAAATGTAACTGGAATGTAATCAAAGTATGGTTTGAAAATAGATAAGACTTTTGCTTTTGGGTTTTGTTGCCTTTTCTACATCTGTTCTTTGATGATCTCCAGCATGTGTTGCAGTTTTCAGAGATTAATGTCTGTTGAAGTATATACACCTGCTGTGATGCTGGGATGTAGGCAGGGTTTTTCTAGGCTTCAAAGTTTTCTATTTACAATGTTTTTGCACCATGTCTATAAGAGATTCATTGCAAAACGTAGAGGAAATGGATTCATTGATTATAACGGGAGTTTACGCAAAAGTGCGTCTTTTTTGTACCCTGCGTTGTAATTGAAATCTTCAGTGATTAAATGCTAGAGATCTTTGCTTGCTTTCTGTATATAATATATATTTTTTCATGCTGCTAACTACACTTTGGAATAACATTTCTGGAATGGCAACCATATTTAAATGCGTGATTGAATCCGATTGACTGTAATAACCATAATAATGGATGGAACAAAATGGTATAATACTGTATGTCAAATTATCTTTATTAGCCTTTTGTCGCACTATTAAAAAGTAATGAAGTAAGAACTGTAGTGTGTTATTCATGTAAGTTTCAATAGAAATGACATTAAAGGAGAACTCCGGGTGCAAAATGAACCTTTGGTCTAATAAAACATCGGTACCTAGTCAACCGTTCTCTTACAAACCACGAACGTCGTGCTGAGTGAGCTGAACTGTATGAAGTTCAGCGAACTTCGAACAGTATGAACGGCGTTCAGGGATCGACTTATCAAGACTGTTTTCTAAGATGGCTCTTGTCTGTATACACTAAGTGAACTGTCTTTATAAGGCATCTTCTTATTAAAAGGTCAGTACACTTACAAAGTTCTCAATTATTCGTTTTGCATTTATGGACCCTCATTATGTTACTGTGTTAGTGTGGGGCTATTTTGAGCCTTGGTATTGGTATAAACTAGCGATTTATTTTTACTTGGCAAATGCCCCCTGTACTAGAATTATACGCTAAACAGTTTTTTTTTAGAGATAAAACTCTTTACATTCGATTATCATGAAAACAAATCTCAGAACGGTTTACTAGGTCCCGATGTTTTATTAGACCAAATGTTTATTTTGCGCCGGAGTTCTCCTTTAAAGGTGTTTTTAGTACCATAAATGCTGGTCAGTATGTTGGGTAGTACTCTAACCACATTTCTAAGACAATAGAATTATGAAATAACATATAAAAATCTACTTAAGTCCTACTTAACTCTAAAGTGTCATTACATTTCAAATAAATTTTAACTTTTTATGCGTTGTCATTTAATTGCATTTAACAAGCCTGAAAACAAATCCCCTTCAGGTGTAACAATTTAAATTCTATGTGTAATTTATTTTAATATGTTTCTGTTAAGCACATTTGATTGTCCAGAAACCCTGTTTGAGAAATTGTCCATCATTGCTGTATGTGTGAAAGCTCATGTACTTATGGAGGTTTTTGTAAGTCTAAGTATGTGACTACCTGTGTGCTTCATTAAAAGTGAACTTTCCCTCTGTTCTTTCATTCACAGTTGGTGCTGGGCTCTTTTCCATATCCACAGGTGAGTCTGCTTCTTCAAACCAGATACCAGGTTAACCAATTTAATGTTTATCTCTTGAATTCTTCTCTCAACATTCCGACAAACGTTCCCTTATGATTTTAGTGTATGGGCAGCAATTAACTCGCTGTTCATCCCACAACTGCTCATCCCACCCTTGTTTACTCAGCTTATTATATACAGTCCTGCTGACCCGTTCCATTCCTCAATCCAATCAACCCTGTAATCAGATTTCATGCAGGGATTTATCAAGATTATCCCAGTTTAAGAATGACAAACCCGGATTATAATCCGGATTGATTTGGAGGGTTCCTAGTTTAGGAACCACATGGCACCAATGCACAAAGCATGTCAATTTATGGTGCCTGTTAGTGTAGGATGACATGATGTACATGTTGTGTATTATATTTAATGTACTTTGTTGTACGTACTTAAACTGCTATATACGTTTTTGACCATATTTGCTAAATTACTTCTATTTTTAATTGAACAAGATCATTGTTGTTAAAGAAACTTAGTGAATAAGTTAGATCTATAACTGTATAGTTAGTAGACATAGTTTATGATTCTTAGCACTTAATCATCTGTCTTTTGGGGCTTTTTTTTACTATTTTTTTTTTATTGTTGGTTTTGCTTTTGAACTAAACACATGAACATATACATTACAATTCCATGTAACAGAAAACAAGAATGAAAAAAAAGTATTTCAGCCTCTCAGTATTTTACATTGCTATTCTATTCCTCCTCTTTTCTTAGTCTTTTATCAACACCTTTCCAAGTCTACCAATGATCTGAAAAGTCTCCAATCTCCATCAAAAAATGTTATCATCTTTCCCATTTGCATATTTGTTACCATTTATTTTAGCCAATGTCCTATACTTGGTGAACAAATACTCTTCCAATTTAAAGAAATAAGACGTAAGAAATAAGCCCATATATATACACTCACCGGCCACTTTATTAGGTACACCTGTCCAACTGCTCGTTAACACTTAATTTCTAAGCAGCCAATCACATGGCGGCAACTCAGTGCATTTAGGCATGTAGACATGGTCAAGACAATCTCCTGCAGTTCAAACCGAGCATCAGTATGGGGAAGAAAGGTGATTTGAGTGACTTTGAACGTGGCATGATTGTTGGTGCCAGAAGGGCTGGTCTGAGTATTTCAGAAACTGCTAATCTACTGGGATTTTCACGCACAACCATCTCTAGGGTTTACAGAGAATGGTCCGAAAAAGAAAAAACATCCAGTGAGCGGCAGTTCTGTGGGCGGAAATGCCTTGTTGATGCCTGAGGTCAGAGGAGAATGGCCAGACTGGTTCGAGCTGATAGAAGGGCAACAGTGACTCAAATAACCACCCGTTACAACCAAGGTGGGCAG
Organism: Pimephales promelas; assembly: GCF_988280905.1. Classification (NCBI taxonomy): domain Eukaryota; kingdom Metazoa; phylum Chordata; class Actinopteri; order Cypriniformes; family Leuciscidae; genus Pimephales; species Pimephales promelas. The sequence continues at coordinate 33,712,469 of NC_142769.1, forward strand.
AAGAGCATCTCTGAACGCACAGTACGTCGAACTTTGAGGCAGATGGGCTACAGCAGCAGAAGACCACACCGGGTGCCACTCCTTTCAGCTAAGAACAGGAAACTGAGGCTACAATTTGCACAAGCTCATCGAAATTGGACAATAGAAGATTGGAAAAACGTTGCCTAGTCTGATGAGTCTCGATTTCTGCTGCGACATTCGGATGGTAGGGTCAGAATTTGGCGTCTACAACATGAAAGCATGGATCCATCCTGCCTTGTATCAACGGTTCAGGCTGGTGGTGGTGGTGTCATGGTGTGGGGAATATTTTCTTGGCACTCTTTGGGCCCCTTGGTACCAATTGAGCATCGTTGCAACGCCACAGCCTACCTGAGTATTGTTGCTGACCATGTCCATCCCTTTATGACCACAATGTACCCAACTTCTGATGGCTACTTTCAGCAGGATAATGCGCCATGTCATAAAGCTGGAATCATCTCAGACTGGTTTCTTGAACATGACAATGAGTTCGCTGTACTCAAATGGCCTCCACAGTCACCAGATCTCAATCCAATAGAGCATCTTTGGGATGTGGTGGAACGGGAGATTCGCATCATGGATGTGCAGCCGACAAATCTGCGGCAACTGTGTGATGCCATCATGTCAATATGGACCAAACTCCCTGAGGAATGCTTCCAGCACCTTGTTGAATCTATGCCACGGAGAATTGAGGCAGTTCTGAAGGCAAAAGGGGGTCCAACCCGTTACTAGCATGGGGTACCTAATAAAGTGGCCGGTGAGTGTATATACTCATTCTTTTTTAACTTGATCTCCTTAGGAAATAAATGTAATAGAAAGAATAAAGGTGACAATGGGATGTTAACATCAAGAATCTTCTCTATCATTTCTTTCACACCTTTCCAAAAGGTTTTGGCTTCTTCGCACTCCCATATGCAATGATATATTGTTCCTTTAGACTCAATGCATCTTAGGCAAGTGTCAGGGACATTTATATGTATGCAGTACAACTGCAGTTATATAAATCCGCATCAACCACTTATATTGCCAAGTGTTTCAGACGTGTGTTCATTGTTTGTGATTGAGCCTCTTTACATGCTTCCATCCAGTCCTCCACCTGAATATCCTCGTTAATATAAAACCTTCCAGTTTTATTTGTAGTTTGAAGAGTCCTTAGATCCTGACACCAGCATATTGTATAATGATGAAATTAAACCTTTTCTTGAAAAAAATGTTTTTCTAAGATGGATAATGTTGGGATATACAGAGAATTAATTTGTGATTTTGAGTATGAAATTTCTTATTTGTAGATACTTGAAAAAAAAGATTTTTTTTTAGAAATATTATATGTATTGATTATTTTCTCAAAAGACATAAGAGTGTTGTTAACATATAGATCTGCTATCTTACGTATGCCCTTATCTGCCCAAATCTTGAAACGTATGTCCAAACTGCCTGTAATTCTCATAAATTACTTGCACAATTTCTTTTAATTTTGGTAAAATTTTTTGCACCTATATATGTGAAGCAATCAACAACATTAAAGGTTGCAGCACACTTACTAGGTTGCTGTCTGTCAATCTCATTTAGATATAGAATGGAACTTTTAGAATTATTAATTTTGCATCCAGAAATTTTTCCGAATGTATTAAGATCTAATAACACAGGTATTGATGTATCAAGATGTTTTAGAAAAAGGATTACATCATCAGCGAATAATGATATTTTATGTTCTATCTGTCTAATCCTAATACGTGTTAATTCCACGTCTTTTTACTGCTAGTGCAAAAGGCTCGATGGAGATGGCAAAAAGAGGAGGAGAAAGGGGTGAACCTTGTCTGCACCCTCTTGATGTGCTAAATGGTTTTGTAACCATATTATTTGTCAACACTTCTGCTGTAGGGCTATTATAGAGTAACCTAACCCACTTGCAAGTTGCAATACTCCTCACCAAATTCAAATCTAAACAACTAATCAAACAAATAAGACCATTCAACCCTATCAAATGCCTTTTCGGCATCCAATGATAGGAGAGCAGTATCTCGTTCACCCCTCTGTTCATTAAGAATATTTAGGACTCTTCGAACATTATGAAATCCTTCTCTGCATTTTATGAAACCATATGATCTTCACCTATTCTATTTTTGTAGAATACCTTCTAACCTCTTAGTTAGAACTTTACATAATATTTTTGTGTCGGAATTTAACAAGCTAAATGACCGCATATTTTCATACTTTGTTTTATTTTCTTGGTTTTGGTAATAATGTGATTAAAGCTCCTCTCATTGATGTAGGAAGAAGGCCTTGATGATGGCCTCTACTATCATTTCCAAAAAGGGGGTTAATAACTTGTTTTTAAACGTATAAATGTCTATTGGGAGCCCATCTGGGCCCGCAGCTTTTCCTGGTTTCAAAGAATCAATGGCTTCTCCAATTTCTTGTGATGTGAGGTCTTCATACAATTTGTGTTTTTCTTCAATTGAAATCTGTGGTATTTAGACTATCTAAACATTGTGTCTGTGTATCCAAATTTAATGAGCACTCAGAACCATTGAGTTTTTATAATTTCTAAATGCTTCATTGGTCTCTTTAGGGTCAACTATAGTTCCTGTTGAACTCCCAATTTCTGTGATGGTATGTTCTGTTTGTTGTCGGAATTTCCATGCAAGTAACAGTCCGGTTTTATCTCCATATTCATAAAAATGTAGTTTCAACCTCAAAAAAATAAAAATCAATATGGGAGTATGTCTGATGCATACCAGAGTAACATGAATATGATACAGCTGATGGGTTATCCCTCCAAACATCTGATAAATTAAGGTCTTTCATAAATTCCTGTATCAACTTCCTAGCTTTATTATGCGTTTAATCAATCCCTTTGTTACGTTCTTATAGAAGGATCTAGTACACAATTCATCCCCTGCGATAAGATAGTGTCCCGGCAAACTAGCAGTGAGCAAAAGCAAATTTGTAGTTGTCATCATATACATTAATTAAATTAATACTTTCTGAAAAACATTTTAGATATATCTTCCTAGTGGATCTTTAGTTACCTTCTGAACCTGTATTGGGACTGATTCATGAATTGAAGTAATTAATTTTTAATTTTAATTTTTTAATTCTTCATTTTTTTTCAGTTACTCAATCCTCTACAATTCAGGTTAAAAATTTTAAATTCGCGGTCTCCCCAACCATCCCTTACATTTCCAACATTTCCAACATTCCTGTTTTTCCCAGTAGCATCCATGATGCTGCCTTTTAAACCCCCACACACTCTTACACTCCTTATATGACATTGACTGGTCCACACAACCGTGATAAACTATCAAGTACTTAGCATATATTTATTTATTTTCACAACCCTGTTTGTAAAATTATTCTCACTTATTTTAAAGTATAAACACACATTTTCACACCTCCATAGAACAATAACAAATGAATATGCTTAATTACAGTCAAAATCAATTCCATTACTATTTATTCAGTCCTCACCACAAAAAGAGGATAACTATATTTGTGTAATATAATCTTAATTATTTTAAAGCAACCTACTTTTCAGATTGTAATAGTCCGACTCCAGCTGAACCGAACCCCACCTTTACTCTGTCTAGTTCTTCAATGTAGCTTTCCATTGCCAGTCGTGTGTCAAACACCCTTGATTTCTCCTGGTGTGTAACAAGTAGACGAGCAGGTTACTGATTCCTCTCTCTTGGAGCCTCTCTTTCACACCATCATAAGCTTTCTGCTTCCTGTGAACTTCCGCAGAAACATCTGGATGAAAACGAAGAGTGTGTTCCTTGTATGTAACCATTCCCTTGGACCTGGCCGCTCTCAGCACCTGTTCTTTTTGTCTGAAGTTCAAGAACTATCAATAGTGTTCTTGATGATGATGTTCTGTCATCTCGTCTTGTGCTCTGGTCACCTAGGTTTCGTTGTGGACCCACTCTATATGTGCGCTCTTTGACTAAAGATGTGCCTCCATTTCCAATATTTTTGGAATCCAGGCCTCTAAAAATTCACTCGTGTCGTTTCCTTCTTCTTTTTCCAGCAAACCCAACCTTAGGTTGATCCTTCTGTTTCTGTTGTCCATGTTGTCGACTTTGTCTGTCAAGACAAGTGAGCTTGCGTGGGTTCGGAGTTGGACGGTTTCATACTCTTCGCCTCTTTCACTCGCTCCTTCACTTCTTTGATTGCTGACATAACACCGTCGATTTTACTTGTAACTCGTTTGTCCATTTCTTGAATGGCTTGTAAAACATCTGCATTGCTAGGATTCAACACTGTTACTTTCGTAGGTTCAGTCGTCGTCCTCTATCTCTCTCAGTTCGTCCGCGTGTAAGGCCGTCTAATTCGATCCAATGGCGGTATTCGATTAGTGGTGAAGGTCTCACGCGTGTTCCATCTTTTCTCATGGCAAAGGGATTTTTAATTAAATGCAATACATTTTATCTTCTGTATTAACTCATTATTTCATCTGACTCCATACATGACAATGTTTTTCAATGATATCTGTGCATCATTAAATCTACGTGAATGTTTGACTATTCCTTTTAACTCGTCTTAACTTTATCTTTAATGAAGAGAAAGTCAAAGTCTGTTAGAATAATCAAATATAACAATTTATTATGTCAGGCAAATGTATTATTACAATTTCATAATCAATTGAAAGATAATCAGTGCAAACCATCAAATGTTCAAGAACAAAGAGGAAAATCCTTTACCCAACAGTATGAAGTACATGAATGCTGAGTCTTAGGATTGTTCATTGTTTGTTCACAGTGCCTTATGCATTAACTAATATTAATACATTTCAAATTATTTAGTTTGATGACTTTGATGATTTTCAGATGTGTGTATGTAGAAATATACTGTATTCCCAATTCGGATTCAGTGCCCTAGTTTTTTTTTCTAATCAGACTCTTGGCTTTTAAAGTTCTTCATGTAAGAGTGCAGTGAGTTTAATGAGGGAAATGTTGACTAATGCTCAATAAATTACTCCCAGCATGCCTGTTGGGTTAATTAGCATATTAAAACAAAGCAGCCACTCAGGGCATGCAGGGGAAATCAGAAAGGAACATTTTGAGGCTGCATCTAGAGCCAAAGCCTTGAGCATCGTACAGTCACGGAGGCTGGGCTTGGCTTTGTGTGTGTTTGGGCTTTATCTCACACATCACTTGATGCGCACTATTGCAAAAGTTACTAAATACAATTGATGGGCAATACATGAAATTTAAAGGACTTGATGAGGAGCGCTATGATTTATCATAAGGTCTAACACTAGATATTTGTAACCGAATAGAAAGACAAAATATAGGATGAACAAACTGTTTGGAATGATGAACAGTTGATGGGTAGAAATAACATTAGAAGGCTACAGGCCTGCATTTGTGTGTGCATTATCCCTGGGCCTGGAGGCTCGTCTCATTTGAAATTGTTTTTCTCTGCTCTCCAGCATTATCTATTAACAGGGCCATTATCATGTTAATCCACTGAGTATTATTACATAAACTAATGTATTCACATGTACTAGCACTCCTTCATACACACAAAGTGTCTGGAACCATTATTGTATCTTTTAATGTTAAATATTGTACAGTGTTTCTCTTCTGAAATGTGTCTTTTAGCAGTTGGTCTGTACCTATCTAATCAAAACAACAACAACAAAAATACTCATAGACCGCGACATGGGAATGTGTGAAACCCATTCAGATCTGCGGTTCTTCTCCGAAGGCATCTTCATATTTTATTTTCAGTTAAAGTGATAGCGATTGAAGCCAATGAATGGCAAAACTTTTTTTGTTTCTAGGCCCATAGTGCCAGAGGCATTATACTGAAGCATTTCATGTATACACACCCCATTAATTTATTACTTCCTCCTTTAATCTTTCTGACTATCCCTTTTCTCTGTTCTTGCATTTCTGAATTCATATGGAATGAAAATGGAGAGGGAAAGCGAGAGAGAAGCATGAAGGAGAAAGAGGGAGGGGGTTAGTCAGTAAGAAAGAGAGGGAGAGCTAAACCTCCCACTGCTAGAGCGCTTTTGCTCTTGATGTTAATTTTCACAGCTCCATATGGTGCTGCAGACTCTTCACCTGCAGGCATCACACACACACGCTTACACACACCACCCAGCCAGCACACACGCTACCTCAGGCCTGGCCTGTCACTCACATCAGCCCAGGCATCTGTCTGTTCTTTCTCTCTCTCTCACACACACACACACACACACATGCTCGCAGAGTCATTGTCCATTGTGCGGTGAGATCTCGAGAGATGCCCGCTGTATTTCTGCATAAACTTTTGATGCCCTGCCCCCGTTCCACCCACACTCAGAGCCACAAATCTGCCGATGTTTTGTGTGCGAGTCCATGCGTGATTGCAAGGGTGTGTGTGTGTGTGTTTTCTATGTGTTATCTTGTCATTGATTATAAAAGGCTCTTTAATTTCGTCTCACCCCATGTTGGGATTAATTTGCATTCTTTGTCAGGAGTTAATGGCGTCTCCCGATGGCTCGCTCGGAAAATCTTTGAAGACTGCAGACTGGCTGGCGTGTGTATACAGCCTCCAGCGCTTCTCCTCCTGATTGATTTGTTGTTGCCTTTTCTGTTTTCCGGCTGTTTTGGTTTCAGCTCATTTTAAGCCCCATATTCATCTGAATATACTGTATGATTTTGCTCTCCTAGAGCTTTAGTGCTATATTTAAGCAATATCACCCTAGCAAGAGTGTTGTTGTACAACAAGCTGTTGGGGCTGAAGGTAATCACAGCCGTGGCCATATTTATTATAATCATTTTGAGTGTGATATTGATTTTGTGTAACAATTCTGTAAACCGTTAATATTGAGTAACTTGCAGTTTAGGAAAAATTAGGCCCAAGTGTTGTGTAATCACTCTGCTCTAGCTCCACTTCAGGTTTTTTATTTTCCGCCACATGGTCATTCGTGAAAACTCATTGTGAACATTCCTGGAGTGAACGAAAACACTGGTGGCTCAGGCAAAATAACGCAACTCTGCTTTTACTCTGCACATCTCACATATTTTGGTCTGGAAAATTTTCCAACACAGACGCATGGAGCGATACAAACAGAGATCCGCCCCAGTGTCATTACCAAATAGCAGCAATCTTTGAGTGTAGTGAAGTTGGTTTGATTGTATATTTAACCTCACTATTTTGGTTTGGAGAATAATCTTTTTTAAATGTGTTATTTAGCTCATTTCTATCTATTCACAGAATTGTTTTATGCTTTGAAATCACTAGTACATTTCACAAAAAAATTAATTTTTAATTTTTTGTGTACATTTCGCAAAAAATTACAAAGAAACTAAACTAAGAAAATTAAACATGAAATTTCAAAGTAGAAAGACGGAAATGTCATTTCATGTAAAACCTACTGAAATAATCATTTTATTTATTACTTCGGAAAAAGCTTCTTTTTAAATAAATAATCACACTGTTTTACCTTTAGGAATTGTAGCCCTTTAACATTTTTTTTTTAAAAGTAGCTGAGTTTATGGTCGTGTTTAAAGTCGTCTTGATTGTTTAGTGGAGATCACATTTAAGTATTTCATCTTACTCCAGTGGTTTAATTGGAAAATAGCGCATACGACAAATATTTATGCCTTTAATTGTCCTGTGATTGCCTTGCTTCGCAGTTTTAGGCAATGCTGTGTGTTATTTAGTTCCTACATTAAAGGTCCAGTGTCTCCAGGTATTTAAAGAGAGCTGGGCTGTGTATAATTGAGAAAGAGAATCAATGACTTGTGTAATGTCATCAGAGTGGCCTCAGAACGCTAGCTTAAATTATGCGGTTCAGGCAGAAAGTTTTGCCATTCAAAAAAGAAACTGGTGGGCCGGTGACACAAAGGGTTAAGTGTTTTGGATGCAGCATGGACATTAGCATTTAGCTTAGCCTTGAGATATGATTTTGAGCCTGTAAATCATATCATCCTATTTAAAATTTTCTAAATTTTGCTTTTCATAAACAATGCATCAACCTGTCTTTATTTATAAAATCACGTGTTTCCTGATAGTTTATAAACTGAAAATTTTCTTTCTGATATTTACTCGTTCTATTTCAACAAGTCCGTATAACAATGGCGACAAACATGCGGCTGATTTGAAAACTTTTAGGCTTTACTTTACAGCTCTTCGTTGAGGCTACCAGAAATTATTTGTAAAATGTTATTCTAATTTTAGGTTTCGTTTCTTGTTGCTTAACCAAACAAGATGATCTTTAAAATCTATTAACAAGGGTTTTCATTCTTCATCTGCACCGCCAGTATCACATACAGTAGTTCTGGATTAAACAAAGGGCTTTCCGACCCATAACGGTGCAAACAACATTTTCTCAAAAACTTCTAAAAAGGGCAGAAAAAGTTGACTTACCACAGTGGCAGAAGAAAAAGGAGATGTTCAAACCCATACTTTGCTGGAAAGGACGTTGCTCGCGAAATCCTGTTGCGATATCACGTCAAGGTCACCAATTTGTACATTAAAGGTCCAGTGTCTACTGGTATTTAATGAGAGCTGGGCCGTGTATAATTGAGAAAGAGAATCAATGACTTGTGTAATATCATCAGAGTGGCCTTAGACCATTAGCTGCTTGCTTAAATTATGCAGTCCAGGCAGAATGTTTTGATCAGATTGCATAAGCGGAGCATTGGCCTTGTGCAAGCAGATAAAAAAAAAAATCCCTGCAAAATATGGGAAAGCATTCTCTATCTTCTACTTAGATTATCTCCCTCTCAGATGATTGTTGTATCCATTTAAAGAGGTTGCAAAGTAGAAATTGAAAAAAACCTGAAGGGTTTTAACTGGGACTCCCTTTTCCAACAGAAATGCTATGTAGAAACCTTATGTGTTTTATTGTTATCGCATTATTATCACATTAAAATGCGCATATGAATATAAAACAATGCCTGTTTAACAAGTTATGTCAAGATTGTCAAAGTAATAACGCACTATTTTATCCCCGGACTGTCATGTCGAGTATATCATAAGTGTAGTCAAACATTTAAACCTGGAGCTGAATAAAATGCAGGAAAATGACATTAATAATTATTTTAAAAAATGCTAGGTAAATCTTATCCCAATTTCATTAGGAAAACTTAGTTTCATATATGCCCATATATTGCCATCAGTTTTTTTAATCTTCTGCCTGTGATCATAAACATGGTCTGGTGCAATGCTTGTGATTGTAACATGCTAATTGGGTGTAGCTTGCTTTCGATCTCGCATACTTATTCTCACCTAAATCCCTTTCTCTATTATTTTTTTCTCTATACAGATTCAAAAGAGCCAGGGCTCCTTAATGGTAAGTGTTTTTTTCCCATGTATTTTCAGAGATGTAGGCAGCTCCTCTCGCAACCCCTTGCAGTTTTCTCCTCACTTCGCTTGGTTGCCTCCCTCGGAAGTTAATACCAGATAATAATACGCTCTGTCTTAACAGCCTGTATTCAGATGAGGTGCCATTAGAAATAAGAAAACATTACAGATCAAATGGCTTTTCTCGAGTCAGAGTGCATTTGATTAAGCTGTATTGCTACCTGTTTTATTGCATTAATGATTTGATTTCCTTTGCACTGTAAGGATGTTGTATGGGGTCTAATCTCTTTTTCTCCTACCCCCCTCTATCACAGCCTCTTCAGTTATTGCAGTGCATTGTTGATGAGGTGAGTCTGTGTCCCATGTACGAAACCGTCCCTAATGGGGTGGAAAGCTGATATTTTGTTTCCTAATGAAGCGAGGTGTATTATCAGCTCAGCTCAGGGGTTGAGCTCTGAAGAGCTGGAGCTTTCGAGAGCTCGGCCGTGCTGATGTCAAGGCCGTGAACAGAACAATTGGCTTAACTCCGGGTTTGACTTGTAAAATAATCATCATAGTTAATAAATAAGTGACTAAATTATGAACTGTTTAATATTTTTTCTTATTTGTACACAGTGCACACTGCAGCTCAATATTTTCAAATCACTTCTTTGTCTTTTTCTCTCTCTCTTCTTATTCAATCTCTTACACACTTGAAAAAAAAAAAAAAATGAAACGCGCACACACAGTTTGCTGGTTTAATGTAGCATGACAGGGCTCTGGACAACTGAGGGTTATGGACCACAGAGTTGTTGCATTAACCTTGACATCTGTTAGGCGCTAAAATACACCCAGCTAAACCCTGACACTTTTTCTCACCCTCGTCTTTTTGAAGGGTCAGTTAAACCCAGATATTCCTCGAAATAGATACAGCTCTGTGTTAAACTCACTTCTCTGATATAACCTGATATGCCTAACTCTGGCATGTATGTGGAGTTGAATGCAGTATTTCACTCGGGGTGTAAATCGGACGGTTAATGATGATACGATTCCTTCAGCCAGCGATACGATATTTGCCGATACCTCAAAAAATTCTGCGGTATGATTTCGATTCGATTCAGGACTATATCGATTGATCTATTGCACACCCATTTGGGACATTTACAACAGAAGAGTTAATTTGCAAAAACAGATCACTCCGTTCTTGTTCATTTTATTATTATCGTGCATTCCAACTATTATCAATAAAACTGCAGCTGAACATGAACTTTGTATTTTTAAGCTCAAAATAGTTGAAAAAAAAAAAAAGTCTAAACCCCACATTCTTTCCCATTGTGTTATGCTCTGTCTTTTTAGCCTGGCTAACGCCAGACCACGTATCATTGAGAATGAGATGAGGTCTGGAAACCACATGTTCATTTTCTCGTATTTGAGGTGTGGTTTACGAATGCCAAGAGCCATATTATTGGGTGCTACGAATGTCTATCAAATGCGCCTGTACGTAGCTCATAGCCAATCGATTCAATGATACCAGATGACGTATGTAGAGCGACAGAAAATTGAGAGATTTCAGAGAAGTCAGAGATTTAGGAGATTTATGTATACACAAATGCTGTATCAAAAGGTAACTTTTGCATCCGCTGCAAGGATTGATTCATAGATATAAAAAAACTGCTTCGGTGTGTCGCATATACATTGTCATCGTCTTGCTGCTCCCTCCCCATTCTGTGATTGGTTCCCTATCTCAGGTGAAAATTTGGTTTTATGGTGTCCAGGCTGCCTAGCAGCGTGAATAAAATCGCGCTGCGGCAAGGCAGCATGGGGAAATCCAGGCTACTAGCTTTTATAAATTTGTTGTTGTTCGCTCAACAGCAGCCCTACACGTTCACCCCAGGCCACCATTTTCCTTTTTCATTTAAAATAAAGATGGCAAGGTAACAGAAACATATGATCTGAATGGCTGTATGGCAAACCTCAGCTGATTGTGTCATTAAATTAGCAGATCTGAAGTAATATGAACGGTCATCTTTAACACACTCAAACAATCACCAAAATTGCATCGCCTCCTCAGCATTTAGTTAAAGCCTGTAGGCCACGGTAACTACAACATTTAAATGCGCTTTCCACCGCTATGTGAGTAATTAATAAGTAATTGTGTTAATTGTGTGTGTGTGTGTGGTGGGGGATTCTCTCCCTTCTCCTCTCTGCTTGAGCTACTCACTGACACATGCTAATAACAGAACGCCACAGAGCGATGGAGAGGGAAGCATAAACACACATTAAACATACCGAACGTGTCCTTTCTGCTATAGATTGCTGCACGTAATTAATAATTAAACGGCCGCTCGTGTAATGAGTTGACCCGCGCGAACTGTTCATTACTCACCCGGCAGAGGCATCACTCAAACTATTTTCTGCCGTGCCCTTCGCTCCATCTCCCTCAGGCCAAGAGAGCGCGCCGCCACGCTGCTGCCGATTGCATTCAGCTGACCAAGGCCTTATTACTCACTGCCACTGATTTACAACCTTCGGAGAGAGACAGTGAGAGGGAGTTTGAGATGGGAGTTGTGGGTGCTCCCCAGGACCTACTTTAAAGAGTAATCTAGTGCACAGACCGAGAAAGAAGCAAAGTGAATGTGATGGACTAAAAGAGCAGGAGAAAAGAGAACATTTAGAAACTGTACCTGAGAGAATATGAGAAACAGGCAGAATAAAGAGGATATCCACCTGAGAAGGGCATCAAGACCCGGTCTATCATAAAAGCGGGAATGACTATTCTGTGTTGTGAATGTAAGATCTGAGACCCATTAAACATAAGCTTATATACCATCAGTGATGATGAAAATCACTAGATAGCAAGAAGTGTCATGAAGTTCGTGGGAGAAATTCAGGAAGGTCAAAGGTAGTTGATCTTGTAATCTGACCACTTGTACTTGGAGAGGATGCGGTTAATGACAGTCTAGCTTGTTTGAAGGGCATTGTGTTTGAGTATGTATGGCTGGTTTCCATGGTGACCTCGGTATAAATAATCAGCCGCAAGGTCTCGCAGCACTCATGCGAAGGGTGAATAAATGGCTAAATGAGGTGAAGCACGCCAGAGCTGTTTTTTTTTGTCCTCTTGTTTACTTTCTCTCGATCAAGTCTTGCTGATTTGTCGTGCCCTTCTTTATAGGAGACGCTCTATTTCAGATCTGAACGGCAGCCCATCTTTAATTGTCCCTCTTTGCTCGTGCATTGAAACAACCCTGATGCTACTAATAAGACTCGGGCTTAAATTCACCTCTGTAATTACTGATCTAATTTTGCCTGATAATTGCTGCTGGGCAATTACATGTATATTTACTGCTGGTATTGTGGAGGAAGACGGGCCGTGGTCTGGCTCTGTTTGTAGTGTTGGATAATGGCAGCAAGCTGCATAATGTAACACTGCTTTCATCATCATCATCATCATCCTCATGCAGCCGCCACATCAAAGACCCCAAAATGAAGGTGTTTGCGCATCCATAAGTGTATGTGCATCTGTTTGTGTACGCGTACGTGTGTGAGGCTGTGCGCATCTCGCTGTATTTACATGTGGCTGGTTATTCGTGTTGCTCTGAATCTGTGGTTTTGGTCTAGGCATGGGACATGTATGTGTACTGTGGCCTCCAGGCTGTGAGACTTGGGTGCGTAATGATGTATAGCTGTGCTTGTTCACCTCTGGCTATGTTCATTTGAATAGGTGTTTGTTTCACACCCTCTAGAAAATGACTTGGGTGATGTTGGCCCCTAAAAAGAAACATTTAGGAGCCAAATTACTTTTTTAGTTGACTAATCACAGATTTGCTCAATAAACATCAAAAGCACTTTAGTTCACTTCCTTCTTTAACAGACTGGGTTTAGTTTTTGTCCTACTTTCCACGACAATTGTATAAACAGTTAGGCCTTTTCCGCACAGAGATCCGTTTAGCTGTTTACGTAAAAATGTTCTATCGAATCGGCATTTCGTCCAGACAGATCCGCCGTTTTGGGAGCCTGTTTTTTTAAACCGGATCGCAGAGTGGATAAATCTGAAAACGACACCCTTGCGTTTTTGTGAGGCCGGCCAATCCGTATATTTTGTGAAATAATGATGTCATCACCCCACGTCGATCCTACTCGGACACCGCTATGTCACGGAACTCCAACAACAACTGCGGACTACATGCTTGTGTTCGTGCTGCAGAAGCTACTGATACGTTTTTATTCCTTTATTTAATATTTACTTTTTTAATTTCTTTTTTTTACTTTATTTATATTTTCTTTCTTATTCTATGATGCTTGTCTGTTGTCTGAATTAGACATTTCCTATTTTGTTTGTACCAAGCCATTTATAGTTGTTTATATTGTTCAATAAATTTCTTGGTAAATAAAATAAAATTAAAAAAAAAAAGTAAAATAAGCTACTGAGCCTTTTATTGTATACAGCGCACAAGGTTTATGCGCATGCGCCTAGTCGTCGTCTTCATTTTTAGTTTATCTCAGTGGCAGAATTACAGCTCTCTTTTGAGACGGTTTTAGTGGTTTAGTGTATACGCAGATATTTCTTGAGGTGACGCCGTGTTTACTGATTTTTTTTCATTGTTTTTTTTTTTAACGAGGGAAGAAACAAATCGGATATGGCAAGCTCTGGCTTCTCATGGATGTGGCCTTATATAATACTTTTTCTAGTTGTGTTTGTACTTTTTATGCTGTCATTCTAGTGATCATGATTGTATATGTGCCATTCGCTGCGAAAAAAAATCTAGCATGTTTCTTTTTAGTAATGGTTCTCGGTCCATTTTAAATCAGTACTAACAGAAAAAGAACTCTTGTTCAGTTAGGGGAGTGAATTGTAAACTTAGCTCTGAATGAATCAATGACTGAGTCTGATATACGGCATATCAGGTTATTTCTTTCCATTATCCATTCTTGTTTTGTAAAAGGCATTTTGCTTGTATTGTGCCGGAGAGGTTTCCTTTAATTCCAACTGGCTGTTAAAGCAGTTTCTTCTCTTTGTCCCTTATCTTTTTGTGAAAATAGAACAATTTCCTTTCAAATACATCAATCCCACCCAAACACCTTGAATCTAAATTCTATCTTTAACATGACGGCTTTTAAATCTGTGTAACATGTTGATATAATAATTTCTTTCTTTCCCAAAGGTCATATTCATTCAAATTATTTTTATGGTTGGAATACAAATAATCTTCTCTTTGAAACAGGCCATTTTTTTTCTTTCTGCTCTAGTCTCGTGTAAAAATTGTGGCTCCAGTTTTCTGATAAAGATTATATTACAATGAATGTGTCAGTTTGATCTCAGTGGTGTCTGAATATGTGCATTGCCGCAAGTGTCCTATTCACCCAATGAGAAAGATATCTGGAATTTTCACTTGTTTCATTTAGTTTCAGCGTGTCGGTCCTTTACAAGTGGCTGATTTAATTTGGTTACCATGTTAACTATTTGGAGGTTGAGGTCGTAACTATATATTCTTATCAACTGTATGCTTTCTGCTTCAGGGGCCCATGAATGGTAGCCTGGCTGCGCCCGCCTACGCACTTCCGCTCAATTTCATTTTCCTTCAGTACTGCGTCTGGGACCGCTCCATATCCTTAGGTTTCCAGAAATCAATTTTTTGTAGGACCAATCAGCGAATAGAGGGAGTGGCTGAGAACGATGACGTTGATGTAGTGCGTCAGTTTGAGTGCAGTAATGGCAGCGGAGAAAGACGTGAGAAAAGCTATTCGGTCCGTTGTTGGAAAAGAAACTGCCGAATATACAGAATTTAAAGCCGGATTGTTGTCGTCTCACCTCTTGTTGCACAACGGAGGACCAAGTGAAGGAGGCAGAAAGGTTGGAAGTTTGTGCTGGGCAGCTCGTGCACAATGACCGTGACATTTTGGACTTTAGCCTGGTGTTCGCGGTGTTCGGAAGCCCCGAGTCCTGGCTGCTAAACTATTGTTGAAGATCCGCTCAGGAGTCATGTCAGTCGCTCAGATTCCCAACAGTAAATTTACTGATTCTTGTGATGAATAGAACATTTTGAGCCCCTTTGTGCACTCGTACAGGAGGTTGGTGTGTCAGTTTTACATGTTGTAAATCATACAAATTGGTTGTGATTTAAAAAAAAAATTGTCATAAATAAAAATTTGAAAACCCATACTTTGGAGACTATATTTGATTTTCAGTTTTAGATGTCAATGGTTAATTTGTTTTAATAAAAAAAAAAAATAAATGCCATATAAAAATGTACAAACACATACTTTGAAGACCATAATTAAGGTAATTAAGAAACAAAAATACGTAATATGAAAAATTGTTGTTTATTACACATCTGCAGACAGACTGATCATTTACTGTAACTTACAGCATTGACTGAATAATCACTAAATATACATTTCGAATTAATAATTGTTCCTAGATTAACAAAACCTGCAGCTCTCGTTGACTGAAATCCTATTGTAAATTTAATCCTCTGATCATTCGGAGTTCGGACTTGTTGTTTCTTTTACTGTCTATGGTTGTTTCCAGCCGTTTTGGCGCATGACATACGTCACTCACGACCACACATTAGCGATTGGCTATGGCAGATCGTGAGTGACTCTGGGCAGATCCAATAGATTTGAACTTTAATAGTGAACCCGCCTACAAGGAAGGAAACGTTTCTCAATTGAGGGAGGCCAGACTCTCTGTACAAATGAAATGTATGTACGAGAGTCTGGTAGAACCAGGCTACATGAATGGCTCTCTCTCTCTCTCTCTTCAAGCTTTTTGTCTGTTTGTGTGTGTTTGTACCATGTTCTGTGCATCAGAAATCTTCCACTGTCCAACAAAAGAGGGGTTCAGGTGCTTCCAAAATTGAATATACAAGGCTGCTTTTGACTTTCCGCACGTATAATACCTCATTATGGATTGTAACCTTTCTGGAACGTAGTCAAGGCCACATAAAACCTACAAGTTATAAACCATATTTTTTTTTTGTGTGAAGTATAAACATGTTATTGATATTTTTATTATATTTTGTGGATGTTTTTGTAAATAATGATTTTAACAGTGTATATTTGTTTATTTTTAGGATCCTCCCGTGCTTCCAGTCGGCCAGTTCAGCGAGAAATTTGTCCACTTCATTACTCAGTGGTGAGTGTTTCGAATTGAACACCTTTTTCTTCTCTTGCGCCTCTCATAAATAAATAAATCCCTATCATGTTGTGATGAATTTGCACTGATAAATGAAAACAAAAACTAAGAACACATGTTATTCAATAAAAAATTAATTCAGGACATTAAAATATATATATATATATATATATATATATACACACACACACACAACCCCCATTTCCAGAAAAGTTGGGACATTTTATCAAATACATTACAATAATCAATCATCTGTGTTAATTCTCTTGAACCTTCATTTAACTGACAAAATTACAAAGAAAAGTCATTTTGTAAATACTGTTTAATTTTGAGTGTGTCTGCAACACACTCCAAAAAAAGTTGGGACAGAGGCATATGTTGTCACATCACCTTTCCTTTTAATTACAGTTTAATTATTTGGGAGTTGTTGCTAGTGGAATTTTTAACCAATTTTGCCTGATAAAAAAGATCTGCTCAACAATCTGTGATCATTGTTGTCTGATTCTCCTTTTCATGATGGGCCATGCGTTTTCAATAAGAGACAGATTTGGACTGTCAGTCAGGCACATCCATGGTTGAAGAGTGTCTAGAAACCACTCAGTTGTAGCACACGCAGAATGAGGCCTGGCATAGTTTTGCTTCCCAGGAAAGATGTCATCCTGATGCCATTAAATGTCTCTCTACAATCCCAATGTATAGTACGCTTCCATGTCAATGGTACCTTTACACACATGCAAGTCACCCATGCCATGTGCACTGATGCACCCCCCCTATTATTACAGATGTTTGCTTTCGTACCTGTCGCTGATGAAAATCTCGATGTCTTGGGGATAGAGAACTCGACGTCCAGTTTTTCCAAAAAACAAGCTGAAACGTGGACTCATCTGACCACAGGACACATTTCCACTGTCTTTTAGAGCATCTGAGATGAGCTTGGCAGCATCTCTGCATTGAACAGATGTATAGCTTTCTCCTTTTGTGGAACAGAGATTCAAGTTGATTCAGCGTCAAACTGAGTTAAGAGAGAACTGTTTTATAAAGTACTCCTGAGCTCAAGTGGCTGTATTTAACATAGCAGCATGACGCTTTCTCATGCTATGCCTTATGAGAGCTCAAAGGTCATACAGATTTAAAGGAGGTCTCCTGCCTTGCCCTACACAGACTGAACGAATCTTTTCAAAATATTATGTATAGTTATAGTAGTTTGTTACATTTATATAGCGCTTTTGTAGGTACTCAAAGCGCTTTTACATATGTATGGTAGATGGTGAAAGACATAAATGCTTTGCCATCTTGATTTGAGAGCTGTGATTTTTGAATTTTGACAATGCTCTCATGACATTGAGCACAAAGGACCCATCTTTACTGAGAATCTCTTTCACACCCAAACAAGATTCCCTCACCTATTACCAATTCACCTGCTAATGGGGTTTAAAAAACTATTCCAAAAAACTAACCCTCTACCCCAACTTGTTTGGACTGTTGCAGCCATCAAATTCAAAGTTTGTTTATATTAACAAAATACAGTTATGTTGGTCAGTGAAAACATTGGAAATCTTGTCTTAGTACTTTTGTCAGTTAAAAAAGGTTCAAGAGAATTAACAAATCCCAGATTGTGTTTTTTATTGCATTTTACAAAATGTCTCAACTTTTCTGGAAATGGGGTTGTAAATATATAATATTAAAATCATAATATTTCGCAATATGACTTTTTATGGTATTTTTGATATAAAAAATGCAGCATTTTCTTTCAAAAACATAAAAAAATGTATTGAGCCTGAACTAGTGTAAAATCATGTATAAAACTTGTAACATGAAGTGATCCAACACACAATAGCCTTTCCTGAGTCTACACACCAAACTTACAGCAGTTAGACTAGCTATACACAACAGTAAATATTTATACAACATCTGTCCCTGGTCTCCTGACCTTGGTTTCTCAAACACATCTGCACTCAAATTTGCCCTCCACAGGTCATGCCCCAAAACACAGAATTCCCCACCAACCTCTTTCATGGTTTCTCTGGCGCTCTGGGCCTCTGGGCATGGTGGGTGAACCCAGATGTTTTGGGACTTGTTTAGCAGCTGATGTTTATCTGCAACTCACTTTATTTACACAAACAGGTCACCTGGCTCACTAGTGCCACCCCTGCCTGGCACTGCTCTTCCAACATCCTTTTCTATTATTAGCCTGCTCTGAGTGGGTGTCATTCATCATGGACCAAATGATGCCTCTGTAGGCTGCTCTGTCCCTATAATCCCTAGTACCATTTCTTATCTGGGTCAGCTTGACTAATTTACTTGCACTTAGGTGTGATCTGTGCCAAGGAGAATTGATAATTACTTACCTCTCCCTTTATCACTTTGTGATGCAGTTATATTAACCTCAACAGAACAATGATAAAGATGATGTGAGGATAAAGATGCATACTGGATGCAAGATCTACAGTAGGAGTGTTGTAGAAGGCATTTATATATATATATATAGATATAGATATAGTATATGTATACTTATAGAGTCTGTATTATAATTTGTTTAGTTAAATTGAGTTATTTTAGTTCTTCAACAAGATGTTGCTTTGGCAGCTAGCTGAAATAAAACAAGTTCAAATTAATTTCAGTTATGATATTTTATATAATGTTTTATGGTTGTTGGTCTAGTTTTAATTTATGATAACTCTGATACAGATGATGGTGATAATGTAAAATGGGTTGTGAAATAGCAGGATGGAGAGGTGAAAGTTTTCATTGCAGGTTCATGGATAGTGTGGTAGACTTGCCGTGGTATACAGTGATGAGAATGGATAATTTTATATCAGGTAAAGGGGGGAAACAATATGACTGAACATTTGCAACACTGTAATAGCAGAACAAATAGAATGGCCTTAAAGGCACACTATGTAAGATGTTTGGATCAAAATATCCAAAAACCACTAGAACAATGTTTGTTGATTTGTGTACTTTATTATACATACAGTATTATCCCAAATATTTTTAAAAATGTTTAAATCCAGAGAAATAAGCAGTTTTAACCAGGACACGGACCGTGTCTGTGCGTCGCCCATCAATGACATGACTATCAATGACTCGATTTCCATTTTATTTTGTAGAAACCATGAAAACACGAAACATCATTGAAGATGATGTGCAGTGCAAATTCAACTGTACTGAACACTCTTTTCTCTTGCATAGACACCTAATATTATTTGTACCTATGAGGGGAAGTAAATGATAAAATACTGTACATGCATCAGTCCTTTAAAAGTCTGTATTATGCACTTAAAGACTGCCTTGCGATTCAATGTTAGTGTGTGATTCATATTTTCAATACATTGACAGATAAATGATTTTAAAACATATATCGTGAATATTTTGTGTAAAATACACATACAATAACACAAAATACACAATAACACATAATACTGAGTAAAATTAGTCCTAAAGTGATGTGGGTAAGTCAAGGTTTGTCCTTCTGACATGCTTCTTTTGCTTTCATCCTTTTAAATGAACAGTGGAGGATTAATTGCTACATGCATCACATTTATAATTAACTCTTCTGCTTTTTTTTTCACAGTATGAGGAAGCAACCCAAAGAAAGACCTGCTCCAAACAACCTTATGGTGAGTTTCTTTTCCTTACTTTTACATTTCCCCCTTAAGTCTGAATAAGCCTTCAAGAGGATTATAATACAAAATGCCAATTATTCAATGGGGAAGTGAATGGGTGTATTTGATGGTGGGAAGGCTTTTGTTGGTACTCTGTGTCTGGGTTTGTTTAAAACCTTGACCTTTTGGTTTCTTCTGTTTTTATTTTGAAAACTTTATGTATCCTATTTTCCATACTCAACTAATCTATAACATAGAAGTTCAATGGCCGTCAGGTTATTGATTTGAATTTTGTAAGTGTTGGGTAACCTTTGACTCTTCTGCTGGGGATTCAGTTGAGGAAGGACAAAAAAAGCAGCTGCGGTCAATTGTTCTGCGTTAATGTGAGGATGCTTTGTGTGTTTATGAAGGGCACACAGCTATTAGTTGCTCTCGGTGCTTGAGCATTGTGATATTAAACCCTTTTAAATGTTAACATTTTAACATCTTTAAAAATGTGTGTACATTTAATGTTTTTGTAAATATAAGAACTTCTTTGAGGCTTCTTCTATCAGGTTATTTAAAAGGGATCATGAACTTTAAACAATGTGAAGTTTGTTGAGATTGTCAGCCAGAGGTTAATTAAAAGTTGTAACAAGATTTTAATGTTAAAATTGTCTGATCAGTGGGATCTCTGATGCATTTCTTAGCTCTCTAAACAATTAATGAAAGATATACTCTACTCTTCATATACTCTAAATCGAAGAGAATACACAAGGGAGGGTGTAGGTTTTTTATAGGGAAATTTAAAACAATGTCTAAATAATTTCCTTTTTTTAAAAGTTATAACCAATTTTTAATGTTTAATTTTGATGCGTATTTTATGTTTAAAGTTTAACCTATTCATGGAAATTGTCATTTTGGGGAAAAGTTGGATTTTTTTTTCATTGTCCTCATCCAAAAAGGAAACATTGCTGTCTCATTTCTAAGACTCAAACTTAAATTAAGTACATCATGATTCACTGGAATTCTGATTCTCAGGCTAAATCTCTTAATGCTTATTATGAAAAACTCAATAATTACCGTGTCCTGTCTCCCTTCTGTCTTTGTGCCACTTGGAACAACTTAAACTCTCCCATTGGCTGGGCTGATTTAATTTGAGGTTGTGTGTCAGCTCACACTTTCACAAAAGTTAGCATTCAGAGCCTTTAAAAGACAGCGCAGTCCACAATAATCTGACTGCTAATGCAGAGATGCAGCAGTGCACACTGTGGCCTTGTTTAAACCTGGTATTAAGATGCGTTTTAGCCCATCGGATCACAAGTGGACGATGCTGAATACAGGTGTGACTGTGAGCGGGTCTAACGTTTTTGAGCTTATCCACTTTCAACCACTTTCAGAGGTACTCAAACGCATTTCACCAGATTGCTTTCGTGGTGTGAACGCTCATGTGGTCGAATGCATTCTATTTCTAACAGCCACAAAAGACCGGCTACTGATCTAATGTGTAAACATTATGGGAAGCACGCTAGCCTGAAGACCAATGTTTAATTTGAAGATGAAAACGTACCAAGCACAATGTTCTCTCACCATTCCTGATTTCTAACACGCACTCACACCGTTCTGCGTGATCTTGCAGCTATCAGAGCTCTCCGTTTGTTTTCCATCATCTCCGGGCGCGTTCCTATGTAACTAGCTTATTTTGTTCATTAGATCGAAAATTTAAAAAAATAAATAAATAAATAAAAAAATTACCCGCCCATAGACCCTTCCCTCAAATAAATCAGGACAGAAGTTATTGAAAGTGGACAAAAGAGAAAGATTAAAACAACAGGTTGGGTGTGTGTGTGTGTGATACCTGTGCTTCAGTGTTTGCTCTCTCATCATATTGATAGACAGACAAGATTTAACTCATCATTCTGAGTGTAGATGAGATTGTGGGATGTTCTTGTATCTTCTTCATCCTCCAATATCAGATGTCTATATTCAAGCACTGTTAATAAAACATATATCACTGTTAATTTTACTTTTTTTGTTTTAAAGAAAAGCTTTTATTTAGCAGGGATGCTAAATGGATCAATGACATTTAGAATTTACAAAAGATCTCAAATATATTTCAAATAAATTTTCTTTTGAACTTTCTATTCATCAAAAAATCCTGAATCATGTTTTCACATAAGTGTTAATGCCATTGCACACTGAGTCCGAAATTCGCATCCGAAATTTTTGCACGTAAAAAAAAAATTCGACCTCACGCTATGTCAATCTCGCTTGCACACCGCCTCCGAAACTTTCGTCCGTCATAAAGAAATTTGGATTGGTGTCGATTTTCTGCGTTTTTTGCCTCCACAGCCAGCATTTTGAGGACCTCGTTCCGGACATCATTCCACATGCGCAGTGCTTTCAGTTTCAATTCGATCAAGTATCTTCTCTTCTCTCGATTGGATTACGAAAGGAATAAACCTCCCCTTTCAATCAGATTGAAATTTCGGATTGATTAAGGTGTGATTACAGCAGCCAATTCGAACTAATGTATTATTTGGGTACAATATATAACCTGTAGCCTATACAGCTGTTCTGTCTGCCCAGCGCATCCACCAGGCCCCGCGCGTAGACATACTGCCGGTCTCTGTTCAGAATCGATTGGTTCATTGAAATTGGTGGTCTTGTTTTTAATATGTAGCGCCAGAATCGCAAGCAAAGCATCAACTGACATTCTGAGGTAAATTTTGAATCGCTCAGGATAAATTGGCAACTCCTTGATACGGAGGTGGAACTCCTTCCTCTCGGCACAATTTCAGCATTGGATGGACCCAATATTTTCTCTTTTTTCTCTTTTCAATAAAAGAAAGAGGGCAACAAAATCATCCTCACTGCTTGACGAATCCATTTTGTATTTTTGCGGGTTTTTTTCCGCAAAGGTTTAATAAATACGCATCAAACTCAGTGTGCAAGCTTTCTGTGCGTGACGAATTTTTAGCCTGACGAACACGAAAAAACGCATACTAAAATTTCGTACTCGGTGTGCAATGGCCTTTAAGCAGCACAACTGTTTTCAACTTTGATAATAAAAGGAAATGTTTCCTGAGCAGCATATTAGAATGATTTCTGAAAGATCATGTTGGATCAACTTTATCCAACTATTCTACTCACTTGTTGCCTTCTTTTTTTTTTTTTACTCAATTCAGGAGATCCAGGTTTATTTCCCCCTTGTTTATATGTCTGTAACGTGCAATCTCTTAGTTTTAGTTAGATGCAGTGCAGTGATTGACATCTTTCTCTCTCATTGTCAGTCAGCCTTTTAGCACCTTTTGTCCCCTCCTGGCCTTTTCCACACCCACCCCAGGCTGTCTGGGGGGCTCAGCTGCAGTAGCCTCAGCCAGGGACAAAAAGCTGAAAGAGTCCTACAAACTCACAGAATCTGTCACAGCGCTCCTATATCCACCCCCACGTTTCCTGATTACGTGGGCTGATGAGCTAAGGAGCGATTGCTTGTGTTCATGTGTTTTAAGACCCATGGGAGCGGCTCTTAAAAAGACACAGTCTCTCTCTGAATGCCAGCGGCCTGTGCCGTGGGGATTGGGATGAGAACAGGCTTTGAAAGCCCTCTGACACCGCTCTGATGACTTGTTTACACATTAGCACGCTGAGGAGCTTCTTGAACTCCCCGGAGGGTAATCCTACCTTTTAGCTCTCGATACTGTCTGTCTGCCACCCCTCCTCCTCACCCACCCCCTTGATAATGGGGGGTCTTCAAAGCTGCCGGACTCTCTTCGCCACAAAGACTTGGTCAAATATTACACCTCAGAAAATCAGAATAACTCAATCAATTTCAATTTAGCTCGGGCAGTTTTTAAAGTCTTGTCAAAAGCCACTTTAAATGGGTTTGTCTTTAAATTAGGGATGTTATTAATTCTGATTCACATTAATGTAACAGTTACATTAAAATGATTAAATGTTAATGATTACATTTTAAATTATTAAATATATTGAAAGAAAATAATATATTGGAGTTGGTAAGAATGTTTTAATGTTTTAACCAAGCCTTCATTTAAATTAACAAAAAAGAGCAATAGTGTAATGTTATTTCAAATAACTTGTTTCTATTTTAGCTTTTCTATGTCTGTGATGATATTGCTGAATTCATTCTCACATGTCCATTGTTGCTCAGGAACCATTTCTTATTATCAATGTTAAAAACAGTTGTGCTGCTTAACTTTTTTTTGTGGAAATCGTGATCATTTTTTTCAGGATTCAGGATCTGAACTGACCTCAGACAATAGTGTATCTCCTATGATATTTAAAGCTATGTTTACACATGGCAGGCTATTTTCATAAACGGACATTTCACCCCTTCGTTTAGAAAAAAAAACTTTGTGCACACCTGTCAGTTTTCAGAAAAGTGTTTGTTTACACAAACCTGTGTATACTGTTCAGATCAGAATTCCATAAATAATCACATATTGTGACGTTGGCTGCCTGAAACTCAGTTTTTCTCAGTGTACATGCAAACGAAGGCCAAAAATCTCCACTCTGGCCAGAGTTTTTAGAAAGAATCGTTTTCAGAGGCGAATTCTCCATTTGCGTGTAAACAAAGGGCACAAACAAAGGGAAATCTCAGTTTTTCAAAATAACTAATGGACGTGTAAATGGGACCTAAGTCTTAAAGTCAGCAAGTTTTTGATTCACTAAAAAAACCCGCCAGAAGTAATTTGTTCAAGAATCTGTATTAGTTCTTAATAAGACACAGGTTCTTGGGTTCCCAGCAAAAACAAGTAATATTGTGTATTCCGTTTTCTGAAAACACTGAGTTTGTAAAACACAGACCTGTTTTAGTGATGTAGAAATCTTTTGGTGTTGTTAAGGTGCTTGGGTTTAATAGGTGTTGGTACCCGACCCTCCCATCTCACTCACAGATGTAGCTTAAAGTCCCCCTCTAGTCAATAATGGGCTATATGCACGCATGAGTTCCGCATTTGACACAAGGATGCTCGTCCATTTCTGGTTGTGGAGATTAAAGCGGAGGAAAACCGAGGAAAACTGGATTATGGCAGAGTCTTCAAAATTTACTGTCCTCCCGTCTTTGAAACGAAACGTAAATACGTTTAGATGTAATTTTATATATAGTTATGTTTATTTAATATAATTTTAAAAAGAAGCATAAACACAACGAGGGGTGTCTGTTTTATCTGTTTTTGTGACTAACGTTTCTTTAGTATAACCATGGAGTATAAAATTCAATATAAATTCTCGGTTTTGCATTGGACTCTACGATCGGCGGAAGTTATCGAGCATCCTTAAACCTTCACCGGAAATACCGCCGTGCATAGAGCCCATTGTATCCCTTAAAAAATGCAAAAAAATGTCTTCATGCCTTAAATAGCTTGAATGTAACTCAACACCCTTGTCTCATCAAGGATAAGCAGTTCTATGAATTTGAAAATTAGTAGGGCTGGGTAATAAATATCGATTTCTCGATATTAATCGATTCTCATTTTTATGAACCGATATCGATTCTTTAATCTCAAGAATCGATTAGTCATCCTGTTTCATTTGAATGAATGGATCATTGTATCGCGGCTGCGCGCATCCAAAAAATCGCAATAATCTTTGTCCTTTGTTACTATTGATATGAAACAAAGTCTCAGTTTTCAAATTACGTCCATTTTCTTTAGAAATTCAAAAACATAAATAGCGTTTTGGCGCTGTGGCGTGAGATCGCTCTGGAGAAGCAGCAGCGCTGATCTCTCTTCCGCCTTAATAATACCAGTCACAGCGCTAAATAAACATGAATGAGCATCTGAAAGTGTGTTAAAGATAGAGTACAACTTATCGAAATCCGTATCATGTCACATTGATTCGCTCAATCAACGTTTCAACCGTGGAAAGACGTCAGTTAAACAGCTTGTAATCAATGTATCATCATATTTACCTCAGAAAACCCACATAAACTCGTTAGTTAGCTAGAAAAAATAACTCTAGAGAGGAGCATTTTGCTAAATATATACACCATATTACACATGCATTATAATCTTAATGTTCTTCAATATTTAATGCATATTTGAATAAATCTGACAAGTTATGACAGCCACCATTTAAATGTTTATATTTCATATAATCTTCTTCTTATAAAAATAAATAAAAGTGTAATTTAAGTGTTTGTATGGCTACAAAACAGTTAATTATTACCTTCATATTAGGCTAATGAAGCCTATAGGCTACAACTAGACTCCCATAGTTTACAGCATTAGTTAAGAGATTGATTCCCTTGAGAAAAATGGCCATTTAATTGTAACTGATATCCAAAATAATCGATATTGAATCGAATCGTAATCGAATTGCAAGCTTGTGAATTGAAATCGAATCGAATTGTGAAATTTGTCTCAATACCCAGCCCTAAAAATTAGTTCCGCCTCCACTCACTCACACCAGCGATTGATTGGTTACAAAGTAGTTTGTGATGTCAGAAACACCAGTGATTTCAAACCCCATTTTTGAGACTGTCTTTGGTTCACTGCAGTTTTAAGGTGAAAATACTCAGCGATAGTGTTGACTTATGAATTTGCGCATGGTTCGTCTTAAACCATGTTAAATACCACATAGGCATATAAACAACATTAAAAACTTGATTTTTTTCACCACAGGGTTAGTTTAACTATAAGTGAAGTAGACCTACCCTGCAGCTTTTTAATCCAAATAGATGGTCTGTCCCATGGTGACTGCTGAATTAAAAGATTGTCATATACATCGTCCTATATCCAGAGGGAACAGGTCGTTAGTGTGCAAATCTGAAAAGACCTAGTTATTACTCCGACTTCTTCACCTTCCTTACTCTGTGTCTATCTCTCGTGTTTTCTCTCGGCTTCAATATCAGCCTCACACACACACACACTGTGACACGCATTACGCCGAGCTGTCGCTGTTCACCAACACATTCTAATGAGGTGATGACCAACCACTTGTTATAATTGCTTTGGACTCTTTTTAATTTTCAAGCTTATTAATCATATGTAGAGTTATTTAAAATTGCATAAATTAATCTTAGATTAAAAAGCCTTTAACAGACTCAAAACAATTAAAGAGAGAGGTGAGATTTCCCCTGGGTTTGGCAGTTTTACTTTAATAGAGAATTCAGGTGATTATCACACTTTGATATGAGGCTGTGATTAATGTAGCCACACTTTTAAATGAGATTTTGCCATTTATTTATTTTTTTGTTCACGCGTCGGAGAGGTAAAGCAGGGAGACGCTAATGACCTAACTAACAGAGTATTTATACTGCCTCTCCACTCTGCAAGTGTGCTAAGCTATCAGCAGGTGGGTTAATTAATGGAGGTCCTGTTTCTGGCATGCTCCAGCACACACACATACACGGAACAGAGGGACACACAGGTGGTGCGCTTTGTGTGTTTGTGATCCGTCTCAGCACATCCAAACAAGCGGGTGACCATCTAAGCTCTGATTTATTTCAGGTCATCGGGCACACACCCAAATGTACGTCTTTGCATTAGTTAGCGGACCTGCACACCTTATCAGCTTGCGTTCTGCTAGATACGTGTCCATGCTTGACATTTATTGTTAAATGTGCTTACGCTCTTATTGTTTCTTTAACTTCAGGCACTTTTTTGTCTGTGGGGTTGGTTTTACTAAAACTTTTTAGATTTTGCTAAATGCTGTTTTGTTTTTTGCCTACTTTTCAAGTGTCTTTCATGTGCAAAAAAAAAAAAAAAAAGGTTTTATCCTTGTCCCAGAACTGTTAAAGTCTACTGCCAAAATGATTTATTACATTGAAGGCAATTATAATCTACACAAATTGTAATATTTATTGTGTTAAAAAAGATGTATTTGCCCCACAGTTGTAGTATAATTTCCAAAATACAGCAATTTTGCCCCATATCAAGTATTTTTGAGAATTTATTATTACTTGGAGACATACAGTGAAAAGCTGAGATGAAATATGAGACATGTGTGAGGGGGAAAAAAGAAAAATCGAGTTGCATATTTACCGGTAATCATGTTTTATAAAGGATTAGTTCACTTTAAAAAAAAAACTTTTTCTGATAATTGACTCACCCCCATGTCATCTAAGATGTCCACGTCTTTCTTTCTTCAGTCGAAAAGAAATGAAGGTTTTTGATGAAAACATTCCAGGATTTTCTCCATATAATGCACTTCAATGGGAACCAAACGGTTCAAGGTCCAAATGAGAGTTTCAGTGCAGCTTCAAAGGGCTTTAAACGACACCAGACGATGAGTAAGGGACTTATCTAGGACCCTTTGAGTCATGACTCGAAAAAAGATTTGTTCATTTTGATGAACGGGTTCGAACAGGAGAGTCACGAACGCGCATCACAGAACAGAGCAAGGCAAGCATTTGTGCTTATAAAACTTAAACTTTTTATATATTTTTTTAATGACCGATCGTTTCGCTATAGATAAGACCCTTATTCATCGTCTGGTGTCGTTTAAAGCTGCTCTGAAACTGTCTTTTGGACCTTGAACCATTTGGACCCCACTGAAGTCCATTATATGGAGAAAATCCTGAAATGTTTTCATCAAAAACCTTAATTTCTTTTCGACTGAAGAAAGAAGACATGGACATCTTGGATGACATAGGGGTGAGTAAATTATCAGCAAAAGTTTTATTTCTAAAGTGAACCGCTCCTTTAAGCTGTAATCAAATTATGCAAAACGTATCAAAGTTTGTATATTTAGGGCACATAAATGCAAGCTTTGATTGAAAACAGCCCGAGTTGGGAATTTTATTTAAAATGTTCGTTCCATTAAACCATATTAATGGTATGACACTGCAGTGATTTTCTGCTGTCTATTAGTGGACAATTTGAAGTTGTGAAAGCATATAAAAAGTGTGTTTTAATAGACGTAATTTCCGAGTTCAAACTAGCCCATCGCTGAAAAGTTATTACATGAATTCTCTCCATTCTCCCTGGCCTCTTCTGTCAGGTCAGAAAGCAGGTCGTCACCCGAGCAGAGGCAAGAGCTGGTTGTGGATCTGGCACCGAGCGTTGGGCTGCCCAGGCTGTGTGATTGATGAGATGGGTGGCTGGTAGGACTGCCCTCTCCAACACTCCAGCACTGAGAGTGATTAACCTCACTGTGGCACAGGCAGAGCTCACCATTAAGAGGACAGAACGATTGATGGTATAGCGTTGTCCTCGTTGAGAGAGAAAGAAGGAAAGAATGAGAGAGGCTGATGAAAGGGTATGAGAAGATCATCAAAAGTGTAGTGTGCATCAAATGAACATCAGATTAAGAAACAGTTGTTGCTTGTTTTTTAGGATCTATCTGATTTTTCAGCTTCAGTTCAATTTAGCTTTGTTTCCCCCTCCATGTATGTCTCCTCATTAGGGCTTCCTAATGATTTTGCTTTTGAATCACTATTGAAGAACTACTTAATACCGAGTACTTAAGAGGCTTTGTGCCAGAGAAATTAGGGCTGATGTGCTCATTTACGCTGCTCAATCTGTTCATCTCTGTTGAAAACCAGTAGGCATCACCTTGGCATGCACACGATTGACAGCCATATTGAGTCAGTCCTTCTCGTTTTTATTTGTCATTTTGTATATATCAGCTATTTGAACAACATTTGTTGTTCACTCTTCATTACTAATTTATTTTGCTGGTATGTATCATTGAAGGAATCACATTGAAAGCTAAAAATCATTTATTTATCTGCCTTATTCTATTTTTCAGGATCACCCCTTTATCGTGCAATATAATGACGGCAACACCGAGGTCGTGTCCATGTGGGTGTGCCGCAGCCTAGAGGACCGCAAAGCCCAGCAGGCACAGATACTCATGTGAACAACAGTGGCACAGGATGGAACTATGGGAGATGGTGTTCACATTTCCTTACTTTATTCTTCCACTGAACCCAGAAAAGCAGCAGCTGAACTTGCAGCTCTTCCTCCCATGCGTGATTTTAATGATGCACGGTGAGACAACTGCTTCGAGTCTAATGCAGATTATTTGTCCTGCACATGAGGATTATAACCGTACGTATTGGTTTGCATTGATGCAAATCTTTAACTTTGTTCTTCTGCAGTGGGTTTCTTTTCACTTTTTACTGCAGATTCCAAAGTAAATGTTTTCACTTAAGATCCTTGCGGGGGGCTGTTGCTCGCTCCACTCGAATCGAGTAAAAAATGGTGTCTCTGTCTGTACTTAAAGCCACAATCTGGTTTTGCCAAAACATTGTGGGCATGTCATAAATCATCTCGAGATCAGTGAAACATTACAGTTTTCAAATATATGGGGGTGTGTCAAGCATCGCTGCAGTGCAAGTCATGCTGCTGTTGTTTTAAAAGCCCCTTTGTTGAGTTTCACAAATGGCCTGCCACTTGTGGCGATACCCTATTGAAGCTAGAAAAATATGATGCCTTGTTACGGTGGAACGCAGTGGGTGGCAGCTTGTGCAGATGAGCTTTTAGATAGTCCAGCAGAAGCCAACTGCAATGCTATGTTAGATGCCAGCAGTTTCATAAGTGGTTCATGGGAATTGATTGCATTGATTAATGCAATCCCATTTTTAAAGGGTTAGTTCACCCAAAAATGAAAATTCTGTCAGTATTTACTCACCCTCATGTCGTTCCAAACCTCTATGTGTTTATTTGTTCTGCTGAACACAAAGTAAGATATTTGGAAGAATGTTTTAATCAAACAGATCTCAGTCCCCATTGACTACCATAGTAGGAAAGTTAATGGGGAATGAGATCTGTTTGATTAAAACATTCTTCCAAATATCTTCCTTTGTGTTCAGCAGAACAAATAAACACATAGAGGTTTGGAACAACATGAGGGTGAGTAAATACTGACAGAATTTTCATTTTTGGGTGAACTATCCCTTTAAGTTTGTTCTATATACTTTTTACTCTATGTACGCTACCGTTTGAAAGTTTGGGGTCGGTACTATATAGACTTATAAAGACTAAGTTAAGAAAGATTTAAATTTTAAAATCATCATATTGGACTGATTTCTGGAGGATTGTGGACACTGAAGACTGGAGTAATGATGTTGAAATTTCAGCTTTGAGGTCACAGGATTAAATTACATTTTAAAATGCATTCAAATTGAATATTTCACAATATTACTGTTTTTACTGTATTTTGATCAAATAAATGCTGCATTGGTGAGCATTAGAGACTTCTTTCATTAACAGTTTTAAATATCTTGCCAACCCCCAACTTTTGAACGGTACACTATTCTTAATTTCAAACTTATGCAGCAAATCGGATGAGTCTAGACATTTAGAAAGTAAAAATTAACTTCAGTTGAAAATCCATTCATATTAGCACAGCAAGATCCACTGTTGCAAGAATGGAATAGTGACTTTATTTAAAATCCCATCGCACCCCTTTGAAACCGAATTCACTTTTCTCTTGTACTAAGCACTCCCATTACAGCGTTATGCATCTGAATTAACTGACTTCACTTGTCTGAGGATTTTATCAAAGCAAATCCACAACCTCTTTGCATTAGTCACACCAAGCCATAACAACTGCCTTCGTTTCTGATATTTTATAGCCATTTTAGTGTCTCATCAGTATTACTTTAAAGTTGTTGGGGTTTTTTTTGTTTTTTTTTTTATTGCAAGGTCAAAATATATTTTCTTATTTGAATATTGTGGTTCATCAGTGCCTGTGTCTGTTGTGAAAATATTCAGAATATTTAGAGGATATGACTTAACACAGTGGAAGAAGAGAGTTTTTCTATATAATGGTGAATATGTATAGTTCTGAAAATGTAGTTGTCACATACCAAAGCCAAATGCATTATATATTGTAGATTTTTTTAAAAACTGTATTGTAAGTTATATTATTTGTATCTCCTTTTTTTCTTAATATGTAGAACTAGCTAAAATTAATTACGATTTTTTTTAAAAAATATTAATGATTAAAAAGACAATTGACCAATAACAAAATCTATGAAGAAGAAAACCATATGACTACCTAATACTGTTGAGGTGAGGTTTGCACATAAAGTTGATTTTTCTAAATAAAACTTTTCAGATCTCAATGTTTCATTTATCTGCATTTCATGTTTCCATACACTCTTAAAGGAGTAGTTCACTTTAAAAAAAACTTTTGATGATTATTGAATCATGTCATTCTTTCTTCAGTCAAAAAGAAATTAAGGTTTTTGATGAAAACATTTCAGGATTTTTCTACATAAAATGGACTTCAATGGGAACCAAATGGTTCAAGGTCCAAAAGACACTTTCAGTGCAAACTGCAACTGTTCAAAGGGCTTTTAACGATTCCAGACGATGAATCTGTAATCTTTTAAAGCCCTTTGAAGCTGCACTGAAACTGTCTTTTGGACCTTGAACCATTTGGTTCCCATTGAAGTCCATTATATGGAGAAAAATCCTGGAATGTTTTCATCAAAAACCTTAATTTCTTTTCAACTGAAGAAAGAAAGACGTGGACATCTTGGATGACATGGGGGTGAGTCAATTGTCAGCAAAAGTTTTTTTTATAAGTGAACTATTCCTTTAAGAAAAATGGTTCTACACAGTACCAAATTAGGGTTCTTCTCAGCTTGTAACAATAGCAGAACCCTTTTTTAAAAGTCCTATAGGATCTTAAAGGTAGAAGAAATAAACTTTTTCAACAATATTTATTGTCATTAATATTAGCATCTTATCTATGATTAATATTCCTATTATGTATATATTATATGTGTGTGTATATATGTATATATACGTGTGTGTGTGCGTGTGTGTGTGTGTGTGTGTGTGTGTATATAATTAATTATTCATATTGTTTTTTAGTCCCCTAACTGCCTGATCTTATATCTTGTTGCCTCTATTTAGGTTTTACGTTAAAATTATATATATATATATATATATATACAGCATGTTGTGTCAATTGGGTACTTTTATTTTTTATTGACATGGCAGATTGTAGCAAAAATGGCAATGATCTTATAACAGTTGTTTGCTGAATACATTGAAAATAACAATCGATATTGAACACGAGATGTTATGAAGACCAAGTTCCAAAATCTTCACAATCCCCTATAATGTCTTTATGTCCTTCATTATGTGTGTATTTTGAGTGGCAGTTTCTGTCTGCAGATGATGAGGGTATGGTAAGTTACATTGTGTCTCTGTAAAAACAATTATGTACATGAAGGCCAAAATTAGCAAAAATTGACTATGTGTCCTTTTCCATGTTTGTTTGTTTTTTTGTAGCTGGTGTGTTTAGGCATAAGATCATAATTTAAAAAAAACCAATATGGATCATAAGTTAGGGCCTACTTTGTGGAGAAGAGAAGATATCCTTAACTGAAGAGCTGCTCACACTTACATGTTCAGTTAAACTAAAAAGAGAAAAAGACATGATTGTTAGGAAATGATAGGTACAATTTTTTAAGTAATTTTTAGACATTTTAAGAAAGAAATCCTTTACCTGTTGAGAGTACGTTGACGGTATGTGTAGTTAGCTGAGCTCCAAAAAATCAGCAATGAAGAAGCTTTGACAGTTACAGATTTGAAAAAAAAAAAGGTGGGAATGAAGACAATAATAACATTTCAGCAAGGTTTCTGGTTTTAAATAGAACTGTTACTATGTGTAAAGAACTTTTTAAGAACCATTTATTTAGAGTGTGTTTTTTTAGATTTATATGATTTTTAAAGAAACTCTCCAGACCATTTGAGGTATCAATCATGTCTGAAACAATAACATCCAAGGCAAGTTTTTCTCAGAATAAAACTCCGCAATGCAAGACTGTATGGATTTAACCATGAAATGTTTGATTAAATGTAATTACACGTGGCTGTATTCTGAAAGCCTGTTTGAGTTATTTATAAGATGAATAATTTAGTATATAGTATTCTAAACCCGTTTCTATCTTCAAAGACATTTGAACATACTCATCTGTATATTCCTCAGATTATTAGCATTAAATAGTTTACACTGTGTTTGAAAGGATGGTATTTTATTACACATAATTCATCAGTGGTCATGCGATGCAGTTTTGGTCCAGTGTTTTCAGAGTGTTGGGGTCCATACAGGATGACTACAATAAGGAGGACAGGAATCTGATAGGAGGTCGGACTCACTCTCCTCTCCACATGAGTGCATATTGAACCGGATCAGTGCTAGTGTTCACTTACACAGTCTTAACCTTAATGTTTACAATAACACTGTGCGTCGGATGTAACATTATGGTGATCAATACAGAAAGCATAATAAGTATCCAGACAGAATGATGTTAGAGAGAGAAGAAATATATCTATATCAGTACTGTGTACAGTACAAACGTCTTAGGCAGGTTAGTATTTTCACCAAAAAAAGAAAAAAATGGTTTTAAACTGGAGGTACTGTAGGTTTATTCAAGTTATAGTTCTTCTGGATTTAGTCCATCTGTTTTTTCTTCATGTAATCCCAGATGGACTCAATGGTGAGATCAAATCTCTATGTGGAACAGATGGGCTGTTGTCAGACTCCTTGTGCATACAAAAATCTCACTGGATTATTACAAATAATGGCAAAATGAATTTTTGAAACTGTAAACTGATATTTCCCACTGAAACTACCGTAAAATATATAAATAACTTAAAACTGATTTTTTTTTTTGTTGAAAATACTAATATTTTGCAAAAAAAAAAAAAAACTTTTACAACGAGTTTATATGCGTATAGACTACGTGAGGAAGATTAGGCTAGTCTTTGTTAATGAAAAATAAAGCGAAACAATTCGGAATCATTTTGTCCCACAGATGCATTTTAGGGTCAAACCGCAGTCCAATCAAGCTGGACTGCCATAGAGCAGCGGTATATGGACCCCCAGCACCTATAAAGACCCTCAGTATTCCTCCTCCTTCAGCTGTTGGGGCCCATATATACTGATGCTCTAATGCGACCTTTTCTCCTCAGTCCAGTTTAATTTGCGCGGGGGCCGGACGAGCACCGAAAGACCTGTTCACAGCCATTACCAAGATTCCTTTATCAATGTCTAGTAATTAAAATGTCACCACTTAATTTTCGGGCCATGGTGAACCTCTTGTAGCAATCCTTTCCTAATAAAAACAGTAATCGAAACGCTATTTTCACTCGAAACAAAAAGGTTGCGGCAGGCGACTCGAGGGTGTCAAGGCGACAGAGATCAATATGAGAGAAGCTGATTGATCTCGCGCTAAAGTGGAATTTATTGGGGTCGTGCTTTTATACTGCGCAGATATAACGGTGACTGTAGAACACTGCTTTTCAGCTGATGCGTTTATTAAACCTCTCTTGCTGAATTAGTCTGCTTTTGATTTACGTGTCAATCTTTGCAATGACCTCCAGGACAAGATCTCTTATTTTTCTAAAAGAGCTTGAACAGAACCAGCTTCTTGGTAAAGTAAAATTATACATTTGGTTCCACCAGAAAAAAGTTACTGCGTAATTTATATATAGGCCTACACTTTTATTCCGCATGTTTAGCTAAAAGTAGTTTTTAAAATTCAACCTAGACGTAATCGCTGTGGAAATTAGTTGCCTGTTCTCATGGTCATTGCCTTTAGTTCTCTGAAACGGCAACCAGAGGGCATCAGTTCAAACTATCCTATTAAAAGACATTCCTTTAAAAATAACTGCTTGTGCCAGACTCACTCCAATAATAGCCTAGTCACTACCCATCCTTTCTTGTCTATTCTATTACAAACACTTTAGTTGTCCAACCATTTTTCACCACACTGACAGATTGAAAAATAAAGATAGCCTAGTTTAGGCTATACTTCGGTAATAATGGTAAATTCTAATGTTGGACTGGATCTAATTTCATTGAATTGTTTCCTCCCACCACATTAGCAAAACTTCATGTGCGGTAGCCTACAACTAGGCCTAATTATCTTTTTTTTTTACAACGTATTTAATCCTAATGTTATGCATAAAGTAGGCAGTGCAAAATCATGTGCTGGGCGATATTTAATAAAGGCGTTTTCCACCCTCCAATTCTTTCTAAGATACTGGCCTATAAAGTTTCTTTAATTAGTTTACTCGTGCCCGTGTAATATAATAGCCTAGCGCGTATATTAATGAGCCAATAATGGCATATGTCGTCCTGAAACACAATATTTATCGTATTGATCCAACCGTTATGTAAAAACAATCATTGATTATTTAATAGCATGTCAAAGAGGTTACTAAGCACATCAAGTTTAATACAGTATCCTGGTCGATGCTAAAATGAATTGGACTTCGCAATAGGCAATATGCAACCTTTATATTAATGTAAATGCTTTTTTGTTTGAGAGATTTCAATATTGTGAGGAGGTAGGCTATGTTAACGTGAGCGAGTTACACATTTTTAACGGGATATATTCTTCTAAGGTCTGATTAAATGATGGCAGAATTGCTTGTTTAAAGACGGGTGTTGTGGGAGGATCTTAGGACATGTGAGCCCTCCATAAACGCTATGCTGCATTGAGTCTGACCACTAAATAATTCACAAGAAAGGAATAATTACAGAATAAAATTGTAATTATTGTTGGGCCAGAACGAAGCTTCTTGGTTGTGAAAGACGACACGGCAAAGCAGATCTGGTTAAAGTTTCCCTTCCTATTAATATTGAATTAGGTTAAGCCGTGGCCTCTTGGTCACAGGACATACCGAGCGTCGCTTGACAGATTTTTAAACTTTCCCGTTTCAACTCTGTCTGATGATACTACCTTCGACATTTATTTTCGTTTATTTATTGCTCGAATAAAAACAATAAATAAACTGACAGATAAATAGAATGAACATCTATTTATTTGTCAAATAGCAACATTTAGGCTATAGTCTACTGCATATTCCGTTCATGCAAAAACACTTAAGCTGAGTTGAAGCAATCCTCAAAGGAAATTTTTGACATGATTAACCAATTGATTCGGTTAATTGTTAACATTTTATATAATTAATTAGCCTACCCTTCAATCAAAGCTCCTTTTTTGCAAGACATGTAGACAAAAATGGACCGTGGCTGGAAATTATAGGCTAATTAAAATAACTTGGTAATATCTTAGCCAACAAAATAATTGGTAAATACTATATTTCAAAACAGACTATAGTGGATTTGTTCTGCTTTGTTTTTTTAATCCAGTGTCTCTTTGCAAACCGTTTAGTGAAAGACACGAACTGAAACGACTGACTGAGTGATGATGATACCTGTCCTGAACACATCGGCAAAACATTTCTGAGAGAATAACACTTTTCCAGTGTCGTATTCCAAAGTAGACAGCGCGACTTTGCCCGGTTCGATATTGATATCTTTACGTCAAGACATAGTGGGGTTAACTGTAGGGCATTGATCAGGTTTTAAATAGTTAATACGGCCATATAAGGTTGCACCACTTACCTCAGTCCATTGCTCTGATATATCACTGTTTGTACACACTAGCCGCTCTCACTGGCTGGTGTGTTTAACAAATGTGCATCATTCATTCACCGGGAGACATGTGACGTAAAATGCGATGACCGCGAGCTTCTAGTAGCAGTTTATAGCCAAGGCTATACTGCATGGCCTGTGGACATGTTGCCTAGAGGAAATGTTCAATGCAAATTCATAATGATTTATTGTTTGGTTTTAGAAGTGTCACTCAAACATGAACATTATTAAGTTTTAAAATTCATGGGAAACTTAGGCCTATTAGTGTCGAGAAAAAGACGCAGGTGTAGGCCTACATGACAAGTGGATGGGATGGGGTGGGGTGGGCGGCGGGGGATATAGGCCTAAGCATCATAATTTTCCGTTTTTCATTATTCTTCTCCCATCATTCCGTCTTTATTCCTGCTTAATCGACTATGCACAAACCGCTACATAGCGCTTTTGGTGGCATATTTCTATCTATTTTTCTTATCTATCTATCTATCTATCTATCTATCTATCTATCTATCTATCTATCTGTCTGTCTGTCTGTCTGTCTGTCTGTCTGTCTGTCTGTCTGTCTGTCTGTCTGTCTGTCTATCTATCTATCTATCTATCTATCTATCTATCTATCTATCTATCTATCTATCTATCTATCTATCTATCTATCTATCTATCTATCTATCTATCTATCTATCTATCTATCTATCTATCTATCTATCAGCTCAACAATAATTTGGCAGTGATCTTTGTTTTCGAGTAGTGGAAGCAAACGGTTAATACCAGAATGAATCGGATTTGATCTCAGTGGGTGTGCCTTCTTATTCTTTTTTGGCGTCCCCTCTCTTGAAGTAGATCGCGCACAACCTATTAAGAAGAGGCACGAGCTCCGGGTCTGCCATGTGGTCACTCGGCTCGCGCTCCCGACGCCGTCACCACGCACGAGAGCTGAGTGGGATGGAAACTCTAAAGCTGTTTTGACTTGAGAGGGTAGACTCTATCCAGCCTCTCAGTTGTCATCACGCACTACAGGCGGACGATTTGTCCTATTTGTTTTAGGCCTGTTAATTTGACGCAAACACACTCGCTGATTTGACTCAATTTCCTCATAAAAAGGTAGGTTTCTTATTTATATTTATGTTTTATAATAAGTTGTTCAAAATTATAATCAGTCTTGTATTTCCTTAAATGTAGACCATAAATTATTTTGACAATAATAAGCGTGTTAATTTAACGAAATGATTAGGACTCGGAAGTAAGATTAGCCTGTAATGTTTTAAAATATGCTGATCCTTGATTACGAAAGAGAATTTATAGCACCTAAATCAGGCGATTCAAATCTAAAGAATATTTATACGTAAACATTTAAACATTACGGAGAAAAACGAAAATATCTGTAGGACTGAAATATAACGGCTCCTTTCGCAATGGTTTAATTATGAATGATAAACTTTTATTAACAGATCAAAGTCGAACAACACAGGCTGTGTAATTACACAGAAAGCGGCTTACAGCTTCTTTTCCTTGTTGCTAAGCTTATTGGAGTAGCTAAAAGATTCTCCCCTTCTGCCCCTTTGCGTATTAGCGCCGTAAGAGGCCTTTAAGTAATCGCTCCGGCTTCTGAGCCGATTTGGATACATTAAGCAATGATGCAGGCTCTCAGGTCAGAGAGTGCGAGCTTTTAAAGATAGTGTTGGAGTTGTCAATATTGTTAACCTAAAAAGACAAGTAGTCTATTCATTTTAGATATGTATTAGTAACGATAAAGCTGTTAAAAAATAAAAGTGCGAACTAAAAATTACTGTAGCCTACTGTCTGTAACACAATTCTAAAACAATTGTTGTTAAAAAAAACGGTGGCCTAATTTTTAAATAACACTGAGGCTATTATCTTGAAAGGGCAATTCTGTAATAATAATAATAATAATACAACTTATTAATTGGAAAAGATACATTTTAAACAAACAAAAAAGCCAATACTGCCGTTTTATTTTTATTTAGGCTAGCCTTTTTATTGAAATAATGTTGCAGGCATATATGATGATACAATTTAAAGATAATAATTATAACAAATAACGCGTTTATATTAGGATAACGCTTAGGCTACACAAAGCAAACATTGATTGATAATCTCTCAAAAGTTGCATGAAAATACAACTACGGTTCTTGAATTGGAGTGTAGCCTATTTTTTTTTACGTTTATGACTCGTTCTTCACAGACTTCCAGGAATGGAGTCGATACCCGGCCAGCTTTCCACGGGACGAGATGCTTGCTCTTCCCCTAACTCGAAGCAAGAACTGCAGCCTTATTCTGGCAGCAGCTCGCTGAAGCCTAACCAAGTGAGTGAGGCTGCGCTGTACGGAGTGCCCATCGTCTCTTTGGTCATCGACGGCCAGGAAAGACTGTGTCTGGCGCAGATTTCCAACACTTTACTGAAGAATTACAGCTACAACGAAATCCACAACAGACGCGTGGCGCTTGGAATTACGTGTGTGCAGTGCACACCGGTGCAGCTGGAGATCCTGAGGCGCGCGGGGGCCATGCCCATCTCCTCGCGCCGCTGTGGCATGATCACCAAACGGGAGGCCGAGCGCCTCTGCAAATCCTTCCTCGGGGCCCACAACCCTCCCAAATTACCCGAGAATTTTGCATTCGATGTTTCACACGAGTGCGCCTGGGGCAGCCGAGGAAGCTTCATACCTGCGAGGTACAACAGCTCCAGGGCAAAATGCATCAAGTGCACCTATTGTAATATGTATTTTTCACCCAACAAATTTATATTTCACTCGCACCGCACACCTGAGTCTAAATACACACAGCCGGACGCGGCCAATTTTAATTCGTGGAGACGCCATCTAAAACTCACCGACAAAAGCTTGTCTGATGACATTTGTCACGCGTGGGAGGACGTCAAGGCCATGTTTAACGGCGGGAGCCGGAAACGGGCAATGCCAGGGAGTGGATCAGAAATAATGTCCTCCCCGCTCAAACCTCAGGCCTCTGGTAACATCACGCAGACCGCTTCCCCTGACATTCCTCACAAAACTTTGCGCTGCGACGACAACCGTGGTGGTAACCTCGGTTTAACCAACAGCGTGCGTAACTACCCGGTCATTCCTGTGCCTAGTAAGAGTTTCGGCATGCTCCAGAAGATCCCGCCACCCATCTTCCCCCATCCGTATGGCTTCCCAGCATTTGGACTGTGTCAAAAGAAGGATGATGGAGTTGGTGAGCAGAACAAGACTAATGTACCTGGTGTGTTCTGGCCAGGTGCGAAGGACGGTATCTATCCATCTTTTCCCATGTTTTGGCCCACCACGGGTAGCCTGCCGCTCTCAACTTATCAACCACAACTAAAACCGCACACGGAGCTCATGAGTGCCCGGCAAACCGAAGCTGAAATGTCAGAAAGCGAGCGGGGAGGAAACACACCAAGAGACAGTCTGTTCGACAGCGAGCGCTGCTCCAGCTCGCAGTCCCTAAGGAACGACGAGGACAAATCTGGGGACGAGGCCAGGTCAAGTGAGGGTCAGCCCAGCACCCCCAGAAAGTTGAGCTATATTTCTGCGTTCAGACCAGTCGTTAAAGATGCAGAAAGCATAGCCAAGCTCTACGGAAACAGGGACGCGTACAGCGGAGCTCATCCTGGCCATTTGTCGCCAGACTTTGTTAGTGAGAGCTCCAGCTACAGATCAGCCTCTCCGTGTGTGGATAGCGGGGAAGAACCAGATGTGGATGTGGAGACGCACAGAATTCCCGACGATGAGGAATCTATACAACTTTCTGTGGATGATCGGCAAAGTCCCGTGGGAGAAAACAGTCAAACGCCGCAGCCGGACGATTTCAGTGATGCGGGCTCCCCTGAACACAAACAGAACAAGCAGGTGGCAAAGAAGAATGATGCCATTGCTTACGATGTGAGTCACATGAACTATAATATTCAATGGTTTTGAAACCATCTAAATCTATCCACTATTAAAACATCAATTGCTTAGCGTAAAATGCTTTTGAATCAACAAATTGGCTGGCTGAATAAAATAAGTAATTGCTCCGAATGGCCTGATATAGAAGTCTTTTGGCTCTAATAGCGAGTGATGATGACGCCTAATTATGAGCCTATGTGGACTACATTTTTTTCTATTTGTAAGCACTTTGTAATTTGTGTTGTTATGGATACAGCTCGTTTGAATTCTGTGTATTAGTGTAGAACGATCTAAATAAAAGAACACAGCGGTGCGTAATTATAGTAAATTAAATGTTTAGAATTAATGGTCATTTCTGTTGTCGCCCGCGGGCTATTAGTGCATTTGTCTAAGGGTTCCCCTGTGGTTACTTCACAAATGATTCTCTTTGTCTGTCCATCTGACCAAATTTACCTTGTAATAC
This sequence comes from Pimephales promelas, assembly GCF_988280905.1. NCBI lineage: Eukaryota > Metazoa > Chordata > Actinopteri > Cypriniformes > Leuciscidae > Pimephales > Pimephales promelas. The sequence continues at coordinate 33,754,229 of NC_142769.1, forward strand.
GAGTAATTTGCCTTGATGTTGCCAAATAGCCTATTTGTAGATCATTATAAGAGTAGCTAGGCCTACTATTAAACGCAGTCTGTTGTCTGACGCATGGCTGAAAAAAAAAAAAAAAAAAAAGAAAGAAAATGATGCATAATTGGGCTTGTATTTATTTTTTATGTTTGGATAATTTTTGCAGGTGTACTCAAATGAAAAGGAGGGAGCATCTCTTCAAATCACACTGCCATGTTTGGCCTCTAAACTTCCACGCGCCGTGCCGGAAACAAATGGTGAGGCAATTTAATGAACTGAGATTTAAATGTAGGCTAGAATTCATTAGTTTTATATATTCTATATCGTTTTAACAGCTTTTATTTTGATCAATTTAAAGAGAAAAAAATATAGGCTATTGAATTATGCACTCATGAGTGACCTGCTGACAAAACCATTTCATTTTAGATTCACACATTTCAACTGACGACGAATGTGAATCACAAAAATCCTCTTCGGACCAAATTAGCGTTAGCAAAGATAACCCAAGTGAGTAGCAGATCTAAAAATATTGTAGGCTATCGTCCGTTTTTTTTAATGTTTTTTTTGTTTTGTTTTGTTTAACTACATTATTAGCCTACATCTTTGTAATAACAACATATTTCTTATGTCATAGCAGGCGATGCTGCATTGAGAAGAACTGATAACCGATTTAATTTCGAGAAAGACATCGAAAACATGGCGAAAGGTACAAGAGAGTTTGCATTTAGACGTTCTAGACAATTTCGAGCTTCGTTATTGCATTGTTTTCTAAACTAAGGTGTTACAAAATAACCTGACCAATTACAAATACTGGATGCCAATATATTTTTATGATTAATAATTTAAACACAGATTCGACAAGGCATTGTCTATTTTTAAGGCAAATATGTTTACCCCTTTTATGCACACATTATGCATTTAAAAATGAGTGTAATCGTTATGTATTACTGAGAATTGTCCTTGAACTGCAGACGATCCACATTGCCAGGCTCGTTTTCCACACACCCCTCAGGCAACTGTCCTAATTATTTTGCAATGTCATGCTTGAGAACACGGGGACCGTGTGTTTAGCCTTAGTAACCTAAATAGCGCTATTAGACAAGAAAACCAAACAGAGAGTGAAAAGACATGATAAAAATCCATTTCTGAAAAAGACTGTATAAAGCTATTGAGATATGTGGTGATTAAAAGTCACAGTGGTATGATCAATTATGTGATTTCTGTCGGTTTCCACAGAGGAGCTCCAAAAGCAGCTCTTGGAGCAAGTGGAGTTGAGAAAAAAACTGGAACGGGAATTTCAAAGTTTGAAAGGTAATTAAGAAGTGGATAGTATATTCACAACATGATTCTATTTGCTAGCCTACATGATTTCTTCAATTTATAACTTAACACGTGTTGACTCTAACAGATAATTTTCAGGATCAAATGAAGAGGGAACTGTCTTATCGAGAAGAGATGGTCCAGCAGCTGCAGATTGTACGAGGTAATACATTTTGCACTATTGACAAAAAAAAAAGGGTCAGTTTAGAAAAAGTAACACTTGCATATTTTCAGAATGACTGAATTTTAAAGAAAATATTAGGTCACAGGTAATCTAAATCAATTAACGTTTGTGAACCACCTCAAATGATTTATTCATTTTTCTTTTTATTTTATTTAGACACATTGTGCAACGAGTTGGATCAGGAGAGAAAGGCTCGTTATGCAATTCAGCAGAAGCTTAAAGGTAATTAAGAAATATAGCCTACAAATACATATCATCCATTAAAGTGGAATGAAAAAGATTTTTCACATTGTTCTACAAAATAAATATGCAAGTGCTACTTTTTAAAAGAATTACTCAAAGTATTTAAAACGCATTAAAACATGTGTTTGATTAAGTGTAATAAATGATTTTAGAGGAGTGTGACAGCTTTCTAATCTTCATATTAGACATACAGTGCATGTCATTGTTGCATGACTAAGCTGCTGTGATTCTTTGAACTCAATCAAACTTTTCCCTAGAAGCTCACGACGCTCTTCACCATTTCTCCTGCAAAATGCTCACTCCACGCCACTGCACAGGGACCTGCACCTTTAAGCCGCCCCTCTTACCACCTTAACTTAAAGCTGCATCCCAGGATCCCAGTGACATCTGTAAACCTCCCCTAAAGGAATTCTCCATGTACACTCTGTTTGAGAAGTTCACCTTATGCACACTGAACACTGAGGACTGCTGAATCACAATCCATCCATGGCAAGTGGCATTTGAACGTTCTACTGTGGATGAAAGTCTCTATTACTCTATTAGGAAAACGGAGTAAAACAAACCAGAGGATTACAATAACTGTTCAAAAAATTATACTGTTACTTGTGTAAATAGGTTGATTTTTTTAAAACAATACAATCCATAATATGTGGCAATGTGCAATGAACTGTATAATGTGAAATTTCATAAACTGGAATTGATTATTCTCATTATTTATGTGTTTTTAACATGTAATTGTTTTTCTCTAAATGTATTCATTGATGTGCTATCCCAAATTAATTATGTATCATCAATATTAAGCACTTTAAATAAGCTACATTTCAGAGTCAGACCAATATCCAAAATGATTTAACCCAAAAATTATTCAAAATCAGCTGTTATGTCATATTTATGTATACAACAAACACAAGTTTGAACAAGCACTTATTCCATATTTCCCATAAACAATTGAGAATACAGCAAAAGCTGTTATTCCACATCACAGTGCTCAAACTAAATGTGATACGACCTCTGGGGTGTTTCTTTTCTTTCTTTTTTTGTCAAAAATAAAATGATCTCTTGCCTCATTCTTCAATAAAAAGTTAAATCAAAGCCGCAAGTATTGACTCGTGATTTCAAGCTATTTCCTTCACATTTGTTATAGTTTTAAACTGTCACAAATTAAATAAAAAATATTTTATGACACAAATTGAAAAAACAGAAGCTGTAGGCCTATTGGCCACCTAAAATACATGCCTGAAAACATTTGCCTGACAGCCTGCATAGGCAATGGCTACCAAGTCAATATTGAGCAGCAAATTTTAAATATGTTATGCCTACTGGTCCTTTTCAAACAATACATGTTAACAATTTCCAAGAAATATGTTTAGCCTGCAAATTAAAATGTGTTCAGTAGCCTAATATTCATAGAGCTGCACACTGCAAGAGCAGTTTACCCACAGCGCTAACTGAGCACGCCTATTACTGTTGTGAAATACAACACTTCCATCTAGTGGTGAAAACAGACAATGCACCTTCCAATGGGGTTTATTCAGCGTTCTTTCCGCTTCATGTTCTATTTGGAGCGTTCGAATTAATTATTCTGTTAAACAGAGTTATGAAAGTAAGATGGTTCACATAGAAGATCTGAATTACGTTCTCAAAGACGACGGTAAACATACATCTGAATATGAAATTAGCTTCTGCGGGAGTTATTTAAACTGTGTTTATTGTTAATAAACACGTGATAGGCTACTTCTGCAATGGTACCATTTAATTACAGAGAGTGTGTTTAATTTGATTATCCACTAATTCAATGGTGGCATGTGCACCCACCTCTGTAGAAATGTATTTATACTTGTGGGGCATTAAAATACAGCAGAAGACAAAATGCCGATTCAAAGAAATACTTTGTAATGACTGAAAACAATTGGATACATATAATCTATTTGAATGCATGCATTTTAAAGGCTTCACTCTCCGATATGACATTTAAGTAGCATGATTTCTCCCAACATGATAGAAGTTTTCCACGCATTTTAGCGGCACTACTCGTTGAGAAACATGTGAGCGGTTACGCCGGCAACGAGCAGCGCGTGCATACCACGTGACCAGACAGCGTCACGCCTGCGCTAGCAATCACAAGATGGCGGAGAGTGCGGAACTAAAGGTAAAACGCTTCGCTCAATTTCCAGTCGGATAGTGTGTAGGGATATTTTATTGTACCCTCAGAAGTACGCGTACTACTTACCTGCTGTATCAAGAGGCCGTTATTATGCATTTAACCTCTGTTCTCGTTGCCAAAGTTGCATGAGATATGATTTTGCAGTGGAGCTCTTGTAGAAAGCTTTCAGCGTGTTATTGTTGATATAGGGAGCTGTCTGTCCACCGCTTTTCTCATGGGAATTACTAACTTTTCTCCCTAATAACTCACGCTAAGAGTATCTGTTGAAAATCAGTCTCAGACTCTGGCTATTTTAATATTTACTTCTTGTAGACCGAATGCGTGGATTTTTTTTATGGTTAATGTGATGTACTTGTGGATTTGCTAGAAAGCTCCATTGGGTCGCGTGCTGGGCGCGAGCGCTGTTGACGTGCTGTCAATCAAGTTAGAGGAAGTGCACGAGCACTGTCACTCAGATTTGAGCACCGAAATAACAACTGACCATTGTAGTTGATCATTAAACTTCTGTCAGATATTATTACATAGATGCCCAGTGAACATTTAAGTTAACCATCCTTAAGCTTCGAAACCAGTAAGAACTAAGGCAGAACAAGCTTTGCCTTCTTAAACAAAAAGTTCCAATACATTGTATGATTATATTTCTATAAGTGTTATTTGACCCCAAATATAAAAACAAAAAACATGTGGGACAAATTATGAGCTTTTAGGCAGAATGACAGCCTCGCTTTAGCATTTGCTTTGTGTGGAAAAAGAATAGTGAATAAAAGTGAATGGTGACTGGAGCTGTCTTGCTGATTCTTTTGTGTTTCACAAAAGACAATTATAGGCCTATGTCAAACAGAACAAATTTTGTTGTCGCATGAACTAACCCTTTAAGTTTAATGGAATATGTTAATGACAGGTGTTGCATGACTGTGATGTTCTGGTGATGTCTTGAATCTTTTTTAAGAGGGTCCTAACTGGAAATTAATATTCCACAACATTATAAAGCACTATTAAGTTCTTCTCTCTCACTTTAGCTGTGCATATTTCATAAAGCTTTCTTGACCTCTGCACACTGGAAGAAGTTCACACTGTTTTAAATGTCTGTGATTTTGTGATTTGTGCTGCTCTCCTTTATTCATTCTCATTCAAGATTTCATCTGGTCTTTTTATTTTTTGTCAATTAGGGGAAAAAGGGATTTAGTCCTCTTGTCCTGTCTTTCTACTTATTCATTTTACAGTTTGGTCAGTGTCTTTCTTTAGCAGGTCCACTTACAAGTGCAGAGATTAAATTATACACCAAAATTAGATTCTCTTTTTTACTTTGCTTGCAAAAATATTTAATAGTTATTTAAAGGCAGAAATGAGCAACTATACACATACTGTTACTTTGGGTTTGGCCAAGGTGTGGATAGGGTGGATGAGAGAGGTTGATTTGCCCACTGTTGCTTACTGGACTGATATTCATCATGCCTTCTAGAGCTCTGTTTCTCTGTACTTCTGCAGTCTTACTCAGTTTTAGATTAAAATGCAGATTACAGTCTTATTTTTTTGTGCTTTGAGGCATTTGGCAAAAATTCAGACCGTTTCATGCTTACTACTACTACCTATGGTATGCATTTCCGCTGAAATCTCAGTGCTACGTTAGCTTCCTTTTATACTGGTATTCTCAGAAGACTGTGGTAGTAGGAAACTGTAGATCACAACAAATTATAGTATTATATTTAATGCTGTCAAATCGATTAATCGCATCTAACATGTTTGTTTATGTAATATATTAACACATGTGTATCAGCTATATATTACTTTATATATAAATACACACACATCTTATTTTTGAAATGTTCGCTAAAACAGGCTTTTTGATTTAATTTTCTGTGATTTAGAAGAAGTGAATGAGAACTCAATTCAGTATTTGCGGCTTTCCGGGCACGCACTTTGGTGAAATTTTTTTTTACCAAATAATAATAATAATAAAAAAATTATTTTACCCAGAGAAAAATGTTGGAGTATGCCACGGCACGGACATTATACAACTCAGTGCCTACACGCAGTTAATTAATAAATCATGTTATAGCTGATGTGCCAAGGTTTTTAAATTGATTGAAAATCGTCCAATAAATATCGGCAGCCAATACATCGGTACGTCTCTAATAATATTTATATTGTTGTCTATAGTAAACAACATTTTAGTATATTATATTCGTAATGATTTCCAGAAACTTTGAATACATTTTGTGTAAAGGTGGATCATATCAACATTGCTTTGTTTATTATGTTGTTGGATACTTCGGTTTTTATACAATTCCCTGTAGCGGTGGCAAGGAATTGGCTATTTGCTGAGACAAAATAGGGAAGCGATTGTTCATAGAGTCCAATGAATTAACTCAGTAGTGATACAGTATGTTAGGTGGTCCCCGCCGGGACTGTATGTGTTCTTTTTTTTTAAGAACTGTTTGTAACTGAATCTCCTTTTTAGTCATGTTGAGAAATTGCAATAATTCCCACAGGAGAATGATATTCGCATTTATCTGGTGCTGATTTATATAATAGTGATTAGGTAAGAGTTGATGTAACCTAAGCTGTTTTTTAAAGCATGCAGTACATATTCCTGTTGCCTATACCTGCAGGAATGATCAGTTGTGTGAGTCCATACGTTTTTACCCTTGTGTTTTTGGATGTTGCTGCTGTATGTCAGTACAAAGAAAAAAATACTTTGCGTGTACAATCATTCCTCGATTCATTATTTTATCCATCTGATAAGATCCACATACGTTCATACTGATGTGCTCATTTGCACTCGGGCTGTTGCTAGCTATATCCGTCCACACAAATAGCCTCCATCAACAGAGAGGTGATTAACGTGGGGATTGTGGTTGTGTGTGTGTGTGTGTGTGTGTTTTATTATATCTCCCTTCAGCAGATGTTCTCTTACCTGGCTCTAGCTCCTGTACCAATTTCCTGGGGGTTTAGCTCACACTGCACGTTCTCACACACAATGCCGCACATAACCAAATACTGGAAAATAGACATTTCTTCCAGAATATGTGGAATCATCCTACTTATCTGGGGTCATTTGCTACTATTATGGCTTATAATACATGTAGTCAGCTCAGCAATCATGCTCTGTTTGGACTGTCATCTAAATCGTGTATTAAACTCTCCCTGTCTCCACTTCACAATACATCACAGCATTATAGATTAATGAGGTTTAGATTTAAGACACGATGAGCTTCACATAGCCAACAAATTAGATTTTATGTTTTTAAAGCTGCCAAGTGACAGTGATGCACATGCAGACTGACTGAAGAAATAGGATGCTGAGAAGATTGTTCTCTCGCTCTCTTTGTGATTTCTTTGTACTTGAGGGTTTTGTAAATGCAGGTTATAGATCTTATTGTGAACCTTTCATCCCTGTATGTGTTTTTATTGCAATATAATTTTTTAGACCATGTATTCGTAATTTGTTGTCTTGAAAACTTGACTTTTGCCTGGTCATGTGCTGGACTTCTCTGCAAGCTTACATTCATTTTTTTAGATGCAACAGCCACATCTCACAATCCAATCAACAACCGATGGATATCCAAATAATCGCCTTACATTTTTTTCTTTTTCATTAACCTATTACACTCACAAGAAAATATCTCTCACAACTTCTGTTTCAACGTGACTTAAGGTCATGCTAATCACTTATTATCTTGAAGTGCACATTATTTACCACCCTACAACTGTCATTAGTGTTTTTGCATTTAGTGGTTTGGAAATGCCTTTGGTGATAAATATAACTCTAATATAGTTCTGTGTAAACACAGGAACAATGATGTGTGTTCTCTTCCAGGAAAAATAGCTCAATTGTGTGCCTTGGACACTGGTTTGTGTTTTGGATTCATATTATGCTCAGAGGTTTGGTCTGAATTTTTCATTGTGTCTCCTGCAAAAAGTAATCTCTGACTGTGTCCAGGCATTAGAGCAGGGTTCCTTAAATTCAGTCCTGGAGGGCCTCTGTCCTGCAGAGTTTAGCTCCAACCCTGATCACATAAATTACATCAGGAAATTTTTTATTTTTTTTTGGATTGCATTAGTGATTAGTGCCTACTGCCTTTGCAGTTTGCACCTTTATCAACACGTGCGTATGAATTCCTGTGGGCTCAGAAAGCTGTCATATCCTTGGTTTCACTTGCTTGTTTCTGAACTTGCAAACGGTATAAGTGATTAACGGCAAGCCTCCACTCTGGAAAATGTTCAGGGACATTTTAAACCATCCTCTTGTTAAAAAAAAATATATATTTTTGAAGTGTTCAAAACCAAACTTAATTCACTCAGGGACTCAATGATCATGATAGACCATTGTATCAATCAGGCTGATTATGTGGCTATTGGGAAATTGTTGGCATTGGTCGATAACTGTGTCTGCTTGACCCATTAACTGCCGCAGTGGTGAATGTGAGTGAAAATGTGAGTGGGCCTATAGTTGAATAGAAAAAAAATTACTTCAGTAATAATAAATAGACAAACTGCAAAAACAGTTAAAACTTTATATTCGGCAAATCAGCATGTTCAACCAACAGAGCTCAATAAAGGCTGGACAAACCAGTGTAGACAATTCAGGCTAGTCAGCAGTAAAGACAGTTCACCTGAAAATAAAGTAAGCTAAAATAATAATATCGCAGTTAGATCGGTGGGTAAACCCGCATCAGGTTGACCGGGAGAGAGAGAGAGAGAGAGCAAGAAGCGGCCGCCGACAGCACCTGACTAGTAGCCTTCTTGTGGGTTAATGAGTCTGAAGAACTGGGCTGTGTGGACTCGGTAGATGAAGGCAGTAGCGTTATTGGTTGCTATGGTTGCTGGGGGTTCCGACAGGAAAACTCTCAGTGACACCGGCGCCACAATAATGGCAAAACAACTTTCTTTCTTTTGTCAAAAACACACAAAGCTCACATAAACAGTCAGTTATGTCTGTGAACATAAACAACAGAGAAAGACATTGCAACTGCTGTTAATATCAAAAAAAACAAGAAACTCATTCACTGCTCTTGACTGAGTAACTTTAGTTGCTTCAACAAAAATACATTTCTCACTTGAATGCTGCTATTAAATGTTCTGGCGAGGAGATAAACATGGCTGGATGTGGTCATGCCTAGGCCAGATGAGGAGCTATAAGCTATTATAGCAGATTTCGTGCCAGTCGTGGGCGGGGCCAAATGTGACATACCATTGGAGTACATTCCTGAACGGCTCATTTTAAAACACTGTTTCAGATTTATAAATGGACTGCATTTGTGGGGAAAATAACAAATTAAGTGGATGGATTTTTACCACAAAAGTGTGGTTGTGTACTTGGACTGTAATTATGTTCAAAAACAATATAAAATAAAATTTAGCATAATAGGTCACCTTTAAATGCTTCAATCCTACGGAAATTGCAACATGACATCATGACTTTTGCGTAAACATATACGCCACTTTCGAGTCAGGTGGCGTGTTATCTCTACGCATTTTGAGCTATCCGCGTGTATGCATATGTCTACGCCATTAACGTCCGCGTCATTCCGCGTTTCTGTACACGCAGTCAAATCTCCAGTCATAAATGCCATTAACCCCAGTGACGGTTAAGTTTAGGGATGGGGTTGAGGTAAGTCATATCTTTTTTTTTACCTAGGATGGTAAGGGAACAGTCATAAATGCCATTAACCCCAGTGACGGTTAGGTTTAGGGACGGGGTTGAGGTAAGTCATATCTTTATATAACGTTATGTCAACGGCGTTCATAAACACGCTGAAAGGCGATTATGCATCTTGATAGCACGCCAAAAATGGAAATACGAATTGGCGTGTCATACACACGCTACTTCATGAGATCAGTCTGGGAAATTGAATGAGTCTTGTAAAATTAGACTAAGAGAATGCAATTGTAGCTTGTTTTTTTTAATATAACTTACAATTACACTAATGTAATGTATTTTTTTTTTTTTTACTTTCCTAAAAATGTTTAGGCCTAAATTATTCTAGTGAACTTAATCTATTGTATTTACTCTTTATCCTATTGAAAAAAAAACAAAAAAAACTAAACCTTCATTTCAAACTCTAGGCTAGTTTAAAACAAATTATTACAGCTAAGCAAAGTTGATATACTCCCATTATTTATATTCTTAATCTGAAAACATGACAATTTTTATTTAACCTATTTTTAATGTTATTGATGCTGCTGCTGCAGATACATTAAAATCGGTTCTGCATATTGTTTTTCAGACATAAACATACATTATGTATTAGAAAATATCTGCAATATAATTAATTATTTGATAGAACAAAACATTTTACGTGTTTTACGAATAGTAATGCTGCATTAAACAGCACCTGTTCATCATATTCTGGGTTTTTGTGGTGTCAGTGTTCAGTCACTTCCTTCTTTTCTGAAGGAGCTCCTTTGAGTTGCACACACAGCATTAATCGCTGTTTGTGTGCAGTCACAGTGTGTTTGTAGACAGTTATGTGGCTCTGCTGGGGACTTTGCTTATTTACTGCTTTCATATCTGAACCCTTAGATCATGCTATGATTGTAGGGTTACATGGATGTATGTGTGTGCGCTCACCGCTGGAGCCGTGTTGGTGGAACACAAAGCACTGAGGTATGTGAGTGTTGATCTTCCGCCAGTGAGCTGCAGGGCTGGAGATGGTGGGGGAGGGGTGGACCAGAGAGAGAGAGAGAGAGAGAGAGAGAGAGAGAGAGAGAGAGAAAGCTGGTACACTAATTGTGTTCTAGGCTCTTAGCAAGAGAGAAAGTGTGTGTGCATGCAAGTGAAATTGGGGGTAGATGTGTATTTGTGACCCCTCAACTGTTTGTTGGCCTTCAGCAGCAGCCAGACAGGCATGCGAAAGGATGAAGGGATTCCATCTCTGAATCGCCTTCATCCTCTGAAATAACACTTCAGGAAAGATGATCTTCTTCATCATGGGCCCATGTGCAGCTGAGCCCAAAAGACAGACCACAAACACACCTGTCCTAGAAAAATGCTCAAATTAACATGTTACACACCTGAGCCCTAAAAAATGCATCTGGTTTTCCATTGTTTCCCACAAACATCGTTTTGTGTTTGTGTATGTGGCATTTTATGTTCTCCTTTCTGTTTTAATAAGTAAATATCTGCATGACCTTGAAGATTATTTGGCTGGATCACTCGCATGAGGCGATATATTAGAGCATGTACCTGGCACAGATTTACCCTGAACAGCAGGAGCCAAAATATACAAAAACAAACACATTTGTGTACACTGGGGTAAAAAAAAAGATTTTAAATGTTTTTGGGTTTTTTTTTTTCAGAAGAAATTTGAGAAGTAGGCTACTCATCTCTTCTGCTGCCTGAAGACAAATACACTAACCCATAAATTTGCATTACATAAGTGATTCACTTTTTTTTTTTTTGCTCATAAACAGTTGTAACCTTTGTACTGTTTGTGTTGAGTGTGCTTATTAATACACGTACCTCCCTTAATCAGGTGCACCTGTTTAATAAGCCCTTCAATAGATGGTCAGATTCCAGCTGTGATCACTGCTCCCTAAACACTGAGCAGGGGATTATTAGAATTTCACTTGGCACAATTTATTTGTTTGGAACTTCATCAAACTCTGACAACATGAGTCACACAGAAGATTAGGTGTTTTGAGCATGATGACGGATAGCATGATTACCATACTTTTATTTATGAAAGTATAATGTAAAAAGCATGTATTATAAAATCCAGTTCTATAATTTGTCACTCTTTGAACCTCTAAATTACATTTAGTCATCAAATCACAACCTGCAATGTTCAACATAAGTATGTATCATCTGGCAGTTATGCAACCCATCTGTTGCGCTTTATGCTCACAAAACTTCCACTCTTAGAAGAAAAGGTTCTATATAGAACCTTAAAAGGTTCTAAAACGCTACATATTTGGAACCCCTAAAATGCAATGCATGTGAATGATGACAAAATTCAAGATATGGTGGTTAAAAAAATTTAATTAGTCAATATCACACGAAGAGTGCCATTTCACTTTTTATCCTCCAAAAATCTACATGATTAAAATGTGATATTAAGTTACTACAACAGTTTATAATATGTTTATAATAATTTAATAACAACTACAAAATGTTGCAGAATAATGTAATATATGAATGAATAATAGCCTTTAAAGAACCTTTGTGCCAAAAGTGTTCTTTCTTGTCATTATTGAACCTTTTTTAGCATAAAATGTCCTTGGAGTTGAGTAAAGAACCTTATGCTACATATATAGAACCCTTTTTTCTAAGAGTGATGTACCACTTCTAAATACAATTAAAGGTGAATAAAAATGCAAGAGCCTTTTCAGCATGTTTATTTGACCCTGGTTGAATGTACAGTATTATTGAGGTAGTTTTTTTTTTTAAATCTAAAATGTCTTCAATTATAGTAAAATACTGTATATTTATGAGGATTAAATTACATGTTTTATAAGGGAATAAACAGCGTTTAGTGAAATAGCCAATTGTGAAGGACATTTTTGCATTATTTCATATTGCAAATGTATTCATATGCAGGACTCTACTGCCTGCCCTGAACATACATTCAACATGCCTGAACATGTTGTGGAATCTTTCTTAAATTTTTCATGAAATGAAAATAAATATAAAATAAATCAACTCTAAAACGTTTTGGTGACATATGACTTCTCCAATCATTCAATCCACTTAAACCCTGCCCCTGAAACGACCGTTCATCATCCACATCTGCACAACAAACTGCCGTTAGAACTAAGAACGGGGACATAGAACTAAGTATATTTTAGTTTATTGAAAGTAATAAGAAGAAGAACTAAGTCTATTTAAGTTTATTGAAAATAATATATATATATATATTTTTCAATAATCTGTTAAACTCAGAATAACGTCAAAATGTGGAACAAAAGATCTCTTGCTACTTTCATTTCATTGGAACTTTAAGATGGCAAAGTACTGTATGCTGTTACAGAGAGAAAATTATATGGAAGTAAAATAATAACAAATGTTTTTGAAACAAAAAAGCTTGCTGAATTGCACTACTTTCAAATAAAAATATGCATAACATTAACCCTGCTTGCTGAAAATTCAACATGGTTGTATATTTAAGCTGTGAATATTTCATTTCAAAACATTTCCCACAAGTTTTCATTATTAAAAATTAAATAATCCATATTCACCTTTCAGATTTCACTTCCAAAATATTCATTCTGTTTAAAATACAATGTATAATATTCGACGGGCAATTTTCGGTCCATTTTATTTTGCTTTACAAATTCGCTTCCACAAAGTCAGTCAGAGGTTCAAATTTGACAGAAAATTCAACATTTGACTTTGTGGAACTGCAGGAATATCAGTAGATTGCTGATTGATAATCTCCATAGCTGTGTAGCTGGGGTGCAAGCGGCACAGTTGACGAAGAAAAGTATAGAGCAATGGATGAGAGAGTCATTCATTCATAAAACGAATTTACAGAAATGGTATTTGACTCAGTATTTGACTCTGTAGAGAATGGTTGGGCATTGGTGTTTCAAAAAATGCCTTTCTCAGATGTTTAGTCAACATCTCAATCCTGAGTTTTCCTCTTTGTTGGGACCAGGTTGCACAGATGCTATCTGTGGCTTTTTCTGCTTCCACTTTCTTCTCTGGTCTGTGACCATAGTTACATCAGAGAAACTTCTGCTTTCTCCGATGCATCACTGAAGACCAGGGATGAGTTCCTCTTTTTTTTAGAACTTTTTTTTCTGCTGGGACCTGACGAGCATACATTCTCCCTGTGTGGACCGTCAGACACAGGTGCTTTCGGTGTCTGCTGCCTCCACTGCTTTGTGGTCTTCAGTTCTTCCTCCTTATATTTCTCATGCCTCCGCTTTCTCCACAGACATGATGTTTCTCCTGCCTCCACTACAATCTTGGCCCCGTCCACACTACTGCGTTTTCGTTTAAAAACGGAGACCTTTTGCTACGTTTGCACCTCCCGTCCACACTAAAACGGGAAAAACGAAGACCTAAAACGGAGAAGTTTAGAAACGCTGCAGCTGTGTTTTGCGCTTTGAATCTCCGGAGGGTGTTTTAGTGTGGACAAGACAAAACGGAGGAGTTTACAAACGATGACGCAGAGGCTCACACTCGGCTCTATGATTGGGTGTCATCAGTCATGACGTATCTTTCTCTGATTCGCCAACCACTGTTTACACCGGCGCGCGCATGCCCAGTGTTGGTGAATGGTCACGTGATCCACGTTTTCAGTCGTTTTAGTGTGGACGGAGATAAATTCTAATATGCAGGTAAAACGCTAGTGTGGACGGAGATCGTTTTCGTTTTAACTCTCCGTTTTTAAACGAAAACGCAGTAGTGTGGACGGGGCCAGTCTGCAGTCTGAACACTTTACCTCAGAGTGTCAGATAACATCAGGAATTTTCATTCAAGCAGCTGATTTATGTAAATGAATGTAAAAAAAAAAGTATATTGCTGGCTGCACAAGTCAGTATATACATTAACGACGATTTGAGACAAATAAATGTAAATTTAATATAAAACTATGTAAATGGCGCTCTCTGGCGCGGCAGGATTTTGAACAAGGTCCTAAGCCGTTGCTGCCGCGGACAGACGCCGATGTGTGTAGGCTACACTCATAGAGAATAACGTGTTCGAATTTTAAAGACGTGGCGCTTCTCGTCCGGTGTGCGACCTGAATGTTAACACAGCTTTTGTGTCTTTTTATCAGCTTTTCCATATACTGGCCCTGATAATCATCACAAATACAGCTTGCTCCATTTCTGTAAATCTGTTTTATGAATGAATGACTCTCTCATCCGTTGCTCTATAGTTTTCTTCGTCAAGTGCTGCTTGCACCCCCTACTGGTGAGGTTGATTAACAGCTATGGAGATTATCAATCGGCAATCTACTGATATTCCTGCAGTTCCAGGAAGTCAAATGTTGAATTTTCTGTCAATTTTTTTTTAACCATTGAATTTGTGGAAGCGAATTTGTAAAGTGAAATAAAATGGACTGAAAATTGCCTGTCGAATATTATAGGTTGAATTTCAGGCCATGAAAATGCAAGCCTTAAAATACAATGCAAAATGCAAGCAGGGTTAATGCAATGCATATTTTTTCAAGTAGTGAAATTCAACAAGCTTTTCTGTTTCAAAAATATTTGTCATTATTTTACTTCCAAAAAATTATGCCATCATTTACTCACCCTCATGATTTCCCAAACCTGTATGACTTTATTTCGCCCGTGTAACAAAAAATATGTATTTTGAGAAATCTGTATAAATCTAAATATTTTTATCTGTACAGTGGAAGACAATGTAAACAATGTTGGGGAACTTCCACTCAAAAAGATAAATAAATAGTGAAATAAATCATTATCCATCAGTTTGCCTTCATGTTCTATTTTCAGATGTCAGCTTGGTATTTTAATGTGATGGTATCACAAACATATCAGTGGCCAGCTCTTTTCAATCTGATGCAGTCTTTTCCCTGATTATTTTCTTTTTCTCTTTGTAACAATATGAAAAAAGACAACATATACTGCATACTTGTGGTCTGCTCTCCTGATTTACTTTACAGTATATCTCATGATTAATTCACTTGAATACTAGAATCTCTTGCTTTTCTCCCTTAATCAACACGCCTCTTTTCCAGGTTTGTTTTCACATGGATGCTTTAAAATGTAATTGTCTCCTCTTTTCACGTCTAATCCCTATTTAGCGTTTACTGGAATTTAGCGTTTACTGGAATGTTTCTAAATTTGTCAATATAACTGAAAGCACTTTGAGAAATTATAATGATTGTAATAAAGTTAATGAACATTTTTGATTAAGGCCACGTGTGTTACAAAATACAGAAATACTGTATATTACTACAGTGATATTTAACATGTCTGTCATATTGCTGCGGAAAGAATCAAGCTTTTCTGATAATTCATGGTGTGTTGAAAGTAATTTTCACTTTTCAATTCAATGCTTTTACACTTTTAAGTTTCCTTTTACTGTTCAATGATTGAAGGGTGAACAGAATAATGTCACTTCATACCCAGTTTTAAAAAAGAGCTTATTGCATTCATAGAGCGAGCCTTTCACTGATTGTTTACAGTTTAACAGAAGTTATTCCCAAAATTAGTGCAAAGCATAATAGGGTGTTGAATATTTGAATATGTTTAAAAATAGTGAGCTCACTTTGCAGGCTTTAGCATTACTGTTTAATAGTGCCTGTTTGAATGAAGCTGACTCTTTCACCTGCAGACAGTGAGTATACCTCTATCTGTGTTTCTCCTCTCTGTGGGTTTGAGAGATTTGGTGTTGTTGAACCACTTTCTAACTCGTATGACACAGTGTTGTGCAATTAAACCTCAGCAGGGTGGCCGAATCTGACGCTGGTGCAACTAAGACCTTTACTTTCTTACATCTGGAATTTTGTGTGTGACATTGTGCTGTGGTTGGTTGTGGGATAAAGCATTATCCACTGGACTCTGATGAGGGAGAGGGGTTTGAGTATAGAAGGATAAATGTGGGCAGTTGACTTTAGTGAGAAAAATCATGGAGACAAGACATGAATGTCATGCAATATACACTTGGCTGCTCACAAAAGTGTTTGGTAATTCTGTATTTTAAGCTTATTTGTATCATAGTTTTCAAGGCTGAATCCCCCAATTGTCATGTGATATGTCAGGTAAATGATATATGAATTATCGGATACACAAGAACTATGCTTTTGTTATTGTTTTTATTCTGTCCCTGTTGCAAGTAGGTTGCACCTCAACAGATGAGGGTTGAAGAAAAAGTCGAAAGCAAAGAAGTTCTTTTTCAGTGTTTTACTTTGAAATGGTAAATGGACTACATTTATATAGAGCTTTCATAGACCTAATGGCCACCAAAGCGCTTTTCATTTTTGCCTCACATTCACCCATTCTTACACCGACGGCGGCGTCAGCCATACAAGGTGCCATCCAGCTCATGGCCACCTCGACACTTGGTCACAACCTACGTCGCATCTAGGATGCTTCATGACATCACGGCAAAAAGACTAGCATGTTTAATTTTTTAACAGTCGTCCGCAACGGTTCCGCGCAGAAGCTTTTCCGTACACAACTATCAAAAATGACGAAACGAAAGAGAGACAATGGTGCTAACGTTAAAACTAAAAGTAAAAATATATAAGAAAACAATATTTTACCTCAAGTTCTCTTTGGAGGATTGACAGCCCATACTGTCCTCTTCGAGCAATCCAGGAACATGTCCATTGTTGGGTTTTCTTTCTTTTTTACTTTTTTTCTGAACACAGGACAGCCAATACAACACTCACCGTTTCATCCATTGTTTGTTAACCTTGTTTCCGGAAGTCACGCGCTACTAGTTTCGCCTTCTCAATGACATCACACGCGCCGTTAAAGACGGCATATTGATGACTTGTCCATGACACGACAAGATTTTAGGAGTCAAAATCGCGTAATCTGACACAGTGACTATCGTAACAGACAAAAAAAAATCGTGTAATCTGAACCAGGCATAATGGAGTCACATATTCATTTATTATGATACAGCTCGACATGCAAAATACTCTTTAATAATATTTGTATTACATGTCATTAAATCCCTGGCCTATAATTGTTACAGCATACAACACCAGTGCCACATGACAACAATGCCAATGATGCATACAACTGATGCATTCAAACAACTGGGCGTCACGTCTCACACTCAATTATATCCGAATCCTGGAAGGTAATTTAACCACAGCTAACTGCTTATTATAATTAGACATGAGATTTATTTATTTATTTATTTTTCACTCATTATTTGATTGATAATTAACATCTCACAACTTTGACACTCTGGGCATGTGAAAAAGCAAATGTGTGTGAGAGAGAACTGACCGACTTGCAGAACACCTCTTACATGTGAAGCATTTGGAGCCTCCACCGTGCTCTCTCACTCTCTCTTTATCTTTTTCCCCTTTCAGTTGAGCTGTTCAGATTCATAAGCTCAATCATACATTCTCTCTCATTCCATTTTGCTCGTGCGCACACACACACAGTCTTCTTCTGTGCTGTCAGTGTGTTTGTTATGTGATATGTTCCTGGCTGGTCTGCAGTATTTCACCTGCTTTAGCTTTTTTTCCAGAGTGTGTTCACCAGACCAAATGATTTCTTCATGAATGAATTTCTGCATCTGCTTTAGTTCTTATTTCCCCATCCCTTCACCTAAATAGCTCAATAATTGATTGTAATTTCTGCATTTGTTCCTGACACTTGTTGGAATATGATGGATCAGTAAGTGAATTAGGCCACCCTTAAAAATATTCTTGTTTGCCGTAACCCGACCGACCCTGTCAATTTAGGGCCGACCCAATTTTTTATTTTTTTTCCCTTTTAGTCCGACCGACTTGCCGGTTGTAACTTGCGTTCAGACCGACCGATTTTTTTTTTTTTTTTTACTCTTCAAACGACTAATTCAAATTCCATAAAATGATATTTTAGTTAGTAGTGTGAAAGTTGCTTATGTCCGTAGGCTACGTTCTTTCTTTTAAATAAAAACCCGTGGCGTCATAGTCATCTGATTATGTTTACACGATTGGTTTACCCGTGTCACACTGTCTATATATAAGGCTTATACGTTCGCTTCGTTTCATTCAGTGTTCCCGCTTGGTAAACCCGGTATTAAATGGGCTGAATATCAACCATTTCTATATATAATAATAATATTAAACAATTTGTCTGATGCAATTTTGCTATTCCCAGTCCAGAAGAGAGAGAGCGATCTCTCACCCGGAGCCACAGCGCGAACCACATGACAGCCCTGCTTAATGAGTGACAATGAGGACAGAACGTGGTTACCTACACTTTAGATCTGGGATATTATTCTAATTGTATTTTAGATTTCCGCTTTCAAAGATTATAAAAACATATTTGAGATGAAACCATTACAGACGCATTCTGTCTATATGCAACTTCCTTTCACAGCGTTGCGCTGTCATTTCTTCCTAAAACCCAAACGTACCGTCAGAATCAGCACGATCGGTATTTGTTGTAAAATGCAGTCTGTACTGTTGCTAAACTGCGTACGGGTTCAATCATTAAAAGAGCTATTAAAAGCACAAAAGTCTGCGCAAGAGACGCTGTTCACAAGGTGATGCGTGCTCCGAAATGCACTGCAACGGGACAAGAAAAGTAGGCTATAGCCTCATTTTGGGCTTCATGTGCGCAGCTAAACTATCAAATATACATAAAATCTAAAATGACCTGCTCTGAGATTAATTTAAACATAGTTTATGTCTTAAATGGATGTGAATAGTTGGGAGGATATGGTGGTGCATCAGTCATCTGTTAGATCCGCACTCGGTCTTAAAGGGGCAGTAGTCTAATAAACATGTGACGATTGAGCCAGTAATGGGAATCAAACACAACAAAAGGCAGAGAAAAATCACTCGCAGCTCTTGAATTATTAACTTAAACTTTAATAAGCATTAATCTAACTATGATAAACCATGCAGTGTCATTTTACATTTGATTTACTAAATTAAATTTATTTTCAGACAGCGCAACACACTTAACTGAAAAGTAGCTAATTTTAGACCTTTCTGAAATTAAAGCACTGTGTATATAGGCTAATTTGTATCTTTGTTTAATTGTATTCTTTGTTTCACCATGTGTTTGTACTTGATTTTGCTTATATCTCATGTATTTGGGGAAAAAAAGCCTGCACACTGCTGCATAACAAATACAGTAGATATTTATTCATTTTGTGACTGGCCTAAAAACGTAACCGGTTGTAGGTTGCAATAACACCTAGTGGTGGATGCACAGTTTGAAGACCCAGTCAGTGACGTCACAGTATGCAATTAAAAAAAAAAAAAATTCATGATCACCATGACCAAAATTTTACTTTTTTTTTTACACTGAATCCTGGGGAAAAAAAAATATAGACCTACCTACCGACCCTTTTTTTAAAAAAAATTGCTGTTACTGCAAACCAAAATATTTTTAAGGATGGCCTTAATGTCTGATTGGATTGTTATGGGTCATTCTAGCCAAAACTGTGTTGTTCTTGTATGCTGCAGTCATGGTATCTTTGTCAGCAGACTCTACTTTCAAACAGTATCATCCCTGCTGAGTATTTTTACTGGAGCCATCTCTGTGTGCATGTGTGTGTGTGTTTGTGCGTGCATGTGTGTGTGTTCAATTTCATTTGTTTTGGAAGCTGAGCAGCTCTTGTCTCTGCCCCCCCCTCCCTCCCTCCCTCTATCTCTCCCTCCCTCCCTCCCTCTATCTCTCCCTCCCTCTCCCTCTCACTCTCTCGTTCTCTCATGCCCACTGTCATTCTCTTTTTTTTTTTTTCCTGAACCAACCTCTCCTGCTCGCCTCACCTCTCCTCATTTTAAAGCAGAAATGCATCATGGGTTTTATTCAGGAATGTCTTGCAGGCTTTTAGTTGTAAGAGCATCTGTTCTGATGTGTTTTCTTGTGAAATATGCACAGGGAGGGATTGAGTTGTTAATCAGTGCATTGTTAGCTTTTTATTGTCTGGTTATTTCTAAATGAATATCTTGTCCAAAGGAGAAGCTAATAACAGGAATTAATTTAAAGTGACGTCTGCCACTTTAAATGCTCAAGCTCTTCAAAGCAAGATGGATTCTGCTTGGCTAATGATGTTTTTATCGTTCATGCTGCTGGAAAAATAGTTCTGAAAGTCCTCTATGTTGTTGTTCATTATAGTTGTGGTGTGGACTTGCCTATTCTCATAGAATTAGAATGATTATTACAACTTTATAGGTGAACTGTCACTTTAATCTCACTGGTGGGAAATGCATAAAAATTTAACTAGACTGCATGTATTTCCGTTCTGGAGAAGAATGGTTTATTATTAATGTAATGTACATTGCCGTCTTTCTTTAATCTGCATTATTTGCCCTATCCTGTTTGGTTTCTCTGTCTCGTTTCTAAGCCTGTGGAATGTGACACTTCTGTTTGTGTGTGTTTGGGGCTGTTCCTGCATATTTCATAGCTTATACCAGTACTGAACTATCTTAGCCTGAGGAAAAGAGAGTGTGAGAGATGTGTTTGTATTTGAGTGTGTGCCTTCAGATGTGTGTATCAGTGTCTGAGCTGTGAGTAAGTGTATGTGTGTTTGCACAGTAAACAGTTTGGCCTATGCAAATTAAGTGTGTTTGGCGCTGGAAGTGTGATGTTGTCATCAAGTTGGCTCAGAATGTGCGTGTTAATTTCTGCTGCTCTCTTTCTTTCATTCTCCTGTAGCAAATGGTGATGAGCCTGCGGGTGTCAGAGCTGCAGGTTCTTCTGGGCTACGCAGGCAGAAACAAACATGGACGAAAGCACGAGCTCCTGACTAAAGCCTTACACCTCCTTAAAGCCGGCTGCAGCCCCGCCGTTCAGATGAAAGTCAAGGAGCTTTACAGACGACGATTCCCCACCAAGTTGGTTTCCCCGGCAGAACTGGCCCTGCCCGGAGTCCACCCCGCCACTGCTTCTTTGCCCCCTGGCCTCACGCAGCTGGGATATGATGGGCACGGTGCGCCCCAGTCCCCTCTGCTTCCCATCTCCCTCCTCGGGCCCAAACACGAGCTGGCCCTACCCCATCTCCCCACTAGCCTGCACCCTGTACACCCTGATGTCAAACTGCAACGGCTGCCCTTCTATGACGTGCTGGATGAGCTCATTAAACCTACGAGTCTTGGTGAGTTTTTGAGGTGTACTATTGAATTGTGTGTGTGTGTGTGTGTGTTCATGCACAATTTTAGCAGTTTGTTTTTGACAACCGAGTGTTTATTGTATGGCAGCCGTAGAGATGTGCAGACCCGTTTGTCCCTAGATTAGCATTTTTTATGGTGTTGGCTGGTTTGGCATCAGCGTGTTATTTTGCCTTAGTAGTCTTGTTCAAATAGACTACCAATCCCCACAACCAAGCCTCGTCTCTCTCTCTCTCTCTCTCTCTCTCTCTCTCTCTCTCTCTCTTTTTCTAAACTATCACTCTCACTCTCATTTAAATAGTACACACTCACCATTACAACACTACCACAACATTTTCTTGAACATACACTGTAGGGGTCCAAACAGCCAGGGTCCAAAAATTGACATATATGTATAATAGTAATTAATATACATATATAGGTCCAGTACAGACAACTCAATCCCAGCAGTGCTAGTGTGACGGTGTGGCCTTTAAAGAGGGCATTATATTAACTTTGCTGTATATTTGAAGTGAAGTGGCCTATTTTAAATTTATAAGCAGGCAAGTTAGATACGCTTTTAGTTATTAAACACTAAATAAATAAGCCTACAACACCTTCAGTCTGGGTAAAACAATGATGTCTCGCTCTTTGTGATAATAACTTTTCCTTTGTGTATTGTGTATGTGTATAACTTGTGTATTGTGTATGTGTATAATTTAGGGTTGCACGATTAATCGAGTTTTAATCACAATCACAATTTTGGCTTCTCACGATCAAATTCGCGTGATTGAGCTATATTTAAAATGCATCATTACGTTCACAGAACACTCCTTGTCAGAGTTTTTTTTTTTTTTTGCAAAGCCAATCTAGCGCTCCGTAAACCACTGTTTAAACACACTTCACAGTTCTTATTTTATCTTTTCAGCTCTCATAGAAATAAATAAATGAAAGTAAGGGATAATGTATAGCGAGGCGATTGTTATAGCAAATACAACCCCCGCAAACTCTAACGTGAAGCGGAGCGGTCTTGAATCATTCTGAAGGGGTTGTATTCGCTGTAACCGCATTTATTAATTTTAAAACGATTATATTACCGGAGTGAACAGAACTGCATCTATATCAACGTGATCTAGCTGTTAAAATACATGCGATGGTAAAATATGTGATCAACAAAAAAGGCTAATACGTTATATTAAGTAAAAATTAGAAAGTGAATCACCAGTAAAAAGGAATCAACAAAAAAGGCTAATACGTTATATTAAGTAAAAATTAAAAAGTGAATCACTAGTAAAAAGGGATCAACAAAAAAGGGGAACATGTTATATTAAGTAAAAATTAAAAAGTGAATCACCAGTAAAAAGGGATCAACAAAAAAGGCTAATATGTTATATTAATTAAAAATTAAAAAGTGAATCACCAGGAAAAATGGAACAGCTTTAAATCCCCCTCTGTAAATCAGTTGAGCCAATAGTTTAACAAACATTAAATAAATGGCAAAACTGAAATTATACTTAAACCTTGCATTTGAAAGCATATTGCCGTTATCACTCCGACTCCGCTAACTTCAGACATTTTTTATTTTTTTAACAAGATGGCAAAGCTGCGGATATGATTGTGGGTGATTTGAGAGCTGGAAGGCTACACATATGCATCCTTTCCTGTGTATGGGATATTTTCAGAATGAAGGACTCAGTCCTTGGTTGAAATTCTGAGGATACTCGACAGTGGAACAGTCCTTCGACGGAAGTCGATGACGTAGCATCCTCGAAATTCCGGCTTCCGAGGATCCTTCCTTGACATTGAGAAATGCTGCGAGTGTCGAAAAACGTGCTCGGAAGTATGCGAGAGATACCGAGTGTGGCCCTGCCCCAATACCCACACTAGGCCCTAAGGTCTTCCTCGAAGTGGACACTTGTTGAAAGTGCGCTTAGCGGAGGAGGTGCACAAGGGACCGAAGGTGTGAAGAGCAGAATTGGGACAGTTTTACACACGTCACAATCGACGTCACTTTGTTGTGAACCGTAGCATGGCGGCCAGTACACAGCCAGCTAGAAACTTTCCGTCTTAACCACAGCCAGTTGCTGCTCCTTTCTGCCGTGTTAGATAAGTTCTTTACTGTGTGACACAACTCTTGGCCACTGAATCCGACGTCTCTGAGGAACCGGGTTGTAGAGTGTGCCACAAATCCTCGACAACCCACTTCCACTGGATAAACCTGGACTCTCCATCCTCGCTGTTCTGCTTCAGTGGCCAGATGAGCATCCCCCAATTTCTTCCTCTCATATGCCTCATCTCCGCATCCTACCTTGGCACTGTTATACCGGTTGAACAATGCGTGCTGATCCAGACCACAAAACAATATCTGGTCATAGGTTAGTGGTGGCAGGTGATGTACACAAAGGACAAGAGGGATCCTCTCCTACCCAGAGGTTTAGGTTCTGCGGTGATGGGAGAACATCATAAGTTGACCTAATAAGGAAACTGATCCTACTCTCTTCCATTGACCAAAGGTCTTGCCAGCCCATCTTGCGTTGTTCCACACTCTCCCTGATTGGCCTCGGAAATGGCCTTTATACACCTCATCCTCTCCTCTTTCTTTCACACCTTGTTGACTTCCAGCTTCCTCCTTTGAGCTGGGCCTGCCTTGTGCCATTTAGGAGGAGGTAAACTGAGCCCAAAACCCCCCTTCCATGCTGTACCTGTCCCACGATATCCCCAATTTTAAGGGCCTTTGCCTCTACTACAGATTTCTTTGCTGACCACTTTCTACCAGTTTTTAACACAGGTGCTGCCTCTCTTACACGTTTGTTGCATGACTCTACTAAGGTCATTTCCAGTCTGGCACACTTTACTTGGCACACTTAAACTCCTCAGTTAAAGCAGAGACTGGCAGCTGCAATATTCCTTAACTATAAAGTCCCACTCTGCTGAGGCAGTGTGAAACTCCCAACCATTTCCTGATGTATGAACTTATTAATGCTTCCAGTTTATCCACTGTTGTCAAAGAAACCTCATACACAGTCAGTGGCCACAGCAACCTCGGCAGTAGACCAAACTGAAAGCACAAGACTTTTAGTTTGCCTGGTAGAGCACAGATGTTTATGCTCTTCAACCCTTCCACTGCTTGTCGTCTAACTTCTCCAGACTCTTTACTGGCTTCTCCGAAACTGTTGGCATTGCCTCACCATTAATGAAGAAGGTTTTATTTACTACCTTTCCTTTAACTATCGAGATGCTCCTTGATTTAGAGGGCTTAAATTGCATTTGTGCCTATTCAATATTATCGGTTAACTTCCCCAATAACCGATTAGTGCAGGCTACTGTTGTAGTCATGGTTGTCATGTCATTCATATATGCTCTGATTGGTGGTTGTCGCATCTGTTGGTGGCTCTTTTACAGAGCCAATCGCTTTCCTCTTACTACCCATCTTGATGCCCTAATGATTACATCCATTGCCATGGTAAAAGCCAGTGGAGAAATGGTGCATCCTGCCATTATTCCAACCTCTAAGCATTGCCATGTAGTGCTGAATTTTGGAGTTGAAAAACTAAATTGTAAATCTCCAAAATAGGCTTTCAGTAAATTTGTTATTGATATTGGTACTCTGAAAAAAATCAAATGTTGCCCAAAGAAGCTCATGTGGCACTGAAGACCATATGCATTAGCCAAATCCAGAAATGTCACATGGAGCTCCTTCCTCTCCTTTTTAGCTGACTGAATTTGTTGCCAGATAACATTGATTTGTTCTAAGCATCCTGAGAACCCTGGAATGCCCGCTTTTTGAACTGAAGTGTCAATGAAGCCATTCTTTGGTGGACAATCTCTGAGCAATAATGCTGAAGAAAATCTTACCTTCAACGTTTAATAGTGAAATGGGACGAAACTGAGTGATGCTTGTTGCATATCTTTTTCTTTAGGTATAAAGACTCCACCTGCTCTGCTATGCTCTAGATACTACCTGTTTTTTCCATGCCACTTTTATCAATTTCCACAGAATTCGTAGAATTCCTGAAGCACTCTTGTACACTCTGTATGGGAACTCCATTAGGCTCTGGAGATGATGAAGCCCTTGCCTTTCTCACAGCCTGCTCTACCTCTTTCCACTTAGGTGCATAGACCTCCTTTTGGTATTCTGGTGGATTGATAGGTGGGATGTCTGATGGAATTGACCTAGGCTCAAGCCTTTTTGTATCTGTATGCGTTTTCTCCAAATATCTATCTAGCTCAACCCTAGATGCTTTTAAAATGCCATTCTTCTCACTGGTGTATAACTACAAATTTGAATGGGTCTTTATAGAAATTAGCCCTTGCACGCTCCATCTTTTTGTAGTGTTTGCCCGTTGAGGTTCTTTTATATCTTATGCTGGTTAGTCTGACCGGGTTCACAAGTATGAGGATTTTCATCACTAGCTGTGCAAGCCCTCCTCTCCTCAATGACAGGGATGCTGATATCCTGCAAGCTGTGGTTTGCTTCCTGTCACTGGATTTCATTCCACTGACTTGACTGACTTCGTAAGAAGTACTGATCAATGTGAGGCCCTTGTCCCTTCTCCCTCAAGCATTTAATTTTCCCTTGATGAACCTTCAAACCCCTGACCATTGTCACTTTGCTCCAGCCACAGACACAAACTGGAGTTCAATGACTTTATTAACTGAAGATCTTGAACTAGTCTTACTCTCCATACTCATATACGTTTCCATTCGTAAGTCGTTAACCATGTTGTCCAACATTGAGTCATCTTCTGCCCCCGCTCTCACAGACCCTAGGGGTATTTTTCTCTTTAATTTCTCAGAAGCCTTGGGCGGATGTCTCCAGCATCTTGTAAACACTGAGCTGGATACTGCCGACAAGGGTAGCTAACCCTTACCAGCCCCATTGGGGTCTCTTTCCTCCTGTCAGCTGTCTCTCCAGGCTGTCACAAAGTCTTTCCCTTGTTGCCAGCAGCACTATTCACCGCAGTTATAAAGTGTTACCAAACACTTAAAGCTACACTGTGTGATTTTTACCCCCATCTAGCAGTGAAAGGGTATATGACCATCCAGTGAATATTAGTTTCTCTTTCACTCAATTCAGATTTCGTTTTAACTCTTACAGTGGCCAGTGTAGTCCAAGATTAACACGGCTTCCAGTTCGACCTCGTCCATGAGTGTTAACTCAAATGTAAACGCGAAAGGCGAAGCTTGAATTAACGGGTATGTCCCTCTTTGGCTAATGTACTTTCAAGATGGAGGGGCAACATGGCGACCGACATTGGAACCCCTTACCCGTATGTATTTTCAATGGCATATTATACACTCACGAGAATACTTTATTACTTGAACGAAGTAAATATACATTAATGAGCACATATATTTTTGAAAGAACTAAGTGTTTTTAGCTAAGAATAAACTAAAAGAGTTACACAGTGTAGATTTAAAGATATGTTAGCATTTCCATATTTTGATATTAGAAGGGAAGGGATGCAGCTGCTTTCACGACCAATGATTATAAACACCCCTAGCTAATGTTTGATGCACTGAATTTATTGCGTGGTTTTCCTAACCCCCATTGGTAAATAGATTATCACGGTGGAATAGTTAGTGTAGCATGCTATGCCGCTTTCATCAAAACCTATTACAAAGCTAAAGCAACGGCATGTCATTAAAAACGATAAACAATGATTCTGGAACAGATCTGGGTCTTCCTTATCCCATTAAAACATATTACAGTATGTTAACTTATTCCATCCGTTCGAAGAAAAATTTGCACTAACTGTTCGTTACAAGCAGCATTTGCCGTCAGGCACGTAAGTTAGCTAACATAAACATATTTTTGCTACTCTACCTGCTGCAAAATTACACCATGTGTACAAGCTATTTTATCCAGAGTAATTGATCACTTGTTTTTTCTCATCCTCGTCTTCCTTTCTCTTCCTTTCTCTTCTTTCTTTTCTGGCTTCCTCAAGCATAATTCCACTTCATGATGACTGCCGAGGAGATTTGTATTTTGCCGGCAGCAGAGATCACGTGGTTGGCTGGCTGCTGTCAGTGACTACAGAGAGGGCCCCCCTTGAGGGGGATCCCGATAACAGTGCCATTGCACTGTACTACATTGACTATCAAATGGGCGCTCCCACAGTTTGTCATTGCATTTTATTCTTAACCAGTCGTTGTCTTGAGGCCCCAGGCCAGTTAAGAGCCCCAAGCAATTGTTTGGTTTGCTTGGGCCTTGGTTAGGTATTTGTAAAATGAATTAATGGTAGATTTAATGATGTTACGCAACATGCCAACTGCTACACCCTGCAAAATGCTGTGTTTAAGTCATTCTGACATCTTACTATGTACTTATTCGGAAAATGTTCTGGTGATTGTAGTCAGAATAAAACAAACTCAGTGGACAGTTGTTTAATTTTCTCATTCTCTTTTTCCCTTTTCTTATGTACACTACAACCTAAATTAGGGGTCTGTAAGATTGACTTTAAGATTTTATGTTCACCAAGGCTGAAACTGTTTGAACAAAAATTCAGTAAAACAGTAATATTGTTAAACATTATTACAATTTTCACTTTTAATATTATTAAAATGTCACTTATTCCTGTGATGGTAAAGCTCTTCAGTATGATCTTTCAGAAATTATTCTAATGTGCTGATTTGTTGCTCAAGAAGCATTTCTTATTATTATCTACCGGTATGTTGCAAATGGTTGTGCACATGTGCAGCTTTTTATTGTAGAAACTGGGACATTTTTTTCAGAATTCTTTGCTGAATAGAAAGTTTAAGTCAATTTAATATGTGCACACTAAATCAAAGTATTCATGTCCTTTAGAAAAAAAACTTTTTAGTATAGGTAGAAAGAAAGATGATACAACATAATAACAATCAGATGCACATGCTTCTATATTTTACCATGCTTGTGCTGTCACTGAGAATAAAGTGGTATGTATTTTGTTCACTTATGTCTGTCTACTCATAAAGCAATTTTCTATCAATTTTTGCTATTGCCATTCTTCATCTACAGCACACAAAATGTACACAAACTAAATTGTTAATTGCTTTTCATATTGAGTTATACCTGTTATCAAGGGCATTGAAAAGTTTCATTTGAAGTGAAACTTTGAAATCCATTTCAAAGCTCTTTTTTCCAGGATTATTTGTCCTTTCTTGTTTTGTGCGCATGATTCTCCTTGTGCTTTAGCATCATATTTATCTCTGAATGCTCTAACAGCATTGCACTGCCCCCCGCTTCTTACACCACAGGAAGCGAGTATTTATTTATTTGCTATAATCACATTATTATCATCGTCATCCTTATTTTGCTCTCATCAGAGCGATTCATGCTCTATGCATACATTAGTCATTATCTCAATCACCCTCTGGCATGCTGGCATATAGGAGCATTCAAAGAACATGGGACTTTTTAGACGTATTTTCGTCATACAAAGGATGTCAGTGTCTTTTATTAATTAGCTGAGATGTGTCTTGCTGCTGCTCTCAGCATGAACATACACCCACACAATGAGAGCAGTGTGGTGTGCATTCTTCAGTTATGAACCAAACAATACATGCACTTTCCGAATAAAGACTGCATCATTTGACGACCATTTCAGGCTTGTCAAAATAGTTTTGTGAATTAAATGAGTTGAACGGATTCAGCATTAGAAGACTCTTTCTCTTGAAGTTCAGTTTAGCTTTAACGGCATGACCGCAAACAACACGATATTGCAGAAGCTACTAATGCATGTTAGCAGACAGGAACAGATTAATAGCTTAGATTATTAAATATTAGTTACAGCTGCACACAGCCTCCCTCTCTGTTTCACTCTCTGTCTCCATGTTCTGCAGAAAGACAGAGGAATTTTTATTGGCGTGTATGTGGGGTTTAGAGTATCCTAGCAGTGTTTTCATTAAGATGAATGATCTACAGAGGCGTAGTATGGGACTGTGTGTGTGGGCACACTAAAGCTACAGCACAGTTACCCTCACAATTCTGTTTCTTCTAACTAGCATTCTTCAGTACTCAATCTATGCGTACCACTTCCTGTATTGTCTTTAAGCACACTCTTTCCTCTCTGGCCAAATGGACATATTTAAGTAGTGATGGGATATAGGGTTCTGATTTGTATTGTTAGTATAGTCTTCCTGTTTACGTTCACTAAACAGGTTTACATGACTGTGTTTACATGAATACCTAAATGGATCTCAGGCGTGCTATTAGTGGGTCGTGGGTGTAAACAGATCTGCTTACAGTCAGGTGGGTCTTGATGTTGGTTTGGTTAGGGTGTTTAGTTTACCTGCCCATACAGATCGTGACTAAATAAAACAGTTACTACAAGTAATGAGCAGTATGATATGCAGAAACATGCTAAAATAAACACATGCAAATCATATTAATTGTAAAATCAATAGTGTTAAACTTGTCTCCCCTTCACATGTACTGTTGGAGTTTTTACACAACCATTCAAAAGTCTGGGGTCTTTTTAGATTTTTATTTCATTTTATCTTTTTGTCTCTTAAGGCTGCATTCATTTTAACAAAGATACAGGATAAAATAATATTGATAAATATTATTAGGATTTAAATGGAACATATAATTTATCCCTGTAATGGCAAAGTAGAATTTTCAACAACATGTCTTCAGTGTTCGTCATAAATCATTTTAAATGCTGACTTGGTGCTCAAAAACTATTTCTAATTATTATCACTGTTAAAAACAGTTTTGGTGGAAAACTTTTTTTTATATATACACATTTTTTCAGGATGATTTGATGAATAGAAACCACAAAATGGAATTTATTTCAAATATAATTCTTTTGTAACGTTATAAATGTCTTAACATGTCAATTTTAAGTGCATCCTTGCTGAATATAAGTATTAATTCCCTTTAAAAAGAATATATATATCCAATGGCAACACCTTTCATTTGTATTCCATTTCAGGTCAACTTATCAGTGTCTGCCAGAATTTTATGTTAGTGCATTCCTGAACTGGATTATACAAATAATACTGTAACCATTGCCATACTGTAATTCCATATTTTTCATAATTTTGCTAGATCGCCAGTCATGCTACTGTAACTGCAATATCAAATTATTGATTATCATGACATCATGATCATCAAACGATTTTGGTTTGTTAGTTTAATTTTGCAGCAATTCCAGGGCAAGTTGTGCAGCCACAGTGAGTGTCAGTCTAACTATTACTTAACTCAGTATCCAGCATGACTCAGCCAGCTCTCTGAAGAAGAAAAACACACAGACATCACAATCAATCACACAACACAGCCAGCCATGCAGTCAACACAATGAAGAGTCTAATCCACAAGACACCCTCCTGTGAAAGAAGAGAAAACACAATGCTTATTTAGCCCTTTCTAATCTAAATTCAGCTACAAATTACAATAAGTGTGAGTTGTTATTGTTAGGTTAAACTCACAGCTTTTTGTCATACTGTACAAGAACACATACATATCTTTGGGTCTTTATGCTTCACGTAATGCTTCACTTAATTGCACACGTTTATAATTGTATCCTGAAAAAGGCAGGCTCTTTCTGTTACCCTCGCACATGGTTACAGAGTAGGATTTAAGTCTAAATTAGGTGTATGCAGATGAAGAGAGAGGTTTGTCAGAAACAAACTGTAACACATAGGCCTTCATGTCCACTTTTCATTCAACTGTTGAAGCAAATCAGATGATGAAGACTGCCGTGCTATTTTTAGATTAGACATGGGGGAGGGAACTTGTGGCTGTGCTTTCTGTCTCTCTCTCCTTCACTCTCGCTCTCTCTCTCTCGCGCTCGCTCTCATATACCCCTGTCCACCTCTCCCCGTCAATCTCCCTTTGTTTCTCTCCATCTCAACACTGTTATTTTCTCTCTCTTCTCCTTCCTGTCTCTCTCTTTCTCTTGCTCTCTCGTCGTATTTTACCTCCACAGTGTTGATTGTGAGAATAGAGATCAGGCTAATTATGTGTCGTCGAGTCGATTCTCCTAGTCTAATTGCACCCCTGCTGTTTCATGTTAAGGAAAGCGAGAGATTTGATGAAGGTGTTGGAGAGAACAAGTGACAGACTGAATACAAGCAAAGCAGGAACGGTATGGCCTGTGGAAATGGGTGGGTGGGTGTATAGCTACACCTGTTTGGCCTTTCATCAGCATGGCGCTGGTCAATATTCAGAGTTAAATGGGAAGTAATTAGCTCCATAACGATGCCTCACACAATCATATTCAGAAAACGCTCTCTCTCTCTCTCTCTCTCTCTCTCTCTCTCTCTCTCTCTCTCTCTCTCTTTCTTTGTGGTCTATG
This sequence comes from Pimephales promelas, assembly GCF_988280905.1. NCBI lineage: Eukaryota > Metazoa > Chordata > Actinopteri > Cypriniformes > Leuciscidae > Pimephales > Pimephales promelas. The sequence continues at coordinate 33,786,131 of NC_142769.1, forward strand.
CTGATGAAATAGAGCAAGTCAATAGACCTGTCAACAGGATGATGTATTGTACGTGTATGAGAAGGAAAAAGACAAATGAAGGCAATGGAGAAAATAAAACGAATGGAGAATGAAAGCAGCCGGAAGGGGGAGAGCAAAGTGTCGAGAAAGTAAAATGGTAATAACTTAAAATCAGGTTCACAGAGAAGCAGGAAATTAAGACAGTTTGTGTAATTGTGTGAAAATTATGTCATTACTCCCCCTCATGTCGTCCCAAACTTGTAAGATCTTCGGAACACAAATTAAGATATTTTTGATGAAATCCAAGAGCTCTCTGAGCCCCACAGAATGCAACATACTCACCAGAAAGATAGTAAAGACATTTTTTAACATAGTCCATGTTACTACAATGGTTCAACCTTAATGTTATGAAGCGACAAGAATACTTGTGCTCAAAAAACAAAAATAACATCTCTGACAGTCTCTGAAGCTGTTCACATTATAAACACAGCGCAGCGCTTCTGGGTTACTTGTCCGAACGCCAGCTCAGTATAGGCTCAGTAAAATTAAGGTTAAACCACTATAGTCATATGGACTATTTTAATGATGTCTTTATTACCTTTCCAAGCCTTGAAAGTGGCGATTACGTCACTGCCTATGGCTGGTTCAGAAAGCTCTTGGATTTCATCAAAAATATCTTCATTTGTGTTCAGAAGATGAATGAAGGTCTTACGGGTTTGGAACGACATAAGGGTGATTAATTAGATAGGTTAGCCTTCACGTCTCACTGTTCGTGTGCATTGGATACCAAAACCACAATAGTGTTGGGTGCTGCTCTGCCATCTGTTGACATGATAGACAATCATTCATTGAATGATCAGTTTTATGTAAATTACTCTGATAATAGTGAGTTTTAGAGTGCAGTGTACACCAGAATTAAATCCCGGCCAAAAAAAAGCAACCTGGGCCATCACTACTCAACTTGTATATGCCATAGTGATGTTTACACTTGTTAATTTTCTTTGTCGTTCTGACAAAGAAAATTAACAAGGGTAAACCTTGTTAATTCCTTCTGGCTTCAGACCTTTTCTGCCTCAAAGTGACTCTTCTATTGTCTGGTAAAGCATGGTAATACGTGTGCTCCGTTGTATAATTTTCATTATTCGCAATACTAAACAACACTGTGCTACTGTAGCGCATCTACAGAGCCGGCAGCCTGTGTGTGTGAGGATTCTCTCGTCATTTCAGCATGGCGAAAGAGAGGATTAAGAGGCGTGATCTGCACCATAGATAATGAAAAAAATTTTTATTGAAACTATCATAGCCTACAGTCTTATTATTTAAGTGTACACCTTTCAGATAACTCTTCACAAAAAAATACTATTTACTTCTTAATGTGTAAAACTTTTTAAATTGGCTCAAAACTACTAAATTCACTTTTAATGTAAATTCAGAAAAAATATTACAGTCCATTCCACTGGAACGATGTAAACACAAATGTGGAGTGATACAAACAGTTAGATTGCAAATAAACATTACAGTGCTGTTGTACTCTGTAACAGAAGTCTTGGTAATGGAGCTTGGCCTATACATTTTCAGAGCCGTTGTTTAAAAACAATAATAAGCTTTGCATCATTGCTTGAATTTCTCTATTTATTTTTCGAAGAATATGAGATATCTGTCATGTCACTATAATTAAATTAATCAGGCTGAGCAGGAAAGATCAAGAAGGAAATGAGGTGTGAGTGTGTGGCATGTGTTAGATTTACATGGAAACAACTTCTGTGCTTAGAGACATTTAAATTACTGGTGTGAAGATATTTGGCTCTGCTGGATGTGTGTCTGTGTGTTGCAGCGAATGTTATTTTATGGAAGATTACTCTGGATAAGAGCACTTGCGTTTGTACGATCATTCTTTTGCTGTATTTGTGAATGTACAAGAGACAGTTAAAGGGACATGATGCAGTTTTTTTTAGCTTAACTAAACAGCTTCGGAGTGAAATGGTTGTATGACTTCTTTTGGGTTGAATGGTGGCGGTCACCTTATATGTTTCTGGTCAAATGTATGACCGGCCTTTTAAAAATGACTTGTAAATATTGGCTTTTCTTTCATTTAGGACTGGTTTTGCATTTCTTTTTTTGGAACTGATTGATCGTAGCCCTCCTTTATCTGAGCTTATGCACCTCAGTGAAAAATGCATTATTTGTGAATGAATTTGTCAATATTCTACAAAATATAGAAATGGCCCGGTTTATCACACTACTGTGCTTTAATATTTAACCAGAAATTTTGTTTTTAAATGCTTTTATTTTGTTCAAAATGGAAAAAAGTTACACGGTTGTTCCCAGTCAGAAATGGCTCATAAATATCTTGTTATGCTTGTTTTCTTTCAATTAGGACAGGTTTTGTATATATTTTTGCATCTGATTGATCATAGGCCTTATTGATCTGAGGATAAAGTTCATCTCTGTGAAAAAGAAAGCCTGTAATACTGAAAATAGTTTGCTTGTGCAAATGAATTTGGGTGTGTGTGTTTGCAGTAGCGCTGGTGTGCGTGTATCCACACATGCACAGGTCTGAGGCCTTTATCTTTGCAAACACACATGTAAATATGTGAACATGAATGATGAACATGCTCCTGAAGGCTATCTGTCTTGAAATGTAAATAAGAAATGTTTTGATCTTATTTTCGATCTCCTCCATTCATTTTTAATGGATAGTCATATTCGACCAATATATGCTCAGATCAACAAGGCCTATAATTAGTCCGTTTAAAAAAACAACAACAAAAAAAACATGTCTGAAATGATAGAAAACAAGTTGACAAAAAAGATTGACTCAAATTTTTGATGATAGTATAGCATAACAAGAGATTTATAAGCTATGTTTTGTAGGTTGCCATTTTTGACAGAGAACCACCTTAAGTGTGGCCTAAGTTAAAAGTGTTTCAAAACAAACATCCTGGGTAAACATTAAAACACACTTGTGTGATGAATATTCTATTACATTTTATTTAAAGTTGTGAGTAGATAAGTGTGTCATCTGAGTATCTGTGACTGAACAACAGTATGAGTTGCAGACTGTCATGGTGTGGTGTTGCAGAAAGACAAGGCAAGCAGGCAGAAGGTCCAAATAAACGTCTTTACTAAATATACTTCAGGGTAAATACAGACAGGCAAGTTACACACACACAATAACATAATCAAGAACCGACAAGGACTGACTAAACTGAAGGAAACTAAATACAGAGACTGATGAGCTAAAGACAGGTGACACAGATGATGATAATTAACTAGTGATAATTAACACAGGTGAGACAACTGAAGACAAACGAGGAGCTGGAAAACTGAACAAGGAAGACATGTGACGGATCAAAACAAAACAACAGGACAGATGAACAACAGCCGCATAACATCGGTTAATGGAAACACCGTCATTTCGCAATAGTTTTTTATCGACATTTGGAAAATATCGCAAAAGTTTTGTGCAAATCTGTAATGGAAATGCGTGTTGTGACACAGACTTTCTTTGTTACATGATCCCCTTTCCTGATTTTCACTATATCAGATATCAATATCAGATTTTCACTAGAAGATTATCGTGCCCAAAAAAGTTCATAATAACATTGTTATTACGATATCTATAAAAGTTTTCAAAGAAAAAAAAAGCTATTAGTCAAATTCATCTTTTACTTTGTTAATGTTGTGTTTTCTCTTTTTTGGTCAATGATTCAAACCCCATATATGAGTGTTGGGAGACAGACCGTTTGTAAACATAATTGAATATAAAAAAAGAACCTTAATGTTGATCGGCACGTCTGCAGTCAGTCTTTCTCAACTTTTTTTTTTTTTTTTTTGGTGTGAACCAAAGAGTCTCTTTCATTTGTCATCTCCTCACCCCCCTACTAACCCCACCCACTATTTTGGAATGTCAACTAGAAACTAGCACAAAATTAACTTAAAACAGTGGGGAAAAAAGTAAAAAAAAAAAAAAAAAAAATCAACTGGATTTGGTATTTCACCTTTATCAAACAGATGGTGATAAACAATGGTAATTAACACCACAGTCCCAAATTGATTTTGCATGACTTGCAGGATGAATCTAGTAGCGCAACAACAAATGTTTTCAATCCATAACAACAATCCTCACTTAATCTTTAACCTGCTGAAAAATGCAGCATAATCAAGCTTGAATGATTGAGTTGGTGTAGCTGGTCCACCAGCACTCCCACTTGCCATGCTGGATACCATCATCCAAAACGTACCTTATGCTGGTGATTTTTCAGCTGGGAAGTTAGTTTTCAAATATACACTCCGTCGAAGCAACTCTTTCAGATCGTCATCTGCAACCATAATGGTTTCTGACACATTGTTTATCTTGTCCTTGAATCTTTGGAAAAAACTGCTTGAGTCTCTTCCTTTGATGACAATGAAATGAACTGAGCAGGAATAATATGAACATTCCCAGAAAAGATTATTTTGGAGAAATATTGATGTTATTTAAGCTGGACATGGGTCAGAGTGGGAGGAGAAGACTGTACCACTACTCTTCGAGCTTTGATTGTAGCCCCCTCACATATGGGTGGAATTATGCGGATAAGAATCTCGCTTGGCTATTGAAAATGAAACATTAAATACACTTGATCTAAATAATTAGATACTGAGCTTTTTCATAGCCCACAAATCTTGAATGAAATTGTTTCTCATCTAAAAGTCATGTGTAATATAGTTGGGGAATTATCCACAGAAAGCATTACATGTGGAATGTTGTTTCAGAGTAGTTATTTTTCATTTCTGGATCTCTTTCTTTCTGTCTTTACAGCTTCAGATAACAGTCAGAGGTTTCAGGAAACATGTTTTGCATTTGCATTGACGCCACAGCAAGTCCAACAAGTCAGCAGCTCAATGTAAGTTTTTTTTTTTAACTTTTTTTTTAATTATTATATTTCGTTCTGAAAATCCCTAAATAAGAAGAGGAGTTTCTATAAGGCTCCTGTTATCTGTTATTCAATTGTTATCTCAAAGTAGTTTTTACTTTCTCTTTTTGCAGGGACATATCGGGGACCAAATGTGACTTTACTGTGCAAGTACAGTTACGGTAACCCATTCATGTTCTAATGCACTGATTTTTCACATAAATATGATCTAAAGATTCGGAGCACTAGCCTGATATTTTCTGCTTATATTATAAATATGACGTTATCCAGGTTTTGTCTATCAGAGACAAGCTGCCCCCAGGAGGACCACTTTCCCCCTAATCTTTGTGTTAAAGTCAATGGGAAACCGTGTAATCTCCCAGTAAGTTAAACTACAGTCCATTTGTCCATCTATCCATCACCCTAAACTGAGACACATGGTCTCTTTAGCTTTTTTAAAGAATGATAAAATTGTCCAAACTGTTGACCTCTACACTAAATTACATTTTCATAATGCTGTTTGTTTGAATTTTAACTTAAAATAAATACTAATTCATTCATTTTTCATTTATTGTCATCCTATTGTTTTTCACCAGGGATATCTGCCTCCTACCAAAAATGGCGTGGAACCAAAGAGGCCCAGCAGACCCATCAACATTACCTCACTGGTCAGACTGTCCACAACTGTCCCCAACACCGTTGTAGTCTCCTGGACATCAGAAATTGGACGGGTAGGTTAATAAAATCCCCTTCCCCTCATGTCCCAATTCATGAATGCAAGTGCTTTGTTTTCAAATGTTTTTTTTTCTCCCTTACCTCAGCCCTTTACTGGAACTCTAGTTGAAATGAAAATGTATTTTTAGCACCTCATACGTGTCTTGCAGCCATTTGCAGTCACATGATGGCAAATTATAGCATTGGCTTTATGCACATTATGTGAAAAGGTCAGCATGTATGCAGTATTTTAGTGTTTTCTCGGAATGATGAGTTGAGGGACAGCTAAAAATAACTAAACTTGCCCTTGTTTCAGTCTTTTTTTTCAGACAAACAAGACCTTTTGTTGAATGTTGATGGAAATGACACCAAACAGAAAGATTAAACTTGCGCTTTATATTCATTTAAATGCTTTGTCTATTCTGGGTTTTGTGCTCTACACTAAATGTATATATTTCCCTCCAGATTTATTAATCTGAAATACTTTGTGATCTTTGTGAATGCTCATCTACTTTTGATATGTTCAGGAAATGCATTTGTGATGAATGACTGCTCCTGTGCATTAGCAGTTAATGCATATTAAGAAAAATAATCTAGATTTTGATAAAAATGGGCCACTGTTTCCTTCTGAGACTACTGTAGGCAAACAGGAGTTCATTACTGCGTCCACAGATCCCTATATCTTATAAGTGAACACATTAATCTTCTTGCGCATAAAACATCACTGCACCTACTAGTAATATTCAGCTTCATGAATTATGTAATTTCTTATCATATAACTTGCCTCGGCAAGCAATAAGCAATCCTAGCGTTCTCTGTGGTAGATTCCTTAAATTTTTCACATTTTCTCAGAAGTCGTGAAAATTATATGAGCTGTATATTCTCACTGAATCTGAAAGGCTCTTTATTATAGAACCTGTTCATATGGCACTGATAGAACGATGATGTAAGATCTGACCTGAAAATATAAATAAATGCTATTAGCATCACATTGTCTCACTGGGATATTTATACATATATACATTGTCTATACTGTATATATACAGTACACACACACATTGCATATTGTTTTACAGTATAAAGATGTTTTATGGGATGGGATGTCACTTTGTCTCTAGTAACATATCCACTGTTGGATTGTTTTTCTTTTTCAGAGTTATTCTATGGCAGTGTACCTGGTCAAGCAGCTGTCATCCACAATGCTTTTGCAGAGGCTACGGGCTAAAGGCATCAGAAACCCAGATCACTCCAGAGCACTCAGTAGGCATACACATTCTCCATTGGAATAGAGCTGTTACATTTATGAGCCAATGGTTCCTTCTGCAGTTTCCATTGGGATTTTAGAACAGTAGTTTGATTTAGACTACTGTTCTAAAGTAAAAAATACTTTTATTCAGCAAGGATGCAATAATTAATCTAAGTTCTAAGTTTTCTATTTATTTTCCAAATGATTTCTATTTTTAAATAAATGCTTTTCTTTTAAACATTCTGTTCATTAAAGAATCCTGAAAAACTGCATCACAGTTTTTACAAAAAAAAAAAAAACTTTTTTCAACTTTGATAATAATGAAAAATGTTTATTGAGCACAAAATCAGCATATTACAATGATTTCTAAAGTATCATGTGACACTGAAGACTCTAATGGCTGCTTTGCCATCACAGGAATTTACATTTTAAAATATTTTAAAATAGAAAACAATTGTTTTAAATTGTAATAATATTTCACAATATTACAGTTTTTACTGTATTTTCGATTAAAAAATGCATCCTAAAATTTTTAACTGTTCTTTAGATATGTGTTTAACATTTAATTGACTTTTTCACATTTAGTTCTAAACCTTAATTGCCTCAAATGGCAATTATGAAGCCTCTGTGTTTAATTTGCGTACAGGTTACTAAATGAAGACTTAAACGCCTGAGTCGCTCTGTTTTTTAGTGCTAGTTTAATAAATAGAAATAGTCTGTGTCCTCTTGTCTCTTCCTCTCTCCAAGGATAAACTATTTTGTGGCCTAATAAATGATTGGCATCTTATTTTATCCAATTTAAAACTTTAAAAATTGTGCTCCATGGACTGCAGTCAATAATCATTTTCTTAAACCTATCAAAACTAAGTAGTGCTTGATTGTGTATACCACAATGTTTCAGTCTATACAGCATAGAGTGATAGAGCCAAGTGCATATAGGATTGTTCTAAAACTGACAGCGATGCAACATCACAATTCTGCTTTGCACAGATTGCTCTTTGTTCTTGTCTGCCCTTCAAACCTTCCATGATACATTATGATTTTATGCATCAACCTATAAACTGTCTGAAGAGGCTTGTTCATACTGAAAGAACGCCCTGATGCCCTTGTTGTAAACATGCTACAGCACACCAGCCTAAGGCAGTTCAAACGAATTCTGAAGCACTAACATTTGTTTTCAGCTTCATTACTCCAGTCATCAGTGTAAAATGATCCTTTAAAAATCATTCTAAAATTCTGATTTGGTGCTCAAGAAATTTCTCATTATTATCAATGTTGAAAACAGCTGCTTAATATTTTTGTGGAAACTGTGGAAAGTTCTTTGATGAATAGAAAGCATTTTTTTAAAACTGAAATGGTTTGCTTCATATTCTGAGTTTGAATTTCACTGTTTTTATTTTCTTTTGAGGAATACTGAATCTATTTTTGTGCAAGTGAGATAATAAATGCCTGCTCACATTCAATCTAGAACTACAATAACCGTCATGTTTACACAGTGCACACAACACCTCTGCACATTACTTAAAATGTCTGTCAACATGGGGTCAGAAGATCTGCCAGTCAATAAATGGAAGAACAAAATAACTACTTGGTTACTCAAGTAACCTCAGTTCCGTGAGTTAGGGAACGAAGTATTGAGGGGAAAACTCCTTTTTCTTGATTTACTGAAACCTATATGTAAAACACATTTGCAGCTGTGCAGCCAGCATCTGGCTCGCTCATAGGCTGTGATGCAGCAACTGCACATCCAATGGCGTGGGCGCCTCTTGACATATGACCAATGAGATCACTCTACGTCAGGATTGCCCAACCCTGCTCCTGCCGATCGACTGTCTTACACAGTTTATCTCCAAACCTAATCAAACACACCTGAAGCAACCAATTAAGGTCTTCAGGTTCACTTGAAAATTGTGTTTGATTAGGGTTGGAGATAAACTGTGCAGGACACTCGATCGGCTGGAGCAGGGTTGTCCATCCCTGCTCTATGTCTTTTACATTTAAGAGCCTGTCAAGGGTCGTGGCCCCTGCCTATATTAGTCCCCGAATTCGCCGATATAGCAGGTTTATATGACTGAAGCGACAACTAGCCAGTTAGTACAGTGCACCCGGATATATATATATATATATATATATATATATATATATATATATATGAAGAGTTCAGATGCAAAAGCCTCTAAATGCCATTTGAAATTTTCTTCTTTAATGATGATTTTTAGCAAACTTGTATATTTAAGTTCAGTAATTTCACTTAAATGGCAATGATAATTACCTATTAATTGTTATTTAAGTGAAATTACTGAACTTAAATATACAAGTTTGATAAAAATCATCATTAAAGATGAAAATTTCAAATGGCATTTAGAGGCTTTTGCATCTGAACTCTTCATATATATATATATATACATATATATATATATATATATATATATATATATATATATATATTATATATATGTGTGTGAATGGTACTTTGCACCATAATTTTAATGACAGGACCGGACACTTTCGGGCCCTAATCATACCGAAAACGCCTTCGCCTTTAGGGAAGGCACCTCCATATTATAAAATTTCATAAATGTGGAAGGCAAAGACCAACCGACCACATCACAAATATCCTGAATGGGACAGCCAAATGATCAAGCCCATGACGGGGCCATGCCTCTGGTCGAATGGGCCCTGATACCTATATGGCAAACCTGACTCACTGAGGTGTAAACCATCACGATAGTATCCACTATCCATTTAGACAGTTTTTGCTTAGTGACTGAATCCCCTTTGGATCAACCACCAAAGCAGACAAAAAGCTGTTCTGATTGTCCAAACGATACAGAACGCTCCAGATAGAGAAGATTAACCTCCCCATCCTCAAAGAAGGGGGAAGAGCCAATAACGTCACCACCTGTGCTTTAAACAGTGTTGAGAGCACTTTGGGCACATACCCATGCCTAGGCTTGAGGATGACCTTAGAGTTATCCTGAGCAAACTCCAGACATGCCGGGCTCACAGAGAGAACCTGCAGATAGTAAAATAGGCTTAGTAAAACAGTCAGAGGCATGCAGTTGTCGCTAAAGGAGTGAAATCTGCTGTAATGGCAAATTCGGGGAGTAATATAGGCTGAGGCCACGCCCCCTGATGGGCTCTAATGTGTAATGACGTAGAGTGATCTCATTGGTCGCACGTCAGAGCGACCAATGAGTGCAGTTGCTGCAGCACAGCCTATGAGCGAGCCAGACGCTCAATGGGCTAGCTGTGCAGCTGCAAACATATAGGTTTACATAATAGGTTTATGTAAATCGAGAAAAAGGAGTTTTCCCACTGCGTATAGCTACGCAATACGAAGTGACCGTTCGAAAGGGAACTCGCATTACTTAGTTTGTTGTAAATTTCAAAGTAATGAGTTACTTTACTCAACAACACTTGAAAAATGTAATCTGATTATGTAATTTACATAACTTGTAATGCGTCGCCCCAAACACTGATGATAGTCAGATTAAATGTGACCATATTCCTCGAGTTGTATTAATAACTCACAGATGTATTAATAGCAGTGCAGTTGTAAAGATCTTTGTGGGTTTTGTGCTGCTAATGTGTGCTTTTGCTCATGTCCTGCAGTAAAGGAAAAGTTAACGGCAGACCCTGACAGTGAAATAGCAACCACCAGCTTAAGAGTTTCATTATTATGTCCGGTAAGCATTTTATCAGAGCACTCATCAAAATCATACAAACACACACATCCGGTAATGTATATTTTTGAATGTCTAAATGTTGATTTAAGCCCAGGGACCGGGTGCAACGAACCTTTAGAGCTAAGAAAACCCTTAATTACAATTCGAAATGAATGAACACCAAGGGTTTTCTTTGCTTAACAGGTTTGTTGCAGTCGGCTACAGGACCTTACAAAGACGACATGAGAACCAAAGCTAAAAAAATATGTTATTGTTTAGGATTCTAATGTTTCAAAGTAGTTAAAAGTCACACAAAGCAAAGACAGATGTTTTTGATTTTAAACTCAAAATGAAATCAGATTCAGAATGTTTTGTATATTATGACTCATAAATCTGTCCAAAACAGTTAAGACTGTTTAATGTCAGTTGTATATTGTCATGATTATATAAGTTTTGTTCATGTTTCATTTCTTGTTATTTTCATTCTTTGGTCCATATCCAAACTGGAGCATGTGCTTGTGTGTGAGTGTGTATGTCTGCATGCGTGTGTTTGCCTGGATTGTTTCCATGCAGTATGTCCATGTGTGTTAATTTCTCCATGATTGTCTGTGCTTTTGCCCATGTTACACAGCTGGGAAAGATGCGGCTAATGATTCCGTGTCGGGCGTTGACGTGTTCACACCTGCAGTGTTTTGATGCTACGCTTTACATCCAGATGAATGAAAAGAAGCCCACATGGGTGTGTCCTGTCTGTGACAAAAAAGCACCCTATGAACATCTCATCATTGATGGGTATGCACAACCATAATAGAACAAAACTGCACATGAAATTCATTTGATAATAAGGACATAATGCATAAATGTTACATTTGACCATTGAATGCAGTAATTAGGATTTTTATTTTTCTATTATAATTTTCACTTTCTCTCTTCTCTAATCTCTCTTTTATTGCCAAACATTTCTCTGTTCATTCTTAGATTGTTTATGGAGATTCTGAACAGCTGTTTAGATTGTGATGAAATTCAGTTCAAGGAAGATGGCAACTGGGCCCCCATGCGGTCGAAAAAGGAAGTGCAGGAAGTGTCTGCCTCATACAATGGCATCGATGGTAAGTTTTAGTCGCTGCTGGTCATCTCCTCATATTGTTGAGGAACTGCTGTAGGAGGCTTTATGGGTGCATTGTTGAACATTAAGAATTTTTCAAAAGCATCTTAAAACCCCTAATATAGCACTGGTAATTTTCCAGTTTTTCCAGTAATTACAGTTTTCTTGTAAAGACATACCTGACACGATTATTGACTGGCAAATAGCTGGTTATTTGCTGTGGTCTCGGGTTCTTTAGCAATAAGGTTTTTGTGGTTTGTGTGTATGTTTGTTTCTGGCTACCTTCAAATATATACAGTACTAACTTTCAAAAGGTTGGGGTTTGTAAGGTTATATATATAACTATAGACAGTCTTTAGACATTTACAATGTGACAGAAAATCTTGAACATTCGATTCGTCAATGAATCCTGAAACAAATTATCACATTTATACAAAAATATTGAGCAGCACAACTGTTTTAACATAGACAATAATAAGAAATATTTATTGAGCACAAATCAGCACATTAGAATGATTTCCCACCTCAAAGTTTTGAACAATAGTATCGTTTTAAAGTTGCAGTCCGTAGCTTTTATTGGGTTAAAAGTTATCCAAAATATATATTTGATCAAATACATAACCAGCCAGTGTTCAAAACTACATGCTTGCCTTAGCCCGATTCTGTCAGCTTGTAATAATGTTTTTATTAATTCCAGTGGTACTGGTGGATTTCCGCGGGAGATTCGGGAGATATACAACTCACGTTAAGTTTATAATTCCGCGAATTACTGCAAATGCAGATTTCGAACAGAGATGGCGACAAAGAGGAAAAACGCCGGACTGCAGCTTTAAGTGATCAAATAAAAATAAAAAATAAAAAAACATTTAGGACCTCCTTTACTCCTATAGTTGGCACTGTTCACCTGTGATCAAATCACCTAAGATTCATGATACTACCAGGTGTAAATGGGTCTTGTGAAATTAATATCGCTGATCTGTTAGATGGTGGAAAAATAATGAATGTGACTTTAACCTTCACCCTCAAACTATTTTGTTTACAACCCCACTGTGTGTGCATATGTATTCAGGTGGGTGTCGTACGACAGTGTCGGAGCAAAACTCTCATACAAACGGCAACATTGGCGGCAACAGCAAAAAAGTGGAGGTGATTGATTTGACTCTTGACAGCTCGTCTGAAGAAGAGGAAGATGAAGAACCCCCTCAAAAGAAAAGCTGCCCCTCGCTCTCCAGCCTCTCTCCTCAGATGGATAATGGGTAAATGATAATTTCAGAAAAAAAAAACATGTCAAATTCTTTTCAAATCTTTGAATATGCATAAATAATGGCAAAAGGGTCATTTTTGCTACACTTTTCTCAAGCTAACTTTTGTTGGTGTGTGTGTGTGTGTTCATAGGGTGTTGAATCTCCACAGACAAGCATCTCCTTTAAGCCGAACTCCCAGCATGCCTCAGGTGGACACCAATTACATTCCTCCACCTCCTCCCCTTATTCAGGACTACCGCCACTACTACTCTACGCCCTCTGACCTGTCAGGTACAACACACAAACATCATTAGAGGAATGTTTAATTTGGGAAATGTGCTCATTTAAACTTCAATGTACTGATTTGTCCATGTTACCTCTTACAGATCTCAACTTTTTCCCTTTTTTACAAGGGGAGAATCATCAGGTAACACAATCCAAACATTTATCAGCCCGCTGTGATTGACTATTAATAGCAAATAGATTAGCAGTATAATAGATTCTGCAAATCTAGTGAATGTTTTCTCTTTACCCGACTCTTCTTTTTCCCCCCCTGCTGTGTTTCTCCAGCACTACAACATGGTGATGGCAGCGGCTGCATCTGCATCGGAAGATCACGACCTCCTCCTGAGCCGTTTCCTCCCGTACGGCTCGTCCCAGCTCTTCCTGGACCCTCCCTCCACCCCTGTAAGCAGCAACCTCCCTCCCATTAACGTCAACGGCAGCAGCCTGATGTCCTCCAGCAGCCTACGGGAAAGCCTCGGACATCCACCCGCCCCACACCCCAACTCCGAATCGGCCTCCATGTCTGCCATATACGGATCCGTCCCAGACGTCATCTCGTTAGACTGACCCAGGACCGAACCATCGTACGGGAAACTGACTGAAGAGACTTCCAAACATTGGGAAGAAAACGTACATGCAGGATGACTGAAGGGTGTTTTTGTAAACGATGCTAATCGTTGCCGTGTACAGAGAACAAATATATTTTTTGTTTTACTTTTGTATATACTTATCTATCTAGCTATCTAATGTATATGTAAACTTGAAAGAGTTTTCGCCCAACACGGCTTGCTAAGTTACTTTGGGTTTTAGCTCCTTGGAAACTGACGCTATTTTTCCCTTCACTACTTCGACTTTACCCCTTTAACATAATATGGACACTTTTTATGTCCTTTCCCCATCTTATTCTGTGATTGTCTACATTTTGTCTGATTTCACAGGGCACAATGGCTGCGATCAGACCGGCTACCGGACCCTTGGTTCTTCTCTTTCCAGCAAAACTTGACATGTCTTTGCCAATCACATTTCCCCTATACATTCAGAAATATTTTATATAATTCTTTTAAAGGGATACTTCACCTAAAAATTACACTTCTATCATCATTTTCATGTGATGTCATCACCTTTTTTTTTTTTTCACCTCTCCATACAATGAAAGTCAGGGGGCTCCAGTGTTGTTTTCGACACCACTGAAACATTCACAAAATGTCTTTTGTGTTCCACTGAAGAAGGAAAGTCTGTAATGTATGTAAATGATGACTAAATCGTATTTTTTGGCTCAACTATCCCTTTATGTTGGTGGGCCGTTAAAAAGCATTCCTTCACCTTCAGATTAACAACTGGAAGTAGCCTAAAAGTATTGTTACAGATTGCCAATATCTGACCTCACGATTCTTATGCGAAATGTAATTCATGACCGTTTTTAAAACAATGTAATTCTCTAACAGTTTTACATCCATATTTTTTCTCGCTCAATGCCAAAAGAACACTTTTTAGTGTTGAAGTTTTTAGAGTGAGAGCTTGTGAGTTCAGTGAACTTAAACGTATACCGTGTGTAGGAAGTAAAGATTTACTCTTTGTGGCTGCCATGCTTGATTGTTCTCTCATTCTTTCTTCCGTCCCTCTCTTTTTACATTTTTCAGAAGGAATGATTTGTTGGGAGGTTCAGCAGTGGTGTAGATGGTGAGGTTTAAGGTGTCTTTGGTGTTGCCATGCATCCTTAACTTGCTCATAGATGTTTGTTTTGACATTGAACTGTGACTGAGGTCTCTGTTCATTTGTTTATTAGGTCGTTTGTGCTTGGTACTGTGTGGGAAGTCCTAAAAGCCACTCGTCATTTCTTCTACCGTTTTGTCACGTGTGCCTTGTATGAGTGTTTTTTTTTTTTTTTTTTTTTTGCATGTAAACGACTGGACCTGTTATTTCTTGTACTTCAGTTCACCTGTATTTAAGAATGTTCCTCATGGCACCCACCAGATTTGGAGCTCTTATCTACAGACTTGGTGTTTCTAAACGAATAATCCTATTGAGTAACCAATGGATGTCCTTTCAAGTGCTGCTTGGGATTAACAGAGGAAAATTAATTGCAAAAGTTTTGTTCAAACAATATTTGAGAAAATTAGAATGGAAGAATGGAAAAAATAGCGTGTTCAAAAAGAAAAGAAAAGAAAACGTTAAATTGGGAAGTTCAAATCTTTTTTATTTGTACTTACATCAAACAGGCTAAGGTGTGTGTGTGTGAGTGTGTGCGCTTATGTCTGTGTGTTTGCTAGTCTGGCTCTCAGTGTGTTGACCAGACCTCTTTTTAAAGCCTAATTGGGTTTGGGACTGGGGTAATTGCCTGTGACAGAATCTAGCTATTGCATCTTGCATTACTGTATTTGATAGACTGATGAGTCTCACTCTGTTTCCTTTGCCCTCTAAACCTCCTTTTAACATACATTTCTTCTGAAAGTATTAGATGTTTATCAGTCGATTTGTCTCGACTCTTAGATTGGTTCAAAATATAATTGGTTAAGTAATTAAAGAGATAAAAATGACAGCGATAAAAATATACTGTCATATAAAAATATACATATGCTGTTATGGCAAAATCCTTACTACTTGTTAGATCTCTAGCAGTGTTAATGATTGACTATATTTTAACAAGTAAATCTGGGCCGTTTTTGTCCTTTGTTTTAATGTGTCTGTCTCTCATGACATCTTGTATTTGACAAGGTTTGAAGGGTATAGAAGAAAGGTTCAGTGACAAACAGAATACAAGTTTTCATTCATTTGTTCGTTTTGATTATGATTGATAAAGGGATAAGGTGTGTGTGTGTGTGTGTGTGTGTGTGTGTATGACTATGAATGTGTATGAAAGCGTGTGTGCATGTTTTGATCTTGATGTAAGGCAAACATTGTGCAAATTTGGATGTTCTAGTGATGTGCATTTATGTGTTGAAGTTGAATCCTTAACTTCACAACAAACTAATTTATATATTTTAGATGCAGAATTGTGTTATGAGTGGGCTTGGTGTCAAAGTCCCAAGTTATTTTATTTTTCAATTCAGTAAGCAGACATCTATGCTCACTGCCTTAAATTTCATCCGCTCTGTGTCTGTGGCATGTTTTATGGAAAGAAAAAAGATTTTTAAGATGTGGAAGACATATTGTACAGTAGACCAATGTCAGTTTGTATAAAGTACTAAGTAAAAAAAAATATTTATTACATGCATTGAAAGAAATTGTTTACCTATTGAATGTTACATGTTTATGTAGAGACATTTAGATGTAATAAAATGCATTGAGCTAACTGGCTTTTGTCTTGATGAAAAAAAGGGTTGAGAATGAGATGAATGATCTGTATAAGATTTTAGATTTCTTTTGATACATTTCAAGAATTTGAAATTCACCCCTTTACATTGGAGCTGAAAAGGTCAGCTATAACATACTCACTGAAAAGTAACTTGCGCTGTAAGATGAATATAACCTGTTTGAGTTGAAGGCATACTGTTCAGTATAAAGTTCAGACAAGTCTAAATCGATCTGTGGAAAGGTGAAGATTCTAAAATGAGAACGAACCAGGTGCCTGTTCATATTTCAGAAACAACTGTATCTGGGGCAACAAACTTTGACCCATTTTCAATTCACACAGGCCTAAGGCAGATTTAAAATTATATGAAATGTATAAATTTGGTTGTCTTTTTTTGAACGATAAACCCACACGAGGCTAACCAACAAAACCTTAAAAAAAACGAACATAATAAGTGGTTTCTTACAATTTTGACCTTCAATTCACTACTCATTCTGATAACCCATAGTGTCTCAAACGCCACATTTTAAATCTGTTCTGCCTTTAAATCCTTTAGAACAAATTAATTGATTCATGTGAATCCACTCATTCAACTTAATGGGATAGTTCACACAACAATACAAATTCTGTCATCACTTACCATAGGCGGAAATCGCGGGGGGGTCGGGGGGGTCAGGACCCCCCCTATCTGAAGGTTGTCCCCCCCCAAAAAAACCATTAAAATATGTGTATTGTAAATAATGTAATGATATATTCTTAAAATAATTAAGAAATAAAATAACACAAATGCAAACGGGGCAATTACGAAAAAAGCGTTCTAAACATTTTGAGACCCCCCTCCCTTGCCTCACAGTGCGTTGGTCCACCGCCTCCGTCCCTTTTACCTCAGACACACACATTCCGGTGGCGGGAGAGAAATACATAGTGTTTGAATAGTTGTGGAACTCCAGTAAAGTAGGTCGCACACCGGACGAGAAGCGTAGCGGCGCGTCGCGCAGCGCCACGTCTTTAAAATTCGAACACATTATTCTCTATGAGTGTACACACACACCGGCGGCGCCGTTCGGCGTCTGTCCGCGGCGCCCAGCAACGGCTCAGGACCGTGTTCAAAACCCTGCTGCGCCACAGAGCGCCATTTACATAGTTTTATATACAATTTAAATTATTTTTGTCTCAAATCGGTGCTGATGGATCCTGACTTCGCCCTATGCTGCAATATACATTTAGTTTTGCATTCATTTACAGAAATCAGCTGCTTGAATGACAATTGCTGATGTTATTGGATTTTTCAGGTGAGATTCTCAATTCATTCAGTGAACGGATGATCTGAGGTAAAGTTTTCAGACCGCAGACTCAGCAACGATTGTATTTAATTGTACATAACAATAATAACAGACACTATCTTCATGTCATTAAACATTACAATATTGGCCATACACTGATGAGAAAGTCCGGGTGCGCTGTGCATTTAGATTCTAACCCTTTCACTGTGATTTAGTTGGTTTATATAATTTAATATAGTTAAAGAATTAGTCAATGAATGAAATGAAATCGCTGCGCTGCGTGAGGAGAGTATGTAAACAGATTCGCCGCTGGCTTAAACCAGAAAGAAATTTTAAGAAGTATAATGAAATGGTCTCCATGCTACACTAAAATTAGTAGTAAGGCTTTCCTCTGTATTTTTTTGCCTGTATTATTGGTGTCCCCTTCAAAATTTGCTCTTGAGAATTGTTATGTTTATTGTCCCCCCCAACATTTTGATGAAATTTTCGCCCCTGTCACTTACCCTCAAGTTGTTCCATACCTGTAAGACGTGTCTCTCTTCTGTTGAACACAAAAGAAGATATTTTAAAGAGTGATGGTATGGTTATCAAACAGATGACGGTACTGACTTCCATAGTAAAATTACTATGAAAATCAATGGCTACCATCAACGGTCTGGTTACCAACAATCATTAAAATATTTTCTTTTGATGACGATGACGACAAAATTTTCATTTTTGGGGTGAACTGTCCCTTGAAGCATCTAAACCAAAGCCTTGAAGTGGTAGTAAGAAACCGTGAGAAACTGGTGTTAATTTACATGTGACCAGCAGATGGCAGTGAAAACTTATTAAGTTGCTCCTATCTGCACCCTGGCAACTCCACACAAAGCCCCTTTAATAAACCTCATCCTCATCCCAGTTTAAGCTCTTTTTTATTAAAAATGTTATTTTTTTAATGTTTTTACCCTTCTATTACTTTACGCTATTTTATAAGGGTTTGAGCATAAAAAATATACATAAAGTCTGTTTACTCTGCGTCGTCCTGTCAATCAACCGAGAAAACGAATCACTGCTCTCGATGGGCGGGAACATTTCAGAAGCGCCCGTCATAAATTCTTGGCAGCGCCGCATTGTGCTCATAGTTGTTGCACATTGCACTTGTTTGTAGTCCTATTAATGTAGGATCAGTGATGTTTTGTCAGTTATCAGTTAAAAAGCCTAAAACTAGTAATTTAAAAGTAAAAAAGTAATTAATGTGACTAAATAAAAAGGCATACTCATTATAGATAGGCTATAGTGTATAGAAGTAGTCTATTAACTATGGGCAACAATGAAGTTGTGAAATCGCTGGATACAATGGGAGACGGTAATCAGAGTGGTGTAATCAACAGATCCATCAGTGATCGAGAGCGCTTTAAAAGCTTGGAAGACATTGATGTGAGCGCCGATGGGAGTCCGGTGTTGAGGTGCTTGATCTCCATCACCTACTCGGTGGTTTGCATCGTAGGTTTGATTGGCAACCTGCTGGTCGTCTTCTTTATTCGCGTGAAACAAGAGAGACGCACATCCAAAATAAACTTTTTCATCCTCAATTTGGCCGTGACAGATTTTCAGTTTGTTTTGACTTTGCCTTTCTGGGCCGTGGACACGGCGCTGGACTTCAGCTGGCCGTTTGGAGACGCCATGTGTAAGATCATCCTCTCGGTGACCGTGATGAACATGTACGCGAGCGTCTTCTTCCTGACCGCGATGAGCATCACACGCTACTGGTCAGTGGCTTCAGCTCTGAAGGACAGCACTAGACAGACCAGGTGCTCCATCAGGTGGGTCAGCGTCGTCCTGTGGACCCTGGCCACCGTCGCCACCGCGCCAACATCCATCTTCTCCACAGTCACTAACGTGGCCGGAGAAAAACTTTGTTTGTTGCGGTTCCCCGAGGGGCAGTATTGGTTGGCAGTCTATCATCTCCAGAAAATACTAATCGCTTTTATTTTGCCAATGGGAATAGTCTCCATCAGTTACCTGCTGCTATTGAGGCTCATCCGACAGCGGAGCATGAAGAACAACTCGAGGCGAAGAACGCAAGTCACAAAGTCCGTCACCATAGTAGTCTTGTCGTTCTTCCTCTGCTGGATGCCCAATCATGCCATAACGTTTTGGGGCGTGCTGGTGAAATTCAATGTGGTGCACTGGGATAAGTCGTACTATATCGTTCATACCTATGTGTTTCCGGTGACTGTGTGCCTGGCGCACGCAAACAGCTGTTTAAATCCACTAATTTACTGTCTGATGCGCAGAGAGTTCAGGAAAAAACTAAAGGACCTGTTTCTCCGCGTCTGAGAAACAAGTGCACGCGCATCTCGCGCGACTCTATCCTGTGGAACAAATGTGTAAAGGCCTAAAGAGTTATTTGACACAAAATGTAACTTTCGGTCATTATTTTTCTCACCCTCGTGTTTTTCAGGCATTTCTGTCTATATTTCTTCAGTGGAGATCAAAAGGAGATTCACAGGTTTGGGACAACATGAGGGTGAGTAAATAATGACAGCATTGTTATTTTTGGTGAACTGGCTCATGCGCTTGGTGTAATTGAATTTTTAATTGAACATTGAATTGTAGGCTATGAATGTCTTTGTATTGTTGTGGATCATTGTTTTAAAATAGGCTAATTCTCACAGTACTTTCACGTTAAAACCGACAATTTCAAAAACGCAGCTAAATTAAATTTAGTGGCAATACCTTTCAATGCACTATACTTCAATGGCTGATATGCTCATCATTTCTCTTCCATTTTCTTTTTTTAAATTAATATATTATTTTTGCACTTTAGTTCCAGGGTTAATTGTGTATAAGCTATAAATACACATAAATTAAAACATATTTAATTTATAAATAAAATAAAATAAAATAACATACAGAATATCGCCTGTAAGACATGGGATGTTGTTGGTGAGGATTACTCATCAGTATTAGCCTTTGAGTCAAAAATCCAGTTACACAAATGTGTTTTCCCTATCAGTGTTTTTGTATTTTGATTTACACTTTTTTTTTTTAATTTCATCCTCCAAAATCAAATTCCAATATCTTCATAGTTCGCTATAAGTTGTTGGGTAACAAGTGAACCTATAAGACACACTGATTTTTGGCCTATAGATTTAAACCGAAAGGCTGAACTGTGTTTTCAAGAGGATTTTGCATGAATGTCAGACTACTAGGGCAAGTTGTCACATCTTGTTCATGTACATTTAGGTTACACTTTATTTTAAGGTGTCCATGTTACAGTGTAATTATGCATTTAAGTACTGTGTAATAATAATTGACTTACTATAGGGTTAGGATTGGGGGTTTGGTTTATAGGGTTAGTTGCGTGTAATTATGCATAATTTATAGTTATTACAACAGTAACTACAAGCAACGTGTAACAATGACACTCTAAAATAATGTGAAGAGTTCAGATGCAAAAGCCTCTAAATGCCATTTGAAATTTTCTTCTTTAATGATGATTTTTATCAAACTTGTATATTTAAGCTCAGTAATTTCACTTAAATAACAATTAATAGGTAATTATCATTGCCATTTAAGTGAAATCACTGAACTTAAATATACAAGTTTGATAAAAATGATCATTCTAGAAGAAAATTTCAAATGGCACTTAGAGGCTTTTGCATCTGAACTCTTCATGTGTTACCCAAATTTAGGCCTACACAGCATATTAATTACAATATTTGATGGCCAAAATTTTGGTTTAATGTCATAAAATGTTACCTTTGCCATTTTTGCAATTCAATGAATTAGTTTCTTGCATACAGTATATAAACTGTTTAAATTCAGCTGAGATGCTAGGCTGTTTAATGGCCAGTTCCATTGTGACAACTTGCCCCGCTATTGGGCAACAAACTGTGAAATGTAATAACATGCAGAGAAATAATTAATCAGAATAAATATTGTTACGAAAACTAGCATCAGTCTCTCATATGTATTTTTTCATCATAAACCATTTAAAATTATTTAAAAAAAAATCTCAAAATACATCTCAGCATTTTACATTAGTGATAGGATATTACCTAATATACAATTTAACATTTTTAGAGAACTTGATAAGGATGGATGACCACACCACCTGGTTAACCAAAAGGCTAAGTTAAGTTAACAACCGTTTGTCAACTTTATTTTCTCTCCCTCACACATTCTGAATGACAACACACTCTCTCTGCATTTCCCTCTTGCAGTGCTCTCCATATCCAGTTTTGTCTCATTCTTAATTAGCATTACTGACAGACACTCCCACAAGCTCCAAGCCAAGATACCAGCATGCCGATCACAGCATTCTGGAATTCATTAGGCAAAAATAAGCAGAAATAAGCACGGTCGAATCAGTTTTTCAGAACATGTTTTTTTTATCCTATAGAAATGACAGCTCTGCGGCATGCAGTTAATTACCCAGAAAGGGACGATCAGGTTCATAACTGATGAGAATGCTTAACGTCTTGTTAAATTTTGGTTGCTTTAAATCACTTACGTAGTAAGCTAATGATGGTCATTTGCAGGCAATTTGGAAGATTTGAAAAGACAGTACATCTGCTGCTGTTTACCGTCACACTCGCACAGGAGCCTTTTAATGGTCACTCGGCACAGAAGTGATGCTCTTGACGATGTTCTTTTGGTTATGATGATGCGTCACACTCCCGTGTTCAGAGGGCAACAGACTGTGAGTCTGGACAGCAGTCAATGTTTTTTGGATGCATATAATTTCCCATCAAAGACTAACCAAAAATATCCTTTAAAAACAAAGCAGTAGCAGTCATTTGTCTGTGTCATTCACAATGCCATTTGAATACTATTTGAAATGTCATTGAAGCTCCTGTTTGTGTACACACTGTGTCTATTCAAAACCTAAATGTTTTGACCAGTGCTACTGCTATACTAAAACAATCCTTCCTTGTATTTTGATGTGATGTGGTCACATGTGATGTATTGAATGGACTACCTTCCCTTTCAGTTAAACGGTTCTTTGTTTCATGTAGGGTTTACTCTGCCGTGCTGTGTGGATGTAAATCTACTAGTTTGCCTATGGATGTTTGTCAATATTACAAAACTCACTTTGGTCTCCAGCTGAGTGTGCTGATATAATCAGATCCCCACTGTTAACAGGATTTCCTGTGGAGACATGGCTTCCTATTACCGAGTGAGTTAGGAGTTCGTCACTTCTTAATGCACATCATCATATCATATTCCCTTGATAAGAATTGTACCCACATTTAAAATGTAATTTGCCCCATTGGATTCTGCCCACGGCATTTCAGTAATATTGCAGTCTGCCTCTTAAATTATTCATATAAATCAAAAAGAAGAAGTAAATGTACTGTACTGCACCTATTGTAATTGACTTGCTTTTGCAGTTGATATCTTTGTTGTTGTAATTTCTTCTTCTTATTAGGCCTGTTTGTTTGACCTTTTTGAACGAAATACATTTGATCATGTCTGTGTTTTGTTTTGCTCTTTCTAGTGAGACTTCGAAGTCTGACAATGGCTCATAATAAATTCTGTAAAAGTTTATAGAATAGTTTGAACATCCAATCATGTTTTCAACACACATTGTGTTGTATGGGAATATGATTTATCAGGAGATTATTTCAAACAATTAAGGACTAATTACGCTTGAACTTTATTTGCATATAGGCAAATGAAAGACCTGTTAAAGAATGTTGCAGAATGAACACACAATGGATCCTCTCTCACATAGTGATGAGGATTTCATAAACCTACACTCTAAAAAATGCTGGGTTGTTTTAACCCAATTTTGGGTCAAATATGGACAAACCCAAAATGTTGGGTTAAAAATGTAATGTAAAAATTTAACCCAACGGCTGGGTTAGTCCATATTTGACCCAAAGTTGGGTTAAAACAACCCAGCATTTTTTAGAGTGTAGAGTATTTTATCAGTGTGTTATCGGGGAATTGAACCCATGAACAGGTTCAATCGAGCTACACTAACTATGGCCAGCATTCACATGTCATACATGTTTAAAAGACTGTTAGAAGATAATTTAAGCACTTCAGCTTGTGAACTTGCCCTCTTGATCCTATCCAAATCCCCTCTCTGGCAGTTATCTTTCTTCTGATGTCAAATCATTACTGTATGTAGTGGTGCTACCATCTCACTTCATACTTAACATAATACAATATTAGATGTTACCAGGCTTTTTACAGTAAAATACTGTTCCCCCATATTAGGCCTACAGCAAAACACTAGCTATTTTATACATTTACCCTGGAAATTACACCAAGGGTTAACAGTGTCAAGAAACCACATTATCACCAACACGAAAAACTATAAGCCAGACTCGCTTCTTTTCATGACTACTGCTGTGGAATGATAACATGATGATTTTTTTTTTTTGCATATGTGTTGTCAGAATGTCCACATCCCCCCTTGACACCTCAAACTAAACTTGACAAGAGGTATTATTCTTACTTCCAGCTAAAATCCACCTCACCAAATTTCTCACTATCGGCTGAAGGTCGCACAGATGTTGCCTACAGGAGTGTCGAAACACTTGGTGTCATCCTTGATGAAGTCACATTTTGTGAAAATCTATCCCTGCTTATGCTCCAAAGGGAAAATAATACTTGCAGTATCCTTGACTAACTGTCCTGGCTCAAAAAAATAACTGCATATAAAGTTCTCACATGGTGAATGTTACATCAATGTTAATTCTCTGTCATTGTAATCAATTTATAATTTGTTGTATTTTATTTAATTATTATTAGAAATTATGATATAAGAAAAGGTCGTCAACAATCTTTCAGAGGCCGAATATTAGTAAATGAACCGTAGTCATTCATCAAATTGTTCTGCTAATATTATTATGATAGTTTGTCCATGAACCAAAATTTGGCAGCGAGAGAGAGTCAAATTTCCTGCCAAATAACTGTTTGACATTGACCCGAGGGCTTATAGAAGGACAATCAGGCCTCTTCCTCTTTCACTTCTTGGACAAAATCTATAAACAAGTACAAAAATAATCCAACGATGTAGGCTACATAGGCCTACTGTATAATTTCGCTTATGGGAAAAGGCAACCTATCAATTTATACTAACTTAAAATGTATAAATATATAAATATCAGATGTGTCAAATAACGAGAGAATAGTGCAAAAATGAAATACATTTTATTTATGGAAAAAGAGACTTTTGTTGTGGTAACACGTTCAATCATTTCAAATAACTGCAAATGACACATGTAGGGCCTAAACATTTTCCTGCATAAAAGCATAGCCTATCACCTGGACTGACGTTTAAAAACAAGTGTGTGTGTGTGTGTGTGTGTGTGTGTGTGTGTGTGTGTGTGTGTGTGTGTGTTGTTAACTGTAATCATCTGACATTGCTCTAACCTCGAAGAAGCGCAAATGACGTCACCAGCTTCATCAAAGAGCTTCTCGTTTCTCTAGTTCTTTTCAAGGCCAGAAGGGGGCAACACATCTCTTAAGAGGCATAAATATAACCAATGATTAACATACATTCAGATATAAAATAAATAAATAAATGAAAAATTGCCAAAAGGTAGCCTACGCAAAATTTCTTTTTGGAATTATAAAACTAAAAAAAATAACAATTTAGCTCAGATTGTGATTTATTGTTTTGCACCAGGTATTACTGAAACTCATGTTTCAAACAATATTATTTTTGAATCATCAATGAATATATATATAGCATCATAATAAATACTGACTCTGTAGCTAATCAGTAGGCTACTAGGCTACTAATGAAAATCACTATTATAGGCTAGCTATTGGCCAACATAACATTTTTCTTTTCCCTCCACCCAAAGCAATTCAGCTGTTGATATCAAATAAATGTTTTCCAAATTATCTCTCTCATGCCCTGAATCTGAGACAAAGTCCAGCCTTTTTCCAGGTAAGGGTGACGTCAGACGTACAACAGCGTCTCCTGTTGTTCCCTGCTACAATTTCAAACGCTGCTAGGACCACGAGGAAGTTCCGCCCTCTCTAAAGTCTGATTGGCCAAAACATAATTTATTCAGCTATGGCTCTGTACTATTGGTTTACGCAGTTGTCGGTAAGGAAACGAGTCCAGATAAGCCTGGTGGTGTATCGCGTCAGGTGAAAAATCGCAGTGTGTTGTCAGACGTTAAAAGTAGTTTTTTGCGTAATCAAACTAAACCGTAAAACGTAACTGTTGTTTTATTTTATTCAAATACTAATATACGTGCTACTTTTTATTTATTCAAACAAGGAGAAAACATGAAGAGTTTGAAGTATCGACTGAAAAAGCATGAAGTTACCATCACAGTAAGTTGAGAGTTTGAAACAGATTTGCTTTGGTTTATGTTAATGTATGGAAACTACTGAATCAAAATTGCGTGATTTTTGTTTCTTGGCATAGTTGAATTACTTCATATATCTTCCGGTGTGTTGTATGCACTACTCATAGTTGTTTTGTTCTCAGAGGCTTTACTCAGATCATCTTGCATTAAGGCAAATCTTTTGACACCTCATCATGTCACATTCACTAATAGGGAACTTTTTGGTCTAACTTTGGAAAATTTTAATTACACTTGCCTCTCATTGCTGTTGTATTTGAAATTGTTTTACATATTCTGTATGTAGATAAGAGATCATTATTTCTATTAGAATACATTGATTTTCTGAAAATGACGCAATGTTTTTTTCCCCTCGAACATCTAAAATAACTCAAACACCCTTAAATGCAGATGCATTGAACACTTGAAATCTTTGTCCTCCCTTCTTTTTAATTTCCATGTCAAAGAGCCTGGCACACAGAACCGTGTGGGAAGCAGCATGGGGGTTAGTTTTTGAAGGGGCTTTTTCATGGGTTTTGTTTTGAACTGGCTTTAAAAGGAGGGGATCTCACTGCATGGTGAAAATGATTGAGAGGAACCGATATCATGTTCACTCAGCATTTGATGATCATTGCTCTCTTACTCTATGAGCTCTGTTTTGACTTGATGTTTTTTTGACACATGGGAAAGAAGCATTTCCACAGGCTTTCAGAGCCGGACTATTGTCACTGGTTGCTCTCTGATTTAACAGAACACAAAGGACCATGGGAGCACACCCTCTCTTTTTGTGATGTGTGTAGATGGCTGGAGGAGTTCTCTCAGAGTTTCAGCATTCATTCAGTAAATTTGTATGCACACAAATATTTTAGTTATGTTTTGTCTCAATGTTAGCACCTTCAAAATATCCCCTGTTAATGAATAAGTAATTTATATCTTATCTAAACAAATGCAATTTTGGGTTCTATTAGAAGAAATAGACGAGTGTGAAAAGTCAAGCAGGAATGGAAGAAACATTTATGGAATTATTACTTTTTATCATTTCTTACACATTTGCAGGAGTCACAATCTACATTTTGCAGTTCATTCATTTTACACTTTATCCCAATTTACCGAATAAATGATAAAAGGCAAGAGAGAGGATTTCTAGTTTTTCTAGAAGTAGAATGTGCAATAATAAACAAATGTTTATTTGGATTATGTATACAGGAATGTTCTAATAGCCGTGGAGCATGTTAACATCTTATTTATTTGGGCAAGGCAAGTTTATTTATATAGCATATTTCATACACAATGGTAATTCAAAGTGCTTTACATAGAATAAATTAAAATAATCAAAACAAATAAGACTAATTAAAACCAGTTTAGAATAAAAAAAATAATATAAAGTTCAGTAAAAACAGATGGGCGAAGAGTGTCACAGTGCTCATTCAGTAAATGCACATCTAAACAGTCTGGATTTAAATGTGACTACAGATAAGAGCACATCTGATCTCCTCTGGAAGCTGGTTCCAGCTGCGGCTGGCATAATAGCTAAAATCAGTGCTTAGAGTAAACCATTGGTATTTCTGGCTGATGTGATCCTAATGATCTGAGTGATCTGTTGGGTTTATATTCAGTGAGCATATCTGCAATATATTGAGGTCCCCCTAACCCATTGAATGATTTATATACCATAAAAACAGGAAAGAGGCTGCACTATGCATAAATTGTTTTATTTGCAGTATGCACTAAAATGATTTATATACCAGTAATAATACTGTAAAATACTTCAAACATCAATAATGAGTTGTTTGTAGTTGTACTCTTTACAACATCCTGGAATTATATACTGTAGTTCACGCAAATGTTGTCACCATATGCTGTTCCACACCCGTATGAACCTGTGAGGGTCCTGTGAAATTTATTTTTATTTTTCAAATTCTGTGTTTTCCGTTTTGAATTTTCCGCCCTTTTCACATTTCTGGGTTTCTCAGAAGTGGAATTTGTCATAGTTTGGTGAACGTCTATAGCGGTGAATGAGAGAATACGTTAAATATATTTTTTTGTTACCATTTGCTCAAAATGGCAAAAGAAAATCTCTAAAATAATGTTTTCAAAACTTTCAAAAAAGAGGAAAAAATAGAGAGATTGATAACAGCAGTCAGAAGAGAGAAATGTCAATCTTACCATTACTTTTACAGCTGCTGTATCAGAAACACCCTCACAGTAGTGTTAACTATTTTTTATCGTTTGATGCAACGGTAATACAAAGTATAGTGATTATAAATGTACATACATTTTTTTTTATAAATAGAAATTAGCCTATTAAAAACATTACATGATTTACAATGCTGAGCATTAAAATGCGTAATCACAGTCTGTGAAAAGGGTCCATAGTTTAAATGTGTTTAAAATTAATAATCAAAAATAGTTTTGTCTAAGGAAATTATGAAATGTTCATGAAGTGAACTCTATAGTATATAGTGAGACCCCAGACGCTGAGTGTAAACTGTGCTGCTCATTCACACAAAGACACGCAGAACATCCAGACATACATTCACGTACACTAGTCCAGGTCCATCTCAGTTGTGATTATTATTAATCATAAATTTTTATTATGACTGGATTCTGTGGTTTTTGTCCACATGGAAGAACATTACCAATTCAGCCAAGAAATATCTCATTTTGTGTTCCTTGGAAGAAATAGTCAAACGATTTTGGAACAACATGAGGGGTAGTAAGCGATGACACAAATTTCAATATGGGGTGAACTAACCCTGGAGAAGATGTTTAGTCACTGAAGCGCACTGCTATGTTTACATTCAACTCAACTCTGTCTTATAAAGTAGTATCATAGTGTTTCACATAGTGGTGTTTCTGGCTCTGTGGAGCCCTTGAAGCATGCCTGAGGCCTGAATGAAATTTTTGCACAATGTCCCACTGCATCTCAGTTTCTGTTTTCTTTTTTCAATTATGTGAACAAACTACCAAAAGCCATCAAGCCTGAGAGATCAATTACTGAAAACTCTCTGCCTTCATTTTGTTTTTAGTTGATTGCAAATTCCACAGTTTGATAACATATCTTAAAAAAATATCTTCGTAGTGTTTCTTTGTTGAATCATTGAAGCTGTTTGCATTACAAATAGGCATTTTAAGGGCCTCTTTGTTCTCCAGCTGTTAAGGGTGAAATCAGGACAACTGTACACTGCTTAAAGGGACAGTTCACATGAAAATGAAAATTGTCATCCTTTACTCTCCCTCATGACATTCCAAACCTGTATAACTTTTATCTCTTCTGTGGAACACAAAATAATATATTTTGAGGAATGTCTCTCACTAGCAGTCTTTTCGTGGTTCTCTTGCACAAGTCCATATCGCAATTGACCTATGACTAAGCCACGCCCCCAAACGCGATGAGCCAATCACAGTGTGCATAGCTAACCCAATACACCCGGACATTCTCTGCTTCCACGTCCATTGGAATGCATTGCAGTTAGTCAGTTTTCTTTTGTTTTTATGTTTTTTTTTCTTGTCAGTTTAAGTTTAAAATGGTCAAGCGGTGTGCATGGGGTACATGCAACTCTACACATGTATCCCATGTACACATGTATCACAACTCAACACTATGTATCCCGAGAGGCTGGGCGACGGTGTTTTTTTTTTTTTTTTTTTTTTTTTTTTTTTACTCTTTCAAACGGAACAATCCAAGCGCGTAGAAAATTTAACTGAGACAATTTTCCGTTTGTAAATTATTCCCAAAAAATGGAAAATGAAAGTTTGAAACCAATTTTTCACTTGGTTAATTTTGATGGTGCAAAGTGTTAACATGGACCTGTACTGTCCCCGATTGACAATTAGTTGATCATCCAATCATACTGAATTGAATTAAACTAATTGCAACTTCTGAATTGAGTCAAAATTTGTGATGCCCAGTCACTTCACAATGTGGAATCTGATTTCATGATTTGATCATAATTTCCTAACTTCTCGTTTGAATTCAATTGGGATTTTGCATTACACGATTTTAATCCACGACGCAGAGGCAAATTATTCATGCAGTGAATAGCAAAGGTATTTCATTAATAAAAGTTGGGGGGTTGACCGGTTTCTGTGTATGAATGTGTATGTGTGCTTCAAAGAAGACAACACATTAAAGAACAGTCTTTAAACTGACTGAAACGTGTCCGTGAAAAAATTAGACTACACACCTTACAGAATCAAGTATTTAGTCAGACTATGGTATAAAAAGTTTTAGTTTTCATCATCAGTAAAACGTTTTGAATAGAATCAATCATCCAGTCCACCAGGAATATCGTGCAGTATTTATTTATTTATTTTCCGAATTGATCGGTGGAAGTTCAGGAGTGTATAAACATAGTGTATCATAGTGTTTGTGCCCGTCTGTCTGAAAGCTTTGCCGTGTCCGTGTCTCTAGTGCCCACTGAGCCTCTCTGAAAGCTTTCCTGTGTTAAGCTCGGGCCCCCAATGTAGTGGGAAACTGACAGTGAGTATTGAAGGTTAACCTAGGATGAATAAATGGCTGGGGATTACAGGGAGTGGGAATTTGTTGTAGTTGAAAGCCCCCAGGCTTTCTATGTACAGCTCAAAAGACAGGAGCCCGGAACCCAGTCATCAGAACATGGCAGAGTGGATGTCATGTTACTGCAGTAAAATGAGTTGCAGTCCGGTTCTCTCTTCAATCCTCAAAGAGAATTCATTTGAGCTTTGATGTTGAACTGAAGTATTAATTATATTGCAGTGGGGGTAAATGTAAGTCCAAAACAAGGTTTTAGCTTTTCCAAAGTGGAAAAGAAAACTACCTAAGCTGGTTCAGTTTCAAGTATGTGTACCGCGCACAATATCAGATTATTATGATCCTCCTGTTTGATAAGAAATATGCATCAAAGTAATATTTAAACCTGATGGTCAATGCATTATAAATTATGTAAAAACGCACAGATTCAATGTGGTTTGAAAGCCACCTAAGCTCTGTTCTGAACATGGGCAATTGGTGCCTCGTTTGATCTGATTTCATTAATTCAGGAAGGCTGACTAAAGGAGAAAGATGATGTTTCAGACAATTTTTGTCTCCAGGCAGTTTTTGATAACATGAATGTCATTACTTTGTACTTGGAGTGATTAAGCTGATTCACTGCATGGATTTCAGAGACTGATTAATAAGTATGCAGTATGCACTTTTATGCAGCTTAGTTTTAGCATTTGAATTGGCAGGTCTGGGCCAGAAAATGTAGCTCTGTGCTGGCCAATAAAACCTGCGGGTCTCGAATCGTGGAACTGTTGTCACCGGAGGCCCAGGGGTGGAGGGGCAGGATAATGTTTTCACCAAGTAAAGTTTACAAAGCAGTCTTTCAGGACTGACGCAACACAAAAATAGACAGCAGAAAAATAGTTTGCTCCATTAGTTTGAGCAAAGCTGTCTGCACAGGAACCGGCCAATGCGGGGGACATTCAGTTAATGGACATCTCATTTCTATGTGGAGTTGCACAGCAGCTCCAGCCTTTTTGTTATGTATTATATCTTCTGACCACAATTCAGCTTATGATTGGATGAATTTGGATCATGATCAAATTACCTGGGAACATATTTTAACACAACTGAAACAAAGACTACAATGTGTGTTTGTGGCCAAGTTATGTTGTAGCACACTCTGTCAATGAATGGTAAACTATTATGAAGTTTGTGAAGTGAATTTTGGGTCTTTTTATTTCAGCAAGTTTTATTTAGGCTACTTATTTGGTAGAAGCCATTTGAGCAAATGTTTAATGCCATTTGATCATTGATCCTGAAACGCAGGGCTTATCAGTAAGTTTTTGGTTGTATGCAGGCTTTTTGTTGCACTTCCTCATTCCGTTTTCACTGAAGTCATCGAGAGGATGGTTTCTCCAGGAGTGAGATAGAAGAATGAGCTGTACCAGATGTCACACAGTTGTATGATTGCTTTTGACAGCATAACATCTGGCACATTTTCTCATCGCCCCCTATTTCAATGATTTTCACTCCTCCCTTCCTCTGTATTGGAAACAAAATCTGTTTATAGGTCCCAGTCTCGCTCTCTTGGGATGGATCTGAAAGGACATGAGACATTTCTTTCCTCACCCTTTCTGAAATCAACTTGCATAACCAAAGCAGACACTTTCTTGCTTAAGTATAAGAGAATGATTCAAGATTGTATGCATATAAAATTTGCAGGGTGAGAGACGCATAACTATCTTTGATGGTGTGTTCATTAAATGGGGTCAGTAAGTAATTTTTGAGTTTGAGCTAAATCAAACGCACCAGCAATTGGCTTTGTTTTTTTGTTGCTTGCTTCAGATGTAGTATTTAAAGTAGGGCTGAACGATTAATTGCATTTGCGATAAAATCGCGATATGATGAAACGCGATTTTGTAATCGCAAGAGCTGCGATTATACTGGTCACGTGACACGCGAGAGAAAAGCAGTCTGCAAGATAAAGCATCAACTTGCCACGCTACGCGGTCTGGCGTCCAGAAAAGAACAGTTTATTGTGTTATTTATTCTCTCCTCTCCTCAACAATCCTGGATCGATTCAAAGAATTTCAGAGTCGAGTCTGAGCTTAGTTTTTAAACACAGATGCGTGATGACGCTGCGCGTGCTTTAGAAACGAACCGTGTTCTGAATCTGCTTGCTTCTATTTTCTCGCTCTCTCTCTTCCTCACTCACACACACGACACCGCTCGAACCTTCCAAAACATAGTAACGTTATTTCATAAAGTTCGGGATTGAACCGAATTACAAGGACATTCGCGGGCTTCATTGAACAGGTTTTGCCGCTTTGCTTGATGTTATAACGTTACTCTTGCAGTGCGCGTTCTCTCCCGCGGGAATTTTCTTTACAAATGCTTCACAGAGGCATTATTTATGTCTTTTGGAATGCAGTTGGCTTATACAGTATATTAAAACCATGAAAATCACTGAGAAGGCTGCTTTCATTTTAAAATACTAACGCGTGCTTTGTGAAGAGCGCTCGTTCATGCGGCCGTGAGCGACTCATTGGTAAATGTACTTGCATGTCAAAATGCTTTTATGACGCGAAATTAATGTAAACACGGTCAGTTATATCTTAAACCAACAGGACAAACCACATTTAGAATTTCAAAAGAGATATATGCATTAGTGTGAATGCAGCTTATCGTATCTAAACTGAGGGGGAAAATCACTCCAGCTCTTGAATGAAAAACATTCAGACAGCCTACTTTTAAATACTGAGACCACTCTTTGTTTATTGCTTGTAATGTTTTTTTTTGTTTCTCTTTATTTACTAGCTTTTATATTTTGAAGCTATATTATTTTATATAGCCTATTTAAAATTCTTAACATGTAATTGCTTTAATTAAATGTTTTTTTATATTTATTTTTTAAAGTATGTGTTTTTACACATGCAATTAAATACATATTTTAAGAGTTATTAAGATTAATTAATAAGAAAAAAAGTAGATCGAATCATGAGCTATCTAAAGATTCCCATCCATACTATACAATTATTTATTGCTTGTCTTTGTCGACTAATATAGAAGGTAAATAACTTTTTTTTTAAATCGCATATTAAATCGCAATCGCAATATTGGCTAAAAAAATCGCAATTAGATTATTTTCCAAAATCGTTCAGCCCTAATTTAAAGCTCTCATATTTTTTTGTTCTATTCTATTTTTTTTGTCACCCAGAACTGTTGCTTCTTCTGAGAGCTATAGCAGCTGTTTTTCACTTGAGCCATACAGCCATGCTTGCCCACACTCGTCTTGTACAGTAGAGGATGTGTGTTCAAAACACGTACAAACAACACGCTTCCATGATTTTGATGTATGATTTTGTGACCTTAGTAGGGCAGGACTCTCCTTTGTCTTTCTTCATTTCCCCAGAGTGGGCTCAGATAACAGTGCAGTATCTCTAGACATGGTTCACTTTCGTTTTTTTACTCATCCATTCTTCTCCTGTTTTTCACCTGGCTCCCAGAGACTCTATGCCTTGGTGTATTCATTTCCTATGACTTAATTTTGAGACATTTAATGAATTTCTGGTATTCCAACTTTTACAAATGCTTTCTATTTAGCTTGGCTCCTAAATTGAACAAAGGAACAGAAATATTAATGAATGGCCCCAAATTCTAATTAATGCTTGTCATTAAAAAGAAAATATGATAACGGACAAGATTCAGTGAAAGATCTGTGCTGATCATAGCATTTTGTCACTCAAGAAAGATCTATATTGTGTTAGTGTTTACTACGTACATGTTTATTAGGGCTAAAACGATTTTAGTCGACAATAATAAATTGTCGACAAATATCTTTGTTGTCGAGCAGTCGTTTGATCTCACATGACCTAATGTAAGGGCGTGAAATGTCACGATTTGACTGTTACAGCGCTGTAGCGCTAGAGTGTAATGCACTGCAAATGTGCGAATTATGACGGAGTGCAAACGAATCCGAACTAGCAAGGTTTGGGAAAGTTTCACAAAACTTCAAACCAAGAATGCTGTCGTGTGCAATACATGCAAGGCGGAACTTGCTTTTCACGGGAGCACAACATGCATGTTGGAACACTTAAAGAGGAAACATCCCGGCAAAAGAGGAGCCGGTGAGAATTGAGTGTTCTACTAACTAGCGGTAAAACCCTAGATTAGAGAATGCAATACTACTAATAATAGTAATAATATTATCAATAAAAATAATAATACTTGTAATAATAAATATTATTTTGCATAGAATAAAGCTTGATCGAGCTTAGGAGTCAGGGCTGTTTTTATTATTGTAACACTATTAGGTATTAATAGTCTTAACACTTGCCTGTATTTTGTTCCATAATCAAGAAGACTTACAAAAGGTGATGTTTGGAAGAATATCATGGGAGTTACTTTTTCATACTGTAAATTAAAAGGTGAATGAGAACGTCTCTGTCAGCTCAATTTTCATCTAAAAAAAGATTGTAATTGCATAGCCTACTTATAATATTGGTTTGCAGATTAATATTTACCATTCTTTGTGTCCTGAAGTAAATGCCCCCTTTTCTGCTTCAGTTCTAAGAAAAGCAGAAAATCTTTAAATCCGAAAATTTAAAGAGAATGACCTGTTTAGTTGGCTAAAAGTTCATTAAAACGACCATTTCAAAAGCTGAACTGATTTTCTTTTTTTTTTAATTATAGTAAGAATATGTATAACTCAATGTTTTAAATAATCGTTCCATACCTACTGATTAGGCGGTGAAATAATCGACGATTAGTCGATTAATCGCTTGAACAATCATTAGATTAATCGATTATAAAAATGTTTGTTTGTTGCAGGCCATTGTTTATTGGTACTTAGTACAAATATGTACCTCAGTAAATGACTACGATGAAAAGTGGTTTAATTGTCACTGTTTTGAGACATTTGCAATATTACTGCACATATACATTTTCGTCAATAAATACAAGCAGTTAGATATATGAACTTTTTTATATTATTTTTTTATTTTTATTTTACATTAGTAAATACTAGGGCTGGGTAATAAATATCGATTTCTCGATATTAATTGATTCTCATTTTTACGAACCGATATCAATTCTTAAATCTCAAGAATCGATTAGTCATCCTGTTTCATTTGAATGAATGAATCGCGGTTGCACGCATCCAAAAAAATCGCAACAATCTTTGTCCTTTGTTACTATTGATATGAAACAAAGTCTCAATTTTCAAATTACGTCCATTTTCTTTAGAAATTCAAAAACATAAATAACGTTTTGGCGCTGTGGCGTGAGATCGCTATGGGGCAGCTCAAGAGAAGCAGCAGCGCTGCCGCTGATCTCTCTTCCGGCTTAATAATACCAGTTACAGCGTGAAATAAACATGAATGAGCATCTGAAAGTGTGTTAAAAGATAGAGTACAACTTATCGAAATCCGTATCATGTCACATTGATTCGCTCAATCAGCGTTTCTACCATGGAAAGACGTCAGTTAAACAGCTTGTAATCAATGTCATGTATCGTCATATTTACCTCAGGAAACCCACATAAACTTGTTAGTCGGCTAGAAAAAATAACTCCAAAGAGGAGCATTTTGCTAAATATATACACCATATTACACATGCATTATAATCTTAATGTTCTTCAATATTTAATGCATATTTGAATAAATCTGGCAAGTTTTTATGACAGCCACCATTTAAATGTTTATATTTCATATAATACTTCTTATAAAAATAAATAAAAGTGTAATTTAAGTGTTTGTATAACTACAAAACAGTTAATTATTACCTTCATATAAGGCTAAGGTAAGTTGCCAAAGATCGCAGGGAATGGAGAAAACTGGTGACCCTGTTCGCAGCCGATTGATGATGATGATGATGATGATGATGATGATATAAGGCTAATGAAGCCTAGTAGGCTACAACTAGACTCCCATAGTTTACAGCATTAGTTAAGAGATTTGATTTCCTTGAGAAAATTTGCCATTTATTGTTACTGATATCCAAAATAATCAATATTGAATCGAATCGAAATTGAATCGAATTGCAAGCTTGTGAATCGAAATCGAATTGTGAAATTTGTCTCAATACCCAGCCTTAGTAAATACTAAAAACTCATGAAACTGTCATGTAGTGACTTAAGGTAAATGCTCACAACAATGCTGCTGGTCACTTTACAGTGTCACAATGACCCTTTTTTTTTGTAAGTGCCTCAACCGTCAAAGTTTAATGAGTGTGTATGACAAGAAGCTGCCTGAAGTAAGCTACATTGAAAACAGATTGGCACTCATATGTATACAGCTCCAGGGTGAAGTTTGGGGTTTTTGTCCTCAAAATGATGAGCACACATTTAACTTGAACTACAGGCCATGCTCGTTTTCTCCTGTCAATCTTTGGCATAAAATGCAAGGCATATTGTGGCGTATACGGACATTCTTTTCAGGTTTACTGGTGCTAAAAAAAAAACATGTACTACTTTCTATTAATTTCTTCAATTTATTGCTGTTGTTATGGCAGTTAACAACAGCACAGCTTAACCCTCTGCTCATTCTAATTTGATTATACAAAATCACAAAGTGTCCTTTTCACGACACAAAATAACCATTTCATCTATAAATGTTCCATTCACAGTAACTGCCTTTCATAAAGCTCTTACCATCAAACTTTTGATTTGCATCTATTCTCATTCAGTTCAATACATTTGTCTATTATTTTATCCAACTGATCCTAATGGTTAATAAATGAATAATTTGGTGCAGCTATAGATTTCTATAGGCATTGGTTCTGTAGACATAGTTTCCATATAAATTGCTTGTAATTTCCGATATGGATAACCAAATGTAATGAATTCTTTTTAGAAAGTGACTTATCTTGTGATAACCACCAGTATATTCAAGGTTCTTGCATGAACATTGTGTGTGTGTGTGTGTGTGTGTGTGTGTGTGTGTGTGTGTGTGTGTGTGTGTGTGTGTGTGTGTGTGTGAGTGAGGAAGAGAGGGAGGGAGAGATAAATTTGCTATTTGTGAACATATATATATATATATATATATATATATATATATATATATTTCACATTGGCACATTGGCATCAAAATAGGTAAAATACATTTAATACACCATTATGTTTTTTCCCGTCGCCCTTTGTGTGAGGATAGTGAGTTGCCCACTGTGTGAGTGAGGAAAGTACGTATACAGATCCACCTCTGTGGGAAAGTCAGTAACTACTAGTGGCCTACGACAAGTCATTAGTCCTATTTTTTGACCTTCCGACCCGCCATATATACGGTTGAAAAATATGATGAGAAGAAATGACACTGCTGAATTGTTAACAATATTATGGATGACACACCACGTCTCCTTCCATAAATAATAGGGACTTTAAGCAACAGCCTCTGGTGGAACGGCAACAGCATTCTGGTGTTCTATTGCGCATGCGCGACATTAACTGCTACTTCTTGACGTTCTACTGTAACCGTCTACTACGGGAGAACAGCTTATTTGCCGTAGTCGTTACTACGTGACAGATTAAGACAGTTAATGTTATGTTTTAGGTTATGTGGCATTGAAATCGTTTCTGCATATCATTAAGTGCTAAAATCAACCCTTCTCTTTCTTTTTAAAACCACTTTCTTTTTGTATTTTGTTTGATGATTAAATTATTCCCTATGCCGTCCTCTTTACTGTTGCTTAGTGATTTTTGCGCTCTTTAACTACGGCAGTTAACTGTTTATTTCCGGCTGCCGTCGCCGTTCTATCAGCAGCTGTTGCTTAAAGTCCCTAATAATAATGTCTAGTACGGTGGCTGTGATATACCAACGTCCGTTGCCATTATTTTTGGAATGGCTTATCGCGAAAGGAAAAAAAAATGTTTTAGTCGCAGAACACCGTTAATAGAAACGCTGTCATTTCACAATTTTTTTTATCGACAATCAGAAAAAAACAACGCAAAAGTTTTGTGAAAATATGTATTGACGCCACTTAACCGAGCAAAAAGGTTTCACTCGGTTATGCAATTTTAAACGGTTAATCGGTTAACCGGTTAACCATGGACACCCCTAAAATTAAGTCATTAATTATTACTCACGCCCATGCTGTACCAACCCTGTAAGACCTGAGTAGACTAAAGCTTTAAATGTCCAATTTAAAACGAACAAATTCGAATCGAAAGCCAATATCTTCTGACTATGTAATTATGTAGCCTAGCTAATTATGTATTTCTCTCTAAAGGTGCATCCGGGGATGGAGATTTATTTTTAGCAGAAACTGATTTAGAAAACAATAGTTTATTAATAAACAATTATTTTATTATCAGACAGTTTCACTCGGTTATGCAATGTTAACCGGTTAACCATGGACACCCCTAAAATTAAGTCATTAATTATTACTCACCCCCATGCTGTACCAACCCCGTAAGACCTTCGTTCATCTTCGGAACACAAATGAAGATATTTTTGATTAAATTTGAGAGCTGGATCACTACCACATTGGCATAAACTTGTTAGTCAGCTAGAAAAATGTTAGCATTTTGTTAAATATATATATGCGCCATATTACATATTCATTATAATTTTTAATGCTCCTCAATATTTAATGCATGTTTGAATAAATCTGACAAGTTTTCTATGACAGCCACCATTTAAAAGTTTATATATAACTCTCTTATTATAAAAATAAATAAAAGTGTAATTTTAAGTGTTATAGCTAGCTACAAATCAGTTCATATATATTTCTCATTTACTTAATGTTTCATCGTAAAGCAACTATTGTGGCGGTTCAAAAAGGTGATAATATTGTTTTTGAATACAGTTTTTTATAATTTGCAAAAGATAACACTTTAGTGCCAGCTCAGGAGCTGGAGAGTCAGATAATGAGCGAAATGTGTTGCTGCATATTGATCGTTTGGAATGTTCTTGATAAACAAACAGAGACAGCGTTCACAATGTTGATGAATGCCTATGAGTGAATTCTCTAATTATGGACCATGGTATCCGTAGAGTAGCCTATATCATCCCCATGGGCTCTGGGATCACAGAACCCCCTTGGCATTGGTTCTATTTACTACTGCTGTCAGATGCTGATTTGAGTTTAAGGTCACCATGAATAAAAAAATAAAAAATGACTTATGATTTCTTTTTATTTGTAAGTTTTTTATGGAATATTGCAGTGTTTATTAGCTCTTTTCATCTCTTCTCAATCTGTCACTGACAAAAATCCAATCAATGGAACCAATCAGTTCCCGACGGACAAAATAATCAAGTCCCGACTCCCATACCACATTTAAGTTCAAAAAGCTGTTTCACTTTGAAATGTCACCATAGTGAAGAAAAGATTATCACAACTTCTGTTTCATGCTGAGTTTAGCAAAGCATTTGTAGTAAATGTATTGCCTGTTGTGTTGAGAGAAGTGTTCATATAATTTAGGAGTACGTGCTTTTACTGTTGATTTTTATCGATCCTGAAAAATATTTGGCCTCCTTCTATGAAACATGAATGATCTAGTTTTTGTGTACAGGTATACAGTATATACATGCTGTTTGTGAAAGAGACAATATGAAACTGGGTCTCCAAACACTCTGTGTGACTGCTTGTGATTTTTGTGTGGCTCTTGTTCTGCTGACCTCAGCGAACAGCCGAGCACACCCACACCCACACCCACACCCCCCCACACACAAACACACACACACACACACACACACACACACACACACACACACACACACACACACACACACACACACACACAAACACACAGACACTCAGTGCTGAACCACAGCAATTGTAACTTTGACTGCAGTTATGTTAGTTCACAATCATCAGCAATAAAGAAACCTGACAAAAGGTGTTTCTTAGACCGCTCTACTAAATTATTTAAAATATTACTGGTGCATAGAAGCAGATTTTACTTTTGTCACTCACATTGGATGGTTATACTTTAACAAATCCGCAATAGTTAAGCTTGCCTAAGCGTAGAAGACTTGTGAATGCACTTCAGGTTTCAAACAATAGTTTGGAAATAAGGCATTAGGACTGCCTCCCAGAGGAGAGACATGGCATTAGCTTGCCTTGAATTCATTGCCCTTACATAAAGCTTGAGTTTCTACTTGGCTCCATCATAAAAAAAAGTTTCTACTTGGCTCCATCGTTAAACCAGCTCCCCCTTGCAGGGACTATCCAATCCCTGTTACTTATACTGCCTGTTAAATGTTTACTTGACATAATATGTTATGATGTTTTTTCTTAAAGGGGTAGTCTTTCAACAATTAAAATTGTCATTTACACACAATCTTGTCGTTAGAAACCTGTATGACTTTCTTTCCTTTGTAGAACGCAAAAGAAGATATTTGGTAGACTGTCTCTTGTGTTCCCTTTCGAGGGAACTCTCACTGTGTCGTCGACGTGACGGCACTTAGTGGAATGCCCAAGCATGAATGAAATCGGTCCAATCCTAATTGGTGCTGCGTCATGACGTAGTAGATGACGGCATAACCGTACGATACTAAGGGACGCCCAGCACACACACACACACATCAGCTTTTTGCTCTTCAGCAAGCGTTCTGTGTCAAACTGTCTGTCCGCTGTTGTTTGTCCCATAAGAATTGTCCTAAATAATTACAATATAGAATCTAGTGGCTTGGATCTCGCGTTTGTCGAGGCAGTGTGTAGATTACGATAAAGATTCTGCGACTGGGATCTCGCGTTTGCCGAGGCAGCACGAAGGTTAAAGGGGTCTGCATTGCAATTCGGAATCTAGTGGCTCGGATCTCGCATTTACCGAGACAGCGTGCAGATTACGGGACTACTTTGCGATAAAGATTCTGTGACTGAGATCTTGCATTTGCTGAGGCAGCGTTTAGATTTAAGGTCTGCATTGCAATGCAGAATCTACAGTATATTGCAGTAGAGAATGATTTTGTGTGCGGACGCATTCGCTGCCCAGCCATAAGTCTTACTATAGGTGGCTGAGGTGGCACACGTGCACAGGAAATCAGTGAGACCATACTGACTTTTCATTTTATGTTTACAAAATAATTATGTTTAATACTTCACAGAAGAAAGTAAGTCATATAGGTTTGGAATGACATGAGGGTGGGCAACGTTTGGGTGAAATAGGCCTTTAATTTAAAATTTAACTTGACAAAACTTAACAAAGTGTCACTCAAAGAAATTCCCAGAAGTGCCTGGCAGGGACTTAAGGAGGCCTACCATCCCAGATAGAGCTACTGATACAAAGAATACTTTTCTTCTTCCAAGTTAGTAACCATTTAGTTGGCAGTGTGTGTGGGGGTGGTATCTAGGAAGAGGAGGGGGAGTGGGAAGGAGATTCCAAAGGCTGGAGTGAGACAAGTCCTAACCTGCCATTCTCAACATTGGTTGCCGAGCAGGAGGGTTGCTAGGCTTTAGCTGGCACTGTGCTTTCACTTAACATTCAGACTGACAAACAAACATAGACGCACTCATCTTTTACTATCTGTGCTTCTGTTCTTCGTCTAGTCTGATCAACTCATCTTATTCTCATCAGAGTGTACCTTGTGTTTTTTCAGGTGTTTCTCTCTGGCAAATGCAATATTGGGCCAGATGAACATTTCTTTTCTTGTTTTTCCAGTGGGATTTTATTGAGACATAGATTAGATAACTGAGGTCAGGCAAATATTGTTTTAATGAAATATGTGGACCATTGAATTTCTGGAATGCTGTAAGTGATTTTTGCAAACAGTTCTTTTAAAGAATTATTGATGTAAGTTGGGGTGGACATATTGAAGAGATCTTAAAGACATTGACAATAGCTCAAGTTACATGACACTTGTTAGACATGTTCTCATTCCAGTTTGGTTCAGAGCTGTTAAGTTGTGAAACTTAGTTTTTTGAAAAGTGGGTGGGACAGGAGGTTGGGGGTTGGGATGAGTTAATACAATGCTATATCAGAGATGTACAATAACAATTGCAGAGATGGGTTGTTGTCCAGAAATCAATTGCAGAAGAACATTGATTTTAATTTATTGACATGTGTCAATATACTATAATACAATGTATTGTTTGTCCAAGGTTCTTGACATCAGTGAATTATACATAGGTCCACATTAAACGTTTGTGCTCTAATGGTCTTTTGGTAGAACTTTTAAGCATGCCGGAGGTTTTGGATTCTAATCCGCCCTCATATTGTTTGTTTGTTTGTTTGTTTATTTATTTATTTATTCATTTTTCATGCGAAAACAAGAATACATATCGGAAGGACATTACATGTTGTCCAGCAATGCTGATGTTCTTAACATTAACAATTTGAGAACAAAGTATAATTTGTAGGGTTTTGCGTTATATGATAATAACTTGTTAGATCGTTAGATTTAATAAGATTTAATTTACTGCAATGTTAGAACCAGAACAAAAGTGGATGTTTCTTACTTGTTCAGATGACATTTTCCGGTGAAATTCTTATGTTGGTCAAACTTCCAAAAATAATAATCTGTGATTTGTGAATGCCAGTATCCACACCGGCGTGGTGACTGGCCTCACAGTCTCCTCAAACGTTGTGTTCATCCGCGCTGTGCCGTGCCGGGGGTTTTGAACTACAACTTGTGCAAAGTTGATAATTCTGCGAATAACTGCAATCGCAGATTTTGAACAGAGATGGTGACATAGAGGAAAACCTGCGCACTAGAGACTTTACTAGATGCGTGGATGGGCAATTGTTTCATCCGCAACTGCATCACAAAACTCATCCATCCGCCATCCATCTGCACCAATGTTTTTGACCAATTTTCAAAACCGCACACGCCCGCCATCTGCTGATTGGGCGATACAAGGCGCTGCTGATGACAGCCCCGATAGTTAAAAGCTTCGAATATCAGCAGTGAGCTCCATCTCCGATCGGCACGCAGGGACAAAAATATATATTTTTATAACATATTTTATTTTACATCCTGTGTTATTGGGATCTCGATGGGCGAAACTTGTCAAGGTGTTCGTGGATGTTTGAGGTTTAGCAACACGCTTGCGATGCACCATATTAGACCCGTCTTGTCGTAGCGGTCACGAACATATACTGCTTTGCAGGTTACATAGCCTGTACTGGTGTTATCCTGATTTACCACTTTGTAAAACTTATTCCAGGCAACACTTTTCTGACCTTCTATTTCCTTTGTTTTTAATTCCCCTTGTTTGAGCTTGTCACGTACCTCCTTCACCAGCGTTGCCATCTCTGATAATAACAAGCAGTCTCTGACTCGACTAGCTGCCTGATGAAAATTTGACTTTCAAAGTTTGCTCGATTTATAATTTTTTTATTTTTATTTTTTTATTGGATGTAACATTATTTAATGCACTGTGAACTAACATGAACAAACAAAGAAGCAGCTTTATTTTATTAAATAACATTAGCATAGATAAGCAAATACAGTTATAATGGGTTCCTGGCAGCTTCACGTTTGAGTTTTCTCAACTCTTTGCCAGTTAATTTGCGTTGTTTTTTTTTTTCTCAACATTTGCTACAAAACGTTTGATGGTTCTGTGATCACGCCCCAATATCTTAGCTATTTCAGTGCTGCATCCCTCTGAAAGACTCTGAAAGAATTGCAATTTTTGACTTTTCAGAGTCACTTAAATCTCTTTTTTGGCCCATTTTGGAAAAGAAGCTGCCTACTAATTATACACACCTTGATATAGGGTGTTGATCTCCTTAAGCCACGCCTTCCCTCATTACACAAAAACACATCACCTGAAATGCTTAAATCCAATAAGCATTCAAGTTTATACAGCTTGGGGTTGGAAAAATGCATAAAAAATTGATATGGTCAAAATACTCACTTGCCTAATTATTCTGCACACAGTGTAATTTGTGCTGGGTTTAATGTATGAATGAAAGGACTTCAGGAACAGTTGTCCATCTCACTGGTTAAGTCAGTCCGTTAGGGGGCTCCAGTGTTATTGTTGGTGAAAGAATTGAAATGTGTGAGAGAAAGTGCTGTCACGCTCTGCTATTCTCGCCAGAATCCACAGAATAGGGAGGGAGCAGGTGAGGTCACTGTAATGTAATGCTAAAAATCCAAAGCATTCCCCACCATGACTGTTATTAAAGAAACCATTTCCTTTTCACTTTTTTGGCTTCTGAGGTATTTCACTCCATTCTTTCATTTTCACTTTTTCTCTTCTCTTATAGGTATTTAATCAAACGAATGTGTTTTGATAGTCACTTATCCAGCTTTTTTCATAATTTCTATGAACTTTTTTCAAGATAATAGACAAACAAATCAAATAAATATATGTAGAAATACCAGAGCATCAAGCTCACGTTTCTAGGACATCTTTTTC
Organism: Pimephales promelas; assembly: GCF_988280905.1. Lineage (NCBI taxonomy): Eukaryota > Metazoa > Chordata > Actinopteri > Cypriniformes > Leuciscidae > Pimephales > Pimephales promelas. The sequence continues at coordinate 33,830,935 of NC_142769.1, forward strand.
ATTGTTTATGTTTAGACAGCTTGCATATTTAAGAGAGGCTCACTCCAAAGCTCCATTAAACTTGAACTTTTAAATAAATGTGAGTGTGGAGGCTGTTTATTTTGGCCCCTTGACATGAGAAGGGACCACATTTAATTTAGTTTGAAATAACAATTGAAAGAGGGGTGACTGTGGGAGAGAGTTATAGTGGGAGTTTTCTGGTCTGGAATTCATCCTCATTCATCAGAGTGGTGATAGGCGGAATAAGATGGCTTGGCTTTGATAGAGAGAGACGTTGGACGGACTGGCGCCAACCAACAGAGGATGAACTCAGAAGTCATTACTCCTTAGATATGCTTTGCCACCCACAGTCTCTTTCTGCCCCTTCTGATAGAATGAAGAATAAGTCTTTCGTTGTACTATTACATTTTGTCATAATTTGACAAAATCCGAAACGAGTTTATTTCGGAGTTTTCAAAGAGGTTTCAGTAAAAGCATTGTTTTTATAGTACAATGACCTCTTACATGTCAAAATATATGGATTTCTCAGTTCGTGACCCCTTTAAATTGACCAAAAGTGACAGTGAAGTGAAGACATTTATAATGTTGCACAAAATATTTGTTTAAAAATAAATGCTGTTTTCCCCCCCTTTTCTCTATTCATCAAAGGATCCCGATGGGGAAAAAAAAAACATAACAGCACAACATTGAGCTCCAAACCAGCATATTAGAAGAGTGAGAATGTTTTCTTTTTAATTAATGAAAGTATCTTGCCCTCTGACATATTTTTTTTGAACTGTTGCCAAATGCTCGCACATTATCCAAATACAGGCACTGGCATGCTAACGAGATGTTAATTTTTCATCCCTCTCTTATCTGTTGATCTTCTCTCAAGTGTTTGCAGAATAATGAGCACTCTGCTCTCAGACATGTCTCTCTTTTAGTTTTAATTGAGAAGCTTTTTGATGGATGGCCAAGGACTTTATAAGAGAATATTTATAAGGTAACACTTAAATGTATTAAGTTGTTTAATATGTAGTGTTGCTGAAATATCACTAGATTGTCCCATGATGGTTTTGGTCGGATGTGTTGAGAATTATGCAGTGGGGGTCTGCTCTGCAGAAGAATGAAACCTGAGAATGACACTGTACAGGTCAGCAGAAATCTAATCTTGCACTTTACTCAGCTGTCGGAAGTGGAGGAAAATAGCAGGGAAGTGGTCTGGGCACTGGGTCAAAGGTCAAATCTGAACATTGTGATCAGACAGCTGAATGAGACCCAAGTGTGTCTCTGTGTTGCACTGATCTGATGTTTTGACCCCAATGTATTTTATAAAGGCTTTTCATTTTTGTATTTAACTATACATTTTAATTTATTAATTACATACCTTTATTAGTATTTTATGCTTTTATTTATTATAGTATGTATTTATTATTGTATTTTCTTGTTTACATTCACTTAGAATAGTGTTTAAATGAATAACTTGCCAACCAGCCATTTTAACCAAGTAATGATTATGACCATGTATCATTACCTTGCTACTGTCCTGTATTCCTGGCATCTCTACTCAGAGTGTAGCATTTTATTGCTGACTCTAATGACACCATAGGAGATAACTGACGTTAACTGGTGGGGTTAGAGCCGGCTAGCCTATAGTTACAACCGTAGATTAGATAATGTGCGAGAAACCGATACGCCCTAACTCTATTAACTATGTTTGATGTTGCCATGGCAGCAGTATGCCTTGTTAGTTATAATAACCGGCACGTCAGACTGCTCTCAGCCAGTAGCTGTCTGCGTTTAGCTATACTCTATAGCTATACCGACGCACTTCGCTGAGATCATCAAGATGCCTTTTGGGAGGATATAGGCCCTAATTAAAACGTCTGTCTGTTTATCCCAGTACTCAAAAACGGACACTGGGTCTTCTTAGCATAGCACTTCATAGTCTCCAGTTAACTACGGTCAGTGTGCGCAGTAATACAGGTTAGACCCTCATAATATAACTTTAAAACCACTAGAGACTCACTAAATAATTCATAAAACAATATCAAGATATTGCTAGTTATTTGTGAGTACAGTGCACAGGAGAAAGCTGTTGTGAAATAAATTATATATATTTTTTTTTTATTTTTAACATAAAAGCTATACGTTTCTCTGGTTGTGGGCCAGTGTTATATTTATATATGATCCAATAAATTAATCATTTTAATAGTTTTTTAACAGCAACACTGATGTGGGTAATTGTATCCATTAAAATGTTAAACCAGTTTGCGATGCTCAGCAGTAAAGATTTGGACTGCATTGAAAATGTGACCCAAGTTGTTTTTTTTCCTCTGGTAAAATTTTATATTATATATTTTTTTAAAAGAGCATATTCCATCAGTATGCTCTGCTTAAGGATTGTGATATCCAGCTGTGCAATGTTTTTGATGTGGAATTAGTGATGGGGTAGGCTGAAATCCAAGAATCCCGTTTTCTCCCTCTCTTTTCCCACCTTCAGCAATTCCACCCTCTACAGTCACATGAGAGGGTTACGTCTGTCTCCAGAAGTTTCTAAATCCAGCGTGACTGCTCTCTGCTCCGCTCCAGGGGGGCTGATTCAACAGCAACTCATCTGTCTGTGGTCAGTGCAGCACTAAATCAGATCTGATGATGTTTGGATGACATGTCACATGTCTGATGGGATGAGAGTTTTTCTGTGTAAGAATTATGGGAAAATGATAAAAACAGATGTAAATTTCATAGATGTCATAGCTCCAGGTGTCCTTATGTGGGAGCAGCAGAGAAGATGAGCTTGTTGAGTGAGCTGTTGTGCAGATTTCGGCTTATGCCATTAATAATTCATAGTTGTCAACATATGGCCCTGGGCTACTGAAGGCAGTAGTTAAAGCATTGACACTCTTTAAAAAAAAAAAAGAGAGAGCGAGAAATATCATGCATACATGATCACTCTGTCACACCCATAATAACTGCTTGGTTATGTTCAGTCTCTTATTGTGTTATTTTAGTGTATCTGGACACACGTATCTATAGCTTTCTTCTGTGTGTCTTGATTTATGGCCATGTACGTTTGCTGTTGCCAGGCAAGACTTTGTGGGTGTGATTTGGGATGAGGGATTGGGTTTCATTTTTACAAGGTGTTGACATGAGTTATAACACAGAGTCACCCAGACTGCCCGGCAGCCAAGATTCAACCTAGATACATTGTCCAACCAGAGAGCTTATCACTTCATTCCCCGTTGGTCTTGTTAACGTGTTCACATTGAAAACACACCATAGAGCGTGTGTGTTTGTGTAGATTTCACGGGTGCATGTTGAATCAACACTAGAAATGCGACACACCCTATTGCTCAACTTTATTAAAAACCAACCTGCTTGCACCTGTCCCTTGTATGCAAATGAGTTTTGTTCATGCATTGCACACACACACTATCTGTTTACTGTACCCAGAGGTTAAGACTCTTCTTGAGTAAATGCATACAAATAGGAGATGTCATGACTTTGTTTTCTGGAACAGAAAATGAGTGCACTGGTGTAATGATTACGGCGAGAATGCTAAGGTTGTCGAAGTTCTTGATGTATCCTTTAAAGCAATATTTTATTCCAAAAATAAAACTTCTTTTAATCACCCTCATATCGTTCCAAGCTAGTAAGACTTTCATTTGGAAAGTTTTTTTTTTTTTTCACATATGAAAGTCAGGAAACATTTTAAATGTCTATTTTAAATGTCTTATTTTGTGTTCCATAAAGAAAAAAGTCATAGATTTAGAATGACATGAGGGTGAAGTAATTGATAGGACTGACCATTGACACAATTCAATATTTTTAACCCAGCCCTACTTTAAGTGATGACTGAATTTTAACTTTGGGCTGAACTATTCTCTTAATGCAGTGGTTCCAAACTTTTTACACCCCACCAACATCCACCCACATAATGACCTTGCTTGAAAAATCCTTGTTTTTTTATATTCTTGACGATCTTTGATAATCAAATCCTTTGTTTATTTGAAACATCGTAAATAATACAGTACTACAACAAATCAACTTCAACGGGCTTCTCATTGCGTTTGTGATGTGAAGTCTCTAAGTGGCGTCTTAATTTGCTCGGCTTCATTCTGTCAGAAGCTAATATTTTGAGACCCACAACTAGTGTTGTGCCTGAACGCGTTAAATTTTGGGCGACCGTGAACTGAACGTACTGTATTACTGCCTAATGAACGTGACTGTGAAAGTGTTCATTCTGGTGTCGTGAGCGCACGTTCTCTCAGTTTAACTTCGCTCGATCAGGTGCCAGATTTCTATAGAGCCTTCCAGGCGAAAACCCGGCTAAAACACGTAAAAAGGCCTTAATATGTAGCGAAAAAACACCCAATCTGGCAACACCAGCCAGCAGTGTCGCGCCGTGGCCGCCGTCGACAAAGCAGCGAGCGAGGAGGCGTCGTATGATCATTTAAATGGATTTTATGACTAGGTCGGTGAGGATGGGGAGAAATTTTACATTTCTGTGCAAACTGCCTGTCGATAAAATAATTGTTGTCTGTGGTTGTATATGGGCTGTGGCAATAATAATAGTTAAAGAGCTCACAACATATGGAAAAAAAGAACTGTAAATGAACTAGTTAATTTTTTGAAGTATGAACTATGAACTGAACTAGCTCATTTTAAAATGTGTAAACTGAACTTTAAACTAGTTCATGTAGAATGTGGACTTTCCCAACACTGCCCACAATAGACTGTGGACTCGTCTCTCTTCATTACCCATCATTATAATGGTGAATCTGAGGGCAAGATATGCCTTGTCATCATTTTACCTTTTCTATAAAATCACTGTGTCTACAAGGGACGTGACAAAGAAAACGTAGCAGATCCATTTGTCCCTTGTGTCAAAGTTGCGTGAGCTTTTGGCCAGAAATAGAACTTCAGGAATCTGTCGTCGTGGCGCACCGCATCCAGTGTAGAAAGCATCGCTGATTATGATTGGTTTCTATTTGCTTTTGTCTGATGTAGACGCGTTGTTGTTTACCTGGAACTGGCAGTCCTTTCACAAACTTGTCCATGCTTAGTGCCGAATAATGAAAAAAAACTACAGTTAGTAACTTAATTTCAAGTTTTAAACGATAAATATTTATTAATATAACATTGCCCATGGTGTCCTACCAAACAGACATGTAATTCTTTTTTATATATATATGGTCTTGCTCTTCAAGACTTTTTTTGGCACAGAATTACAGTTGTGAGATGTTTATAGTCTATTCACCCAGTGTCCTCTGCAAAAGACAAAACAAAACCGAAATAGTCATCTCTCTTACACATCCACACACTCTCTATTGTGCCTATTTAAGGGACTAGAACCTATATGCATCCATTTCAGTTTCATTGTTTCTATGGGGCCGAGCAGGTTTTGAGAGTTGATACCCAACCCAGCACCCCCTTATGACATGCTATATGTGTGGGTATTCTCACATGTATGCTGCTGTATCGGTGGGGGTAGTAGTGGGGCATTTTAAGGAGTAACTGAACTCCCCCATTGGCACTGGTGTGAAAATTTAACACGTCCCTGCTGCCTTTTGAATCGCTTTCAAATCTCTCATCTACCAAATTAAAAGCTGACATCTTGCTTTTGGTAAAAGATCTTTTGCGTAGTGTCTGTCTTGCAGTTTCAGAGATGCCATGAGGCGATAGTAAACAGGCTTCCAGGCTCCATATGCCAGACGGTTGATTGTAAAAAGCCGACACCTAATCCTGCTACTGTGTGCCGTCAACGCGGACCCCTCCTGCCAAAAGGCTGGAAGCGTCTCGTCAGACCGCCAGATGATGACCTGGTCTGGACCTGAGACTTTAATCTCCAAGAGATTAATGGTTGTTGTGGCTTTATGCGCGGCCATGACTGCGGAGGGGGATGCAGTCAGCACCGAGGTACCTCTCGTTTGGCTGGCCTTGTTGCTCACGGGTGTCACTGTAACGGTTACTCATGGACTAGATATGCTTGGATGGTTTATTATTAGCAGTTCTACCTCAATCAGTCATTGGAGGAAGGTCCGAGGGTCAAAAATAAAGAGGTAACGGCTTGTCTGCGTCTTGTTTACAGGGATATTTTAGACCTGGAAGAGCTCAAATATTTACCACCAGAGGTTGAACAACCTTGCCATTTGGCAAAGAGGAGCAAAGAAGATCGAGTCAGAAGAAGAGGAGCAGGGAACTGAAAGCAGCCTAGCTTTAGAAGATAGAGCCTGTCGAGACAGGAGGACGGTCTAACAGAGAGGGGAAGAGATAGACTCAACCCCGAAAGGAGGAGCTGCTGTCCCGGGGCTGGTCCCTGCGCTACAGCGGCTCTCTCTCTCTCTCTCTGTGTGTGTTTGCATCGTTTCTCATGCTGTGATGAAGTCTCGGGGAGAGGCTGTGGGCTGGAGAGAAGTTCGAGGACTCTGCCGAGGTTTCTGGTCCCCCTGCTAGGCGCTGGCTGCCTGCTGGAGAGGGGGATTCATCTGAAGACAACACACACAAACAAACACTCGCTGGCTGAGTGTTCATTTTGTCGGACAGGCAAAAGAAGAACTTTTTCTTATTTCTGTACTTCTCCAGACCATTGCAAAAGGACCACCAAGATGAGTCGATGGCTCAAATGCACCTCCATGTACTTTGTAGGTATTAAGAGATTCTTAGTAGTGATTTTCCCTTAAACTTTGCTGTGCTCTGTTCTTTTTGTCTTCTATGCACAGGCTGGAGGGAGAGAGGCTGTTATTTCATTGTGTGTGTGTGCTTGTTTTGTCTCAGTGTGAGAGAATGACTTATAGCTATCTCCATAAATTCAAGGAAGCCAGGAATGCTGCCGCATTCTTTGGAGAGTGAATTGTTGCTTGGTCTTTGGAGCTTAGAGGTCTTTTGAACAGTTTGTCAACTTGTGTGATTTAAAGCATTTTTTTGTTGATGCAATAGTTTTACTTTTTCTTTTCTTTTTCCCCCCTCACATTATTATTTGGTTTGGGAAATGTATATTAAGACAAAGTATTTATTTTCTCTGATGTTGTTTTGATTTACCAGTTCTTAACTTTCCCTGGCGTTTATTGATATTCAACATTAACTTAACCCTTCCATCAGATGCAGATTTCAGAAATGGTATATCATATTTTCATGTTTATTATACTCCTCGAAATGGTGCTTTATCGAAGACGTGCATTGCACATTAACCCACAAAAACATTTTTTTTTAGCAAAGATATAAAGCCTTTTCATTTCCTTCACACATTTTATTTCCTGTTTTGCCTTATGAATATTTGAATATGTGGTGTATAGGAGTTGTTCACATTCCTTCACTCAGCTAATTACTCTAGCAATCACCACCCTGGTCATTAGAGGACTCATGAACAATAGCTGTCACCTCTGCAGTTTTATTGAACATGACTCTGCTGTCTTTGTATATATGCTGATGTTATGGATGTGCTGATCTCTCTCTCTCTTTCTCTATCCTTTAGAACACCGACTGGAATAAGTATGATGACAGGCTGATGAAGGCAGTGGAGAGGAGAGAGGTGGACAAGGTTGCAGGAGTGCTTGGCAAGAAGGGCATCATCCCTACCAAACTCGATGTAGAGGGCCGCTCTGCGTAAGTTCCTGTGACTATGGGTGGGTCACAATTGTCGAATTGTCATCCAACAACTGACTAGGCTATTGTTAAGGTCAACTAGTTTATCTAGATTTTTTGTATGTGCCAAGTTAAACAGTCCTACATTTCAGAACCTTTTTCCAGAACCCGTGTATTCAGATCCACTGTCTCACTGGTTAGCATAAGAACACGTCCCTAAGAAACGTGGCCTCTCTTGGCGGGATTAACCCAAAACCAACCTAATTGTACAGGGCATCCTTAAGACAGATTAATCGACTAGGGAGCATACGACTTAGTCTGCTTTGAATATTTGTCGTTTTGCACATCCTTGCTTGTCACTTACAGTACAGAAACAGATTATTTATAATAGTTTGTACTTTCACACTCTTTAGGTCTGCATATTTCTTAAACCTGCAATAAAGTACATGCAATATAGACACCGTAGTTTCTGTAATAGTATAGACACAGTTGTGTTCAAGAGTTTTCAGTATAGGAAAAAATGTATATAATTTCTTGTCTTGAATATGATCTTCAACTAACCCGTTCAATGTATTACACTGCTTTATCATGCAGCAGGCTTATTGTCACTTTATTAGCCCAAGGCTATTTATTTACAAATATATTTGCATTTGTAATACTGTTGTTTTTATTTTATTATTAGTACTGTAATGCTGATGGCTTTTTCTTCAATATTGGTTGTAGAGGTGTGCTTGTGATCAACTTGAAATGCTTTGGTTTTTATAGAAATTGATAGACCTACAGTATGAGGCATTTTGTGCCAACCAAGGGTTTATGTTAAGATTGGAAAACATGTGGTCAGGGAAGCTCGACCAGGCGCAGAACAGCACGGGCCTCCTGGGCTGGAAGTGGGTCTTCAGTGAGTAAATCTATGCTTGTGTAGTCCTACACTGACTAAATTTAGGAGCTAGGAGTTTTTTTCCCTTCCTAAACTGGCATGTTAACTGCTTATGTAATCTTCTGAAAGCTCCCAGTCCAGAGAGCTTTAGATGATGCCTCTTTATTTTGGGATGAATGCAAGAAAAGTATTTTAAGTTAGAGGTGATTCGTTGAACCATCTTATTCAGTATCCCTGACTGATGTTCCACATTATTAAATGACCACACAGTAGACATCAACAATCATCAATTGCGTCTTTTCCTGTTTTAGAAAGCCAAGCTGGCCTCCCGTCCATCCCTGATGTTTTTACTGCTTGGACATGGTATATGTAGGGCATAGATGGACTCATTTCAGCTTGATTTAACCACAGCTTTGTTTCATTCCCTCATTTAGTCCATAAGATTCCCCTTTGGGTATTTTTGTCATAGTGTGAGATTCTTTTTGCTCGGTTGGGTGGAGATGAGCTTGACTTGTAATAAGGTGCTAGAATTTCTCAGGACTAAATCAAGTGCATTCACCGCCGTCACAGTCGTCGAGTCGGCCTTAGTGTAACAGAGCTCAATTAATAAACACCAGCTTGATATATTAAACATACTTGTGTATGGTCTGTGCTGCCTAACGGCTGCCAAATGACCTGAACATGAGCGTATGTTGCCTTTTTGTGTACAGTCTAGTAGTGGAATACACAGGTCACATGACTTTGGATTTGTGGAAATCCTCTGTTCATATATAGCCGGACCCCACATGCAGACTGCATCTCCAGCCTGTTATTTTGCTCACCAGTCAGAATAGCTCACAGGGAGGGCAGACCACAGGGCTTGTAGGGTGTAATCCAGTAGTTTGGCTGGGTAAGTTGGTAGCCTGCATTAGTACAGGGTTTTAGCCTTGTGGGCAGATGGAAATGAGCAGATGTTTATGTATAAAGAGGAGTGTGGCATGAAATACACCTGGTTGACAGAGCTTGCTAATGGATGGTTAGTTCACAGGAAACATAGACTTACTGCTGTGACCATGACTTTTGTTTCTTTAACACACCCACTTTTGAAAAATAGATTTATCCAAGATCTGCAATTAAAACTTGAGAAGTGCCAAATGAGAGCACAATTGATTATGATGAGTAAATAAGTTGACCAGTAACTTCGTTAGGAACTGAATATGGTTTAAATCAAATCGCAAAAAGGGTAATCTGGCCCTCGCTGATGTTAGTGAAGTGTCTTTCTATTACTGCTCACACATTTTTTTATTTGGTCAGAGATTACAATATAAAATAGACAAATGTTACAATAGCAACATCTTGTAACTGCTAATTTGCTTGTTGTACCCAAGTATTCTCTACCGTGGGTGGTTGAGCCTTTAGTGTTATAGGCCCTAAGCTGCCCCCTAAACTGCATTGCCACCCCTAACCTCCAGACCTGTAAATCTTAATTTAAAACTTATCTACTCACCTTGCAGAAAAGTACAGGAAAAGAGGGCGAAGTGAAATGGGTCTGGGACGTGTCCCTGAGTCCTAACTCAAAACTGGTGTTGTTGTTGACTAAACCTAAAACGATTAAACATTTCATTTTCGGGAATTGAAATATGTACCCAAAATATTAAGTGAAAAACTTAAAATTAGATGTGCTGCTTTTTGAAAACTAACTGCAATAAATAATACAGAAATATATTGAATGAGAACTGTAATAGTCCAGGCTATACACAATACTAAAATAACAGGCCTTCAGGTCCCTAGAAGTGCAACAATTCTTTATTTGATTGTATTTTGGAGTAACACACTACTCCATATATTAAAGACCAAACTTTTATTATGAATATAATATTGGAAACTAATACAAAATGCATTACCAGTAATAAATATATATATTTATTTGTGGACCCTGAATATCCACAGAAATTTCTCTGGAAAATCAGAAAATTATTTTTGAAATACTTGATGTTTTGCGGCTGCTAGAAGCTTTTAGTTACCAATGAGTCTTGTGTTCATTTAAATTATTATTCAACTTCCTAATGCATTCCACATTTATCAGACATTCAGATGTTTTGAAATGGCTTTCGCTGAACTGCAAAAATTCTGGTGACAGACTGGTGCAGCATGCAAAAGTCTTGTTTTGAATTCAAACTGCCCCCCACTCCACCTCTCTGGCACCTCTAAAAATACATAATGTATCTTGGAGCTGCAGATATGCGAGTCAGCCAAGGAGTTGGAGCCAAGCTAGAATGACATGTCTGGGTCTTCATGACCATCTGAGCCCTTCAGTCTCCTCTAATCGCCAAGGGTCATTCACCATAATAACAGCCACCTTCTTTCCATATACCTAACGTTATTGCATTTAGTCGTTTTTAGCTATGAAATCATATTTGCAGGAACCTGCAAGAGCAATGAGCTGTGGCTCCCTTTCGGCTGGAAATTGTGCTTTTTAAAACATTTAGATTTACATTTGATTCTTTCACATTTAGTTTATAGTAGTTGGGCAAATGTCGTTTTGATGGTTTACAAAAAAAGCTATCATAAGTTTCAAAAAGTGATTTGCACTTGGCATTTGAGAGTCACCCCATTGCTAAAACAGTATTAAAAACACAACATTTTTATGTCCTCAACTCTAATAAGTCAGTTGCCACCTATTCATTGTCTATGGGTTGTTTTGAGACTGTGTGTGGAGTTGGCTACAACTTACTTTACACATTGAGTTTCAGGTCAGGTCATCTGTCTACATGTTTGACTTCTCACCATCAACATGGTCTTAAATACTGGTAACACCTTTCAAACAAAGGTGAACATCTGCACATCTATCTTTACAGCATGCCTCAGAGGACATTCTCACCTCTTTAAACTGAGCTCAAAGTGCTGATTTTTATCCGTTCTGAATCTTTCATGAATGTGAACCAGTTAAATAGAAACATCATCTTCTGCATCTGCAGTTATAGACACTAATGTAAAGTGAAGAGTTTTGCGTGCAGATGCACTTAATGGGAGAGAGATTTTCTTCTGATGGTAGCCCTTTCCTCCTCTACAATTCTGATGACGGGCGCAAAAGCAAGCCAGGCATCAATTTTCAGCACTGTTTTTCTCTCTCTTCTTCTCCAGGTTCCATCTTGCTGCCTCCAGAGGACATCTCGACTGCCTGAATCTCATTCTCAATCATGGTGTGGATGTCACAGCCACGGATGCCACAGGTGAGGATGTTGCTCAAGATGAGTGTGCTCACTTAGCTCATGAGTTGGTTTACCAGAGAACATGATAAAACATATAATTTTAGGTAAGAGTGTGAATTTCCTTAATGGGATAGTTCACCCAAAAATGTTGTTGTACTAAACCAATAAGACTGTCATTCATCTTTGAAACACAACTGAAGATATTTTTTATGAAACCTGAAAAATGTTCGTCCCTTCATTGAAACTCTGTTCCACCAAAACTTTAACGATTTAAAAAGTTAGTGAAGAGATCATAATAGTTTTAAGTTAAGTTTTAAAGTGAAGCTTAAATGTGAAGCTTAAATGTGAGGATGAGGTTTGTTCTCTTGTATCACACAACCAACACAAAAGTACAGGAAGAGAGAGTGGGAACGTGACACCAACAGGACTCCAAACAGTGGTGTTATTGTTAACGAAACCTGAAACTATTAAAAATTTAATTTTGGTAATTGAAATTTGTACATAAATTATTAAATGAAATAGTTACATTTCAAAAATGTTAACTAAAATTAGAAATGCTGCCTTGGTAACTAAAGGCGGGCGCACACGGTGCGAATTCTGACGGTCTGAAGATCGTATGTTCACGCACACTTTACGAGTTAGTTTATCCGAAAATATATATATATAAATATACGACACGATTTTACCACCTGCTGAATTCCAAAGAAATCGCACGACGTTCCGGGCCAAAAACTATGCTCTCTCATAACCGCATATAAAATATTGATACACGCCGTGACTATTTTGCTACATAAACAGGCTGGTTATCAGCACCGGGAAACGGACGTCCACTCACACTTTTGTGTGTGTGTGTAAATTAGTTAAAAAATGTAGTTAATAAAATTTCAAGCTCTCCGAATGATTTATTAGCTGTTTTAACCACATCATATGAGTGTTTGCAATACATTTTTCTGCGAAAAGCTAGTACAGTGAACGGGGCTTGAGAGGGCGCCTTAACTGCAATGCACAAATATATTGAAATGAGAACTGAAAATATAATCAATAATTTTTTTTTATAAATGTTGTAATATTAAACTCTATACATAATACAAAATTAACAGCGATCCAGGTCCATATAAGCACAACAATTATTTTATACTGTATTACAGGATTTGGAAGTACCTTACGTACCTTAAGGCCAGGACTTCTATATTATTATTATTATTATTAGTAGTAGTAGTAGTGTTATGAATATTATATTGGAAACTAAAGCAAAATGCATGACCAGTAAGGAATATATATCACTAGTATATTTTCTCAAAGTTGCTTTTGGACCCTAATTATCCACAGAAATATCCCTGGAAGATCAGAGAATTATTTTTGAGTGACTTAATCTTTTGCGGCTGCTAGAGGCTTTTAGTTACCAATGAGTCTTGTGTTCATTAAAGCATTCAGATTCCTAATGCATTCCATATTTATCTGATATTCAGATGTTTTGAAATAGCTTTTGCTGAACTGCAGAGATTCTGCTTTCTCACATGTCGAGCAAATATAATTTATCTTCCGTTTATCATATGTGATGTGCTTCATGTAAGTGCATTGATCAATGTTTATATGTGAATAAAGGCCTATAATACATCTCCTCATCATGGTATATAAAGTGATTGTATTTATTTAGAACACTCGGATTGATCTTTTATTTATATAGATTTTTTACGATGTCTTTTTTAACATTCTTTTCAATTTTTAACATTCCTTTCAATTGAGGCACATAAATCTGTTTTCATAAAAAAAAAATCTTCATTTGTGTTTCGAAGTTGTTGTTTTTGCTTTTTGTAACAATGTGAGAGTGAATTTTCAGTTTTTGGTGAATGTTTTTATTTTTATTGTTTTTTGGTATACTCCCACTGTTGTTATTTGTCTATACAAGCAGTTAAGATTGGTTCATCTGAAACACTTTTGTTACCTAATGGCTCCTATTGATTTGCTGTTTTGTTCCTGTAGGAAAAAATGCCTTACACCTGGCCGCCAGAAATGCCCAGTCATTGTGCGTGCAGAAACTACTCCAGGTAACACAGTTGAAAGTAGAGCATAGAAACTAAAATGTATTTGTGTGCTTTTTTTTTTGTTTTGTTTTTTGAAGCCAGACAATTTCTGCTGTATTGTATCCTCTTTTTGATGTGGAGGAAAAAATATTGAATCTCATTTTTAAAGTGAGGTTTTCTGAGGACTGTGATATGAACTTCAGAAATGATTATTTGCAGTCTCTATTGTAGGGCTTTACCAATACAAACATTTATCAATATGTCCTGTTTTTTTTTTCACTATATTGTCAATATTTCTCCTCACAATTTTTATAATTATGTATTTGCACGATTTACAATGACTCATATCATTCCCTGAAATTCAAGCACTTTCAAAAAACTATATCATTCAGTGCAGTTAAAGCTGTACCTTTTGAGATACAGAGCTGAAAAATAAAGCAAACAATACAATTGTTACATAGCAGTATGTTGAATCATAACACATTTTATTCGAATATGTTTTAAAATATTTATTTTTGTGATACAAAGCTGAACTGTCGGCATCATTACTCCAGTCTTCAGTGTCACATGATCCTCCAGATATCTTTCTAAAATGCCAATTTTACATTTGTTATCAATGTTAAAAACAGCTGTGCTGCTTAATTTTTTTGTGGAAACCATAATATATATTTTTAGTATTCTTTGAATATGCTTTTCAAAGGAACATGTTTTTTGTGATATTGTAAATGTCTTTACTATCACTTCTGATCAATTAAATGCATCCTTGTAAAATAAAAAATGTTAATTTATTTAAAAAAAATGCTATTCAAATTTTTACTTTTGAACTGTATTGTATGTATTCTAATTGATGCATTGTATCATTGGACAATACCCAGCCCTACTTCATTGTCACCTGTGTGTCAATGGAAAGGTAGCAAAAAGTTTACAAATCTTTATTGGTATTTGTAAGCCTCCAGCCCACATGCTCATAAACAAAGTCAGTGCTTATTTCACAAACTAATAAACTGATGACCTGAATGCAATTGCATAATGCTGAACCTGACATTATGATTATGAGACAATTACGCTGTTTGAAGGCAAATTTGGCAGAGCTTGTTTACAGATACGGTTTAATTTGAATCAATTAATCCACAAACACGTTCTGCAAGAGGGTAAAACTCAAGATAATTAAGATAGGAAATGATTCCTATCACTTGCTTGTTGATGACTCCAACAACAGCTTTTGTTGCAGTGATTTGTTGGTGTTAATTACTTGTACCACAGGGAGCAAAATTAGAAAAGTCTGTCTAGACTAATTATTTAAAAATGAATCTTAATATAAAAAAAGTTTGTGCAACTCTTGTTTTTGAAATCACTGCTCCGACACATTTAGCTGCCAGCTAATGTGAAGAGAGTAATCCACCATAATGCTCTGCCAGTGTTCTGGCTGCGTAATGCTTATGCAGACAAGATTGAGTGGCTGGATGAGAGTATTTTCCGGGTGTCTGCAGTGTTGACAGGCTGACCATACTGTAACCTGCAGTCTATATTTCTAATGCCGTCATCATGTGATATCTGAGCCTGGCTCCTAGAGCCCATCAGATAGAGTTACCCAGGACACAGTTAGCCA
Organism: Pimephales promelas; assembly: GCF_988280905.1. NCBI lineage: Eukaryota > Metazoa > Chordata > Actinopteri > Cypriniformes > Leuciscidae > Pimephales > Pimephales promelas. The sequence continues at coordinate 33,846,199 of NC_142769.1, forward strand.
GCAGGACCATGTGACCTTGCTACTGGTTTTGGAGGCTGTTGCTAGAGTATAAGGGGTTTTTATAGTGACTGAAGTCAGAGGAGATGTTTTGTTAGAGGTTGCAAAAAGCAGTACAGAAAGTATTGGGCTTGAGAAAGTAGGACAGAGAGTGCAATTTGGAGAATAAAAAAGATTTTAGAAATGAGGGCACAGAGAGTGGTGGGATACAGATCACTGAGGCCAGTATCTTAGCAACTGTCTCATTTGCTTGACCTGGTTTCAATTCTTGGGTCCTGAATCATTTTAAAGATTCACACTAGACTAGAGTCTTACGCACCTGTGTCTTTCTGGTCCATTTTTTGTTTTTGTGTTCATATTTTAAAAGAAATCAGTCATCCGGGATGTTTTTGAGAGTTTAGACTCATCCTCTGACCTTTTAAAGCCATACTAGCCATAAAGTGTTGAATGGCCTGACAGCCTGTGACCAGTGTTTTTGTGTTTCAGCATAATTGCCCTGTGGGAAATGTGGACCTGCAGGGAAGGACAGCCTTGCATGATGCTGGTAAGCAAAAAGCTTTGTACATTTTGAGGTTTTGTTGGAATTGAACTCTGTAGTCCTCGCTATTCAACCTGATTTGGGGGTTTCCCACTCCTTCCACTTTCCTTGCGTTTCCATTCCTCATTTTTAGTGCCTCCTTCAATGGGAAGTGAATCAGAGGATGGAGGCAAGGGGTAGTGGATGAACGTTTGAAAGGGATTATTTGAGGCAGAACCAGTCGTAATCAATAAGATGTAGTTCATGGAATTATTTTCCTTTCCTCAGAAGGCTTTCATGTAAGATTTAGAGCTCTTGCCCTGTGGAGGGTTTGGATTATTTATTCTTTTTTTTTTATTAATATTTTTGAGTGTGATCTCAGCCGAGTCTACTGAATCTCATTCAGATGCTTGGGGGGAAATGGTTAGGAGGAATATTATGATTGTTTGTCTTTCCAGTTATGGCCGGCTGCTCCTCCAGTGTGAAGCTGCTCTGTGACAGCGGGGCATCAGTTAATGCCACCGACTTTGTGAGTTAATATGTGGCGTGTGGTATATTTATACTAATAACGTTTTTATATTATCTTATTTTTTCCTGGACAAATGTTCTGTATTTATTTTCCCTTATATGTACTTTATTCTCAAATGTTCTCTCTGATTAGATTTTTCTTTTTGAGTTTATGCAAATTTTCACTTCTATGTGTGTGTGTTTGTAGGATGGTCGTACCCCATTAGTGCTTGCCACTCAAATGTGTCATCCACACATCTGTCAGCTCCTGTTAGAACGAGGAAGTGACATCACAGTCAGAGACAAACAGAATAAGTAAATATCACATTCATTTATCTCTTTTCTTGTTTTTCTTGCCATGCATGCTTTATTCAGATATTGTGTTCTCTGACTTCTCTTTATCTTTATCTAACTTAGTTTTGGGGTTAGATAGCTTTCCTGTTGCTTAAACAGTAGAACATTGGCACTTGCAATGCCTAGGTCATGGGTTTGATTCCCAGGGAAAGCAAGAATGTGTTGCAAGAACTGATTAGAATGTAAAAAAAAAGTCGCATTGGATTCATTTTTTAAAATGAATGTGCAAGGCTTCTTGTGTCAGCCGCTACCAGTTATGTTATTTCATGCCACTTTTTTGTATCATATTATTTTAATTTATTATCATAATCATAAATACATTGGTTTGTAGCACAAGCAGTTTTACTATTAATGGCATCTTGTTATTTACCCATGGCAGCTAATAAAATTGTGCGTTCACAGGAAATGGGTTACTTTTGTGTTGACAACAAAGTGGGTAAAGGGACATTTAAAATGTTTTTGTGTTCTTTTCTTAATTTAGAGAAATCACATGTGCAATTTTAGTATTTTGATGTATTGTCAGTCCTATTAAAGATGTGTTTGTGTCTTTTTTCACTCAGAACAGCGCTGATTCTGGGCTGTGAATATGCGTGTAAGGATGCTGTGGACGTTTTGTTGAAACATGGAGCTGATGTCACTGCTGTGGATGGATTCGGCCATGACAGTTATCACTATTCTAGACTCAGCAAAAACCAGGAGCTTGTCTCTCTTGTCAAGAGTTACCTGGACAGTGCCACAAAAGGTTTTGTTATGCTTTTTATGAATTGTTTTTATGAAATCGCTCTCCCATATACAAGCAGCACTGTAGAGCAGTGCTTAAAATCTTAAATTGAAAGGATTTAAAATGTAAAATTGCCCCAACACTATTCAAAATTACTAACTTGACACAAACTGAAATGGAAAATGTTGGTAAATGCATGAATAACAAGATTCACCAGCCAAAGACATAGAACGAACACGTGTTAACTGTGTCCAGAGATTGTAAAGTTTGATTGAACGCACAATTGTTGTTGTATTTTGTTATTTGTATCAGTTATTGTCGCATCAAAACAGTCTGTGATGTAAATGAGAAAGAAAGCACAAAAAGGTTATAATGTGTTCCTTCACTGTAGATTTACAGACCAATAACCTTTTGGGTGATGTGTCCAGAATATGCACTCCAATAGCCATAATGGCAATAAACAAACAGAGCGAAAAGAAGTGAAATAGCAAGCGATTTCTGATGATATTTGAACAGTAGACCAGTTATCATTGTAACATCACCTCATTACTTCCGTGGTTCCATTCCATTATCCATTTAATGTAACACTAGAACTACCAGAATTCCATAACTACTAGAACCATAGCCGTCATTCTGACCGTTCATACTTTGACCGTCATATGGCCGTACTGAACGTCATTTTTATCATTTCACAATGTACATTTGACATTGAAGTTTTCCAATGACGCTTTTAATTCCTGTCGTCATGTTATAACGTCATCGGCCTCAGAACAAGCACAAAATAAAGATTGCCTCGACAGGTGCTGCCTCTCGTGAGGAAAGTTTTGCGTCAAAAATATTTTTTTCACCATTTGAATAGACATACAAAAAAGTTAGGAAACGTCAAAGCTTCATACCATTTAGTAAAGCCCTGTTTGTAAAGCAGGAAATGTAGCGGACTTATGATATCTATAGACCATTTCACAAGATGTAAACAACACTGGTCCAGAAGCACTTCCTGTTTCAGTTTTTTAACACTACATAAAAGCTGGGATAAAATACAACCAACAGAACATTTTAAAACTGAATCAAAAAGTTAAACAAACATCTTTAAGATGTGTTCTTTACATTTGAAATAAAGAAAACAGTTACAAACTGTAACAGGAAGTGTTTCTGGACCAGTGTTGTTTACATCTTGTGAAATGGTCTATAATGCGTGCAGTCAAAATGACCGCCATGGCCATTCTAGGTAGAAATAGACAGAACTGCTCGGTGTGTTGTGATTTTTTTTTTTTTTTTTAATAAAATAACATTGTCAGAATAAAATATACACGTATTTAGAAAAAGTCAGAGTCCTACAGCCGCATTGATTTTATTTTAACAAAGTTTAAAAACGGTCAAAATGACTGCCTTGGTAGTTGTAGTTCTATGATTTCTCAAACACATTTGAAACTTTTTACAGAGGCTGATGAAAATTTCTCCCATTCTTGGTGTAAATCAGTTTTTTTTTTTTTTAGGTTTTTAAATTCTTCTCCCCCCCTGCAGTTCACATTACTTTGTTGCATCATTTTTGATGTGAATAGGCCTTTATCATATATTACGTTTATAGAGATCAAAGCTCCAAGAGCTTTTGCGAACACTTTCTGGGTGTAGAGCAGTGTCTTTTCAGCCTCCAAAATGAAAGGAAAAGCTACTTATCCATATCATGAAGGGGGGAAATATCTCAATCCTCCTCCTGTGCACTAATATTTATTTTTATTTTACTTGATTTTTATTTCAGTTGGTCCATGAATTGCTAATTAATGATTACTCATTTGTATTCACAGCAAAGGAAGCTGCCAAGATGGAACAGAAAAAGAGACAGGTATACACAGCATGTTCACCTTTGTTTTATTCTGAGCATCACCCTGTGGATGAGTTTAAAAAAAAAACACTTTACACATTGTACTCAATCACACAAGGTTAAAACTGTTTTTTCCCTTGCTGATTAACTTTTGTTGGTGTCTCAGTTTTATCACTGACTCACAAATGGACTGATATACTATTATTATTATTATTATTATTATTTCCCCCATACACACTGCACAGAGAAAGGCAGCCTTCATTCTCATTGTAATTTCACTGAAGCCGTCTAGAGCAGTGAAACTGGAATTACACATAAATGGGATTTATGATTAATGAGCAGAGAGGCTCTTTGTTTCTCTTTGTGTCATTTTAGCACTTGTGCATCAATCATATTAATTGAAAAGTAACTATTTCAGGCTAATATAATTCCTTATCACATGCCAAATCTCAATGTCTTGATGCACTAATATGACCCCACCTGCATTAGCGGCTGCAGTGCTGAAGCAATGTTTACACAATACTGCCAGCCAGTGTTCGATGAAAGTAAGGCAAAATAATTTTTTCCCTAAAACCACATCCAGTCATTTTTATAATTCAGCCACTTTTTATGTACTAAACAGTCATAATTTGAAAAATGCCTTTAAATGCGCTGCAAAAAAAGCTGTAATTATCAGGGATTATGGTAGTAATAATTTACAGCCACTCGTTTCTAACATTGGGATTTGTCAGAAATGTATTAGGAGCAGCTACTGTATTTCTGCCCCACAGCCAATAGAACAGTTTTGCATCTGAATAATAGTTTTCTCTAGTGTATAGAAAAAAACATCAGCCCGTCTGTTTGGACAAAAAATTTAACAATACAACATTTTATTGTTGTTCGTAGCGTTTCTCATACTCCTAACCTTTCCACTGATGTACCACTGATATATATATTTTCCAAGGAAAAATAGTGAAATTATATGTATTATATATTATACCTGACCATTTTTTGTTGGATTTATCATTTTATTTTCTGTCCGTGTCAGTTGCAGTCTGTGGAGATGGTCTCTGAAACCTCTAACCATGAGAAGATCATACAGGTGAGGGCCATTCAACTCCATGACTGTTGCCAGTAAATTGTTCATACTTTTGATGTTATTTGTTAGACCAGGACTTTGTCTTATTACAGGTGAAACTCAAAAAATTAGAATATCCTGCAAAAGTTCATTTATTTCAGCATTTTAAGTAACTTAAAAGGTGAAACTAATATATCATATAGACTCATTACATGCAAAGTGAGCTACAGTATTTCAAGCCTTTATTTGTTATAATTTTGATGATTATGGCTTGCAGCTTATGAAAACCCCCAAATCAAAATTCTAATATTGTGAAAAGGTTTTCATAAGCTATAAGCCACAATCATCAAATTTTTAACAAATAAAGGCTTGAAATATCTCACTTTGCATGTAATGAGTCTATATGATATATTAGTTTCACCTTTTAAGTTAAAATGCTGAAATATATGAACTTATGCACGAGATTCAATTTTTTCGAGTTTTACCTGTGTGTTCCATTTACATATTCTTTAACCCGCATTTTTAGGGTTGTAAGACACCGATCCTAGACATTTTTTGTATTGCAAACTGTACATTTATTACAAATGAACTGTACATTTATTACAAATGACTACATTTAATGACTGTGAATTATGTACATGTGTTTTCAAGGACCTGGAGAAAAAGAATGAGAGCCAACAGGAATCTCTAAAGAAGTTCCACCAGGAACAGAGGACGCTGCTTGACAAGGTCAACATGCTTCAGCAACAACTCAGCCAGGTGTTTCTTCAGTTTTTTCATAATTGGACAATTTATTTGCAAGTCTGTGCCTTACACATGTGTTTTCAGCATTGAAGCCAAAATACTCTTCTATATTTATCTGAGCAGGCAGTTTTGTATTTATATTACAGTTGTTTTGCAGACATCTTTTGTAATGCATGTTTTCTTTGTCTCTCTTTCCTTTCCTTTTTCAGGAAAAGTCAACAGTGGAGGACATTCACAAGGAGGTATGTGTTGCCCTGGTTGAGACTTTCTTCTGTCCTAGTGTCATTGTCTGTTCTTTTTAAAAAAAAATTATCATTCGTTCATCATCTACTCCTGCAAATTAGTCTTAGTATTAGAAATTCGCTATTTGAATCAAAATATGTCATGTGAATCGTGTAGATCTGGTGTGTGTGGGTAAGGGGGGTGTGTGGTTTGATTGCAAGCTCAATAAACCTCACAAGAATCGGAAATGGGCTAATTTATCAATTCCCATAGACTGGAGTGAGACCAAAGATGTCTCTCTCTTGCTGCCACGATCATTTGTGGTCTGACCGAACACTGTCGCGCCTCAGTTCAAGCAAAGTGGCGGTGTGGAGCGCACTTGAACCGATCATCTCTTCCACTTAACTAGTTACAAGATGAAATAAACATCAGAAGGTATTTGTTGAAAGATACAGTTGGACTTCTCGAAATCCGAATCATGTCACATGTAATAGCTCGATTGGTTTCAATCACGGAAAGGCGTCAATAAAACAGCTCTTAAGCAATGTCATATGCTCAATATTGCAGATTCCTTGTCTTTTTACCTGTTCTTCAATTAATTGATGTTTGAATATGTTTTAGAACAACATTTTAAATATTTATATTTAAAAAAAATTAGTAGAAACACAATTGTCATTAAAAATATATTATAACGCTACTATAAAAACTTTGTGTAATTTAAATGTACGTAGCCAACCAATCAATTAATTTTAATTTCCCTTAATACTATAATGATGTACCAACTGCAGTTTCCTGTATAGTTTACAGCATTAGATGAGTGATATTTTAGTGATATTTTAGATATATTTGAGGTAATTAGCCATGTACTGTGTTTCAATATTGACTAGTTTGGGGCCTATCAAGCAAAGTTCATTATAAAGATTATCAAATTTGAATCCAATTGTGAAATTTTTGTCAATGCCCAGCCCTAGTGTCAATAAATATTTTTTTTTTTCTTGTGCAAATGTTGTCTCTTTCCCTTTTTTTTTGTCAGAGTGCACCTGAAATCTTTGTTTACATCTTAAAATCACAAAAATGTCTCATGCCTCATGACCACCCAACAACAATATAGTTCGTAACCATGTCACCTTTTTCTCTTCCTCTGAGTTTTCAGGGCTGATTATCCTATCATAGTTTTAATGGTTTGTTGGGTTTTTTTAAGGTTGTATGCCAGTTGCTATTGAATATGTATGTGTATCTGTTTTTTTTTTACACTAGAGAGAGCAGCTGAAGCTTTTACTTTCTGCCAAAGAGAAGGAAGAAGGAGCCCGGGCCATAGAGACTGTGAGAGTCCAGCAGCGGAGCCATTTGGTCAGTGAAAATCTTTGCAAGATGCTCATCAAGGGCTGCTGCTTGTTAACTCCAGATCCAGAAACTCATGATTAAAGTAATGAAATGATGAACAAATCTTCATGTTTTTATTTTACAGGGAGATTACCCTGGCCAGTCCGTGATCAAAGGTGATTTTGTCTTTTAAAATCTGGGTCTTTAGACTGTGATTAATTACAGTATGACTTTGATGTTAGAGATTTCAATATAAACTGTGCTGATGTTGAAATTGTTAATTGTAAGGATGTCTAAAATGTCACATTTCTATAAGTACAGTCACATCTGGGTTTTTATTTTGGGTTCTTATTTTCTGCAGGAAAAGACAATGTACTAGTTCGACAGTCACACAGCTTGGACTCTGCTCAGGTGAATTTAAATTTCTTTAAAATTCTTCTTAATCAGCGTAAATACCAAAAATTTATTTTTATATTAAATTATATAGTAGCTATTTATATAACTAATGTATCATTTACTTGGTGTAAACCAACTCCAAAACAAACAATTAAACACACAAATGACTTTTTACTGAAACTACTGTGATTTAAAATTGCTCACCTTGTTCCAATATTCCAATCCCTATCTATTGGTAATAAAATGTGTGTGTATATCAAACATTGTAATTAGTAATTATAAGTAATTATATCTTAAGAGATATTAAGAAAGAGGGTAACACTGTGAATGAAACATACTACCATGGCATGGGCACTGTTAAGTAATTACTAATGAAATAATATAATAAAAAAAAATTGCTATTAAATAACAATCTGTAACATTTGGGTCTACAAAATGGTTACACTGTGCGTAAATGCAGTTTAATGTTTTACTCCGTATTTATTTGGGTTAATACTCAGGAACTAGTCAGTTCAGTGTACATACACAGATATTTATTTGTCTGAATCCCTCATGAAGTCCAACAACAACAACAACAACAGACTACAAGTGCAAATGCTTAAATGCAAAATTTAAGAAATAATTCCAAAGGTTTGCTCAGCACGCACAAGGTTCCCAAGGTTTGAAATTTTACTTGTATTCACTAATGCAGCGAGCAGGCTGTCTATGTCAGCTGTGTTGAGCTTAGGAGAGGAAGTCAGATAAGTTGCTCTCTCTCATTTCATTTCAGAACCTCCATAGCCTGCAGCGTCAGACGGGTTTATGATTTATTTGCTCTATTTTCTGAAGGGATATAATATACTTGGGTTCAGCTTTTGGGCAGATGTGGTGGATGCAATTTTGTTGTCACATAGCACCCGAGACTACTTTACTCTCACCTACGTTAGAGGTCACTACACATTTAAAAAAATATGAAAATGTGCACCTGCTAAAGTAGGATCAGATGTTTGACTTGGGAAGTGGCCTAGATAAAGTTTTCTTTGAAAGTTTTAAGCCCTTGTTGTGAACCCATGTGAGAGAAAATATGGGAGCCATCAAATCTTCTGTTCAACAGAATGACGGCCATGGATTTTTACAGACCAGATTTATTTTCCCTAATTTCTTGTTCTTATAGTAATGAAGAGAAAGAAAGCTGTTTAAAATAAAATTAGGCTCTTTCCAGTATTTTCCCATTAAGCTTAATTAGTATCCACTAAGTATTCTGACAGAATGTTTTTGTGCATAATAATTAATGCCCGCTTGTGTTTGAATTCAGATCTTGCCATCTATAGGACCATCTCGATCTCTGGCTCGACCTCTGGAGCTGTCTCGGCCGATGCCTGGTGATCCTGAGTCACTTCGACAAGAGCTTGAATGTGTCCGCCGACAGCAAGAGGCTGCACAAGAGGAGGTTTGCCGCCTCCAAAAAGCTCTAGCGTGCAGGTCCCAGGAGTGCGAGGAGCTGACCAGGAAGTGTGAGGCCATCAAGCGTGAGTCGGACCAGCAGGTACGTGAGCTTGAAGAAGCCATGGGAGATGTGCAGAAGCGAATGATAGACTCTGAGACAAAGGTAAAACAGCTTCAGGCTCATGTGGTGGCAGTAAAGGATCATCTCAATAACCAAGTTGTGGATGACCTCAAAGCACAGCTGAATGACATGAAGGCAAAATACGAGGGAGCTTCTACCGAGGTTGGACGCGTCAGGAACCATTTGAAGCAGAGTGAGAAAGCATTGGAGGAGTATAAAAAAAGTGAAGGACTTCTGGCTGTGGAGGTTGAGAGGCTCACTGCAGAGCTGAGCGCAATGCAAGAGGACCATAAAGTCATGGAGGAGACGCTCTTGAACATGGAGGGTCAAGTGAAGACTACAGAGGTCAAGTTGACGTCAATGGTTCCCGGAGAGAAGTTTGACAACATGAAGAATCTCTTCACCAATGCTGTGGATGAGAAGGAGCTCCAGTTGGCTGAGTTAAGGGAAGATTATGACCGTGTGCTGGAGGAAGTGGCAGAGCTCCACCGTGTGATGGACGACCAACAAACTGTCCCCTTGCAAGAGCATGAGCGAGTCCGGGCTGCTTTTGAGGAACAAAGCTCAACCCTGAAGAAGAAACTTGCTGATGTCACTGTGAAGTGTCAGTCATTAATATGTGAAGTGGAGGAGGGTGAAGATGAGAGAGAACTGCTCAGAGAGGAGCTGCAGGAACTCCGCAACAATCTGAAGACCAAGTTTGTGACCTTAGAAAACCATGAGGAGGTGAAGAGGTCTATGGGACTCGCTGTGGAGGAGTTAAGAATTAGGTTAACAGAGGAGACGGAAGGGAGAAAGCATGCTGAGGAGAAGCTACAGAGGCTGCAGGAGGAGAAGGCCTCTTTATGTGAGAACATTACCAACCTGAAGAGCACGTACATCCCCTGTGAACGTTATGAGAGTGAGATAGCTGCACTCACAGAACGCAACACCGACCTGGAAGGAGATCTTAATAGCCTTCAAGATCAGTACCAGGAGAAAGTCAATGAAATTGAGATTTTGGCAGCTGAAAAAGCAACAATGAAGCAGAACTTTGACATTGAGTTTGTCACAAAGAAGGAGTATGAGAGTGTGCAGATGGTATTAGATGAGGCTTTGGAGAAAGCTAAGATTGAAATCGCAAAGTTGGAGGGTTATTGTAGACTTCGGGATGAGGAGTTACAGAAGGCGAAAGAAGGAAATGCTAAGTTGAAAGAAGAGTTTGAGAATGTGCAGGCCAAGATAGCAAAAGACTATATCAGCCTTGTGGAACATGAGATATTCAAATGCACAATGAGCAAAGCGTTATCGGAAGCAGAGGGACGAGGTAGAGATGCCTACTCAAAGTACCAGTGTGCCCAAGAGAGCGCATCAAAACTACACGAGGAAATCGAAGCACAGAAGAAAGAGTTGGATACTATTCAAGAGGCATTACAGTTGAAGTTTGTGCCATTGACTGCTATGGAGGAAAAAGAGATGCATTTCAACACCACTTTGAAGGACTTAGCAGATAAACTTGCTGAAATGCAGGGGATGTACAATGACGAAAAGACCAAAGGGGAAAGCCAAAGGGTAGAGAATGAAAAATTGAAAGAAGAGATGGCGGCTCTGCAGCAAAAACTTCAGATGGGGCTTGTGTCCCGTGAGAAGTACAAAGAAGTGGAGGACCGCTGCAAGAGCCAGGGGGAGGAGCTGAGTCTAAAGTTGGTGGAGCTGGAGCAGCAATATAAAGAGGTTACGATCCAGAGAGCTGAACTAGAGGAGCAAAACGCCTTGTGCAACTCTGAGATCCAGAGTCTCCTGAAGAAACTGAACAGTGAGTATATCCATCTGGATCAGTTTGAGGCCATGCAGAGGTCTCTGAGTGGGAGCCTGCAGGAGGCGCAAAAGGAGTGCAAGTGCTTACAGGAAGCTCAGAAACTGGAAGTCCAGCGTGTTCATGAACTAGAGAAACAACTCCAGAGTCAGAGTTGTGAGGAGATCCAGTATAGCCAGGTTAAAGAGGCTCTTGAGCGTGAGGTCAACAAGCTTCGCTTGGCACTGCAGGACGAGGAAGAAACCAGTGCGCAGAGGGCTGAAGATGTTGCTACTCTTCAGACTGAGCTCCTCAGAGCCACACACACTCTCGATGACCTCCGCAGCTATGAAGAACAGGTGACCGAGCTCAGAGCTGAAAAGCAAAAGCTTGAGGAGAAGGTGTGTGAACTTGGCCACCGGCTGTCAGGACTGGATGAGCAATATGAGGATCTGTACAGGGAAACAACCCAGGCCAGGGAGGGTGAAAAGAGGGCGAGAGCTGAAACCGAGGCCCTGCAGATAAAAAGTGCCTCCATTGAGAAGGAGATCAGAGATCTGAAAGAGAGATATGAGGAATCGCTCCGCACCATTGGAGAACTACAGAAGAGGATTCAAGCGTCCTCAGAGCAGACTGAGCTTAAAGACAAAAGGGTAAGAAGGTTATACTCGTTTGTTATAAATTAAGTGTTTTTTTTTTTTTTCGATAAGTGCCTGATATTTTGTCTGATTATAAAGCAAGGCGTTCTCTGTTTCAGATCACAGAACTGTTGGCAGATGTTGAAAGGCTGAAACAGGCTCTGAATGGCTTATCCCAGCTGGCTTATGCTGGCAACACTCCCAATAAGAGACAGACTCAACACATTGACACACTCCAAGCCCAGGTCAAGAGCCTCCAGCAGCAGCTGGCTGTGAGTAGCTCTGTTCGTATACACATACAGATGGATTAGTTTGCCCTCAAATATTACATTCTATCACCTTGGACTTAAAAATACACCCACTTACTAACTGACTTGCGTATGTAATACAAATATAATATAAACATAATCATAATATTTAAAAAAAAAAAAAACTGTTAGTGATAGAATGGACTGAGGGACTGATTTCTTTCTCCCTCAGGTTATTTCAGCTGTAATTGGATTATATTATTAAGTCATCGTCCAAGATTTGGTGTTATACTGAATTTAATGATCTTCTTTTACTTAAAGCATAGGGTAGGCAATGCTTTGCATAAACACTTTTTGTTATACTGATTGAAACTCTCTTGCTCATAGCAATTAATAATAGAAGTGGCCTAGGGATGCACTGAATCACATTTTTTCACTTCCGATCCCGATACCTGAATTTGGATATCGTCCGATACCGATTCTATTCCTATACAAGAGCTGTGTTTGCCTTAATATTATTATGATCATTATTGTTGATTTTATATGATGCTGAAATAAACGGCTCTCAACACGTATGTATACATGTATGTCCCAAAAGGCAACTTTAGGTAAGTATAAAGCAGGAACAGGAAATCTCGTGGCCTCAAGATAGTAACTCGTGGCCTCATAGTAACTCGTGGTATCTTGAGGCCACGAGTTACTATCTTGAGGCCACGAGTTAGTATCTTGTGGCCACGAGTTACTATCTTGAGGCCACGAGTTAGTATCTTGAGGCCACGAGTTAGTATCTTGAGGCCACGAGTTAGTATCTTGAGGCCACGAGTTAGTATCTTGAGGCCACGAGTTACTATCTTGAGGCCACGAGTTAGTATCTTGTGGCCACGAGTTAGTATCTTGAGGCCACGAGTTAGTATCTTGAGGCCACGAGTTACTATCTTGAGGCCACGAGTTAGTATCTTGAGGCCACGAGTTAGTATCTTGAGGCCACGAGTTAGTATCTTGAGGCCACGAGTTACTATCTTGAGGCCACGAGTTAGTATCTTGAGGCCACGAGTTAGTATCTTGAGGCCACGAGTTAGTATCTTGAGGCCACGAGTTACTATCTTAGTATCTTGAGGCCACGAGTTAGTATCTTGAGGCCACGAGTTACTATCTTGAGGCCACGAGTTACTATCTTGAGGCCACGAGTTACTATCTTGAGGCCACGAGTTACTATCTTGAGGCCACGAGTTACTATCTTGAGGCCACGAGTTGGTATCTTGAGGCCACGAGTTACTATCTTGTGGCCACGAGTTACTATCTTGAGGCCACGAGTTACTATCTTGAAGCCATGAGTTACTATCTTGAGGCCACGAGTTACTATCTTGAGGCCACGAGTTACTATCTTGAGGCCACGAGTTACTATCTTGAGGCCACGAGTTACTATCTTGAGGCCACGAGTTACTATCTTGAGGCCACGAGTTACTATCTTGAGGCCACGAGTTACTATCTTGAGGCCACGAGTTACTATCTTGAGGCCACGAGTTACTATCTTGAGGCCACAAGATAGTTATAATTAATTTTTTTTGCCAAAGTGGGACTAGGGGGGCTCCGTAGGTTTCCGACCCCTGATGTATGTTTAGATGAATCCAATGTGCCCCAGCCCCCCTCCTTTACTTTCATGTTATGTGTGTGTTCAGTTGCTTAGTATTTTGTGTTTCTGAGGGTGCATTGCTTTTATGAACACATTGACCATCTAACCTTGCAAGATCTTATTATATAAAGCACTGCCTGATATGCCCTTTCTTTTTCTTTCTAAACAGGACGCTGAGAGGCAACATAGAGAAGTTGTTTCAATTTATCGAACTCATCTTCTCAGTGCAGCACAGGTAATTGTATATGAATGTGTGTTGATTGTGAAGGTTTCTTTTCTTTTGCAGTAGCATTTCCTTATATTTTGCTCCCATAACAAGGCCATTCATACCTCCTCTGTATATTATAGCGCATGGTCTTTTGTGTTCAGTGCACAGGTCATAACATGTGGTTGCATAGAAATTTCTGGATGCAATTCTGAAGATGCATTTATCCTGACTGAACACCCATGACTTGTTTTCTTTCAGGGTCACATGGATGAAGATGTTCAAGCTGCCTTACTGCAGATCATTCGAATGAGACAAGGTTTTGTGTGTTGAGGTCAACACACCGAGACCACACTGACTCCAATTCATCATTCACACAGTAACCTCCCATTCAGCTCAGTGCAGTTTTATACTGCTCTGAAGCACTTCACCCAGAAAGTCAAGTTTTGTAACGTTTGATATGTTCTGATTAGGTTCAGTTTTGTACGTTCTAACTGTATGAAATATAGTATCTGTAATATGGATTTGCCTAGTGACAGTACTATATATAGCACTAGGGATAGCTAAACTCATCAAAAAAAAAACTCATAAATCATAAACATGAGAGGCAATGGATAATTATTTAATCATAATTAAGCATATTGACTTATCTATGTATGTTATTGCTACATGCTACAGAGTCAATGAGAAGTACAGGATGTTGTGAAGATGTAAACTGCACACTCAGTGATTGAGTCTCATGTACCTCCTTATTTCATGTTGAAATAACCTAACTACAGTTTAAAGAAGAACATTCCCTCCCTCCATGCTTTTAGCCTCGGTCTAAGCTACGTGTGGTGCATTAATAAGGGACGCAGCCCTTTAGAGAGATTTTAACATGCTGTTTCAGACCAGCATTACCGTGTCCTCTGCAATGGTTATAGTAATGATCTGGTTTGGGGAAATAGATCTTTCAACTCTAGGGAAATTAGCTTTAAGGCTTTAGTGGAGTGGTGGGCACAGAGGCACTTCCTGGGCCGTCTGTGTTTTATGAAATGCCAATGGCATATTGGTTTAATATCCTGCACAGTAATAATATAAATATTTTATCACATGTAAGCTTATGCTCATACAGTGTACAGTAACAGTAGAGTACCACCACACTAAAAATCATTGGTACACTTGTTTGGAGGGTCCCAAAATTGTTATAGTAGAATATCATGAAAGATCCGAGCACATTGCTGCTTCATCTTACACGTATCTTTTGCAGTTTTAACCGGGCGTATGTCCATACACTGGATCATATGTTTCAAATGCGTGATGTATTTGAGTCAGTGAGTGTCTATTGGAGTAGTTCTTTAATAAGGTGTTTATGTAAAATTGCTTGATAACAGCAGACCACATCTCATGGATGAGCCAATGAGCAAAGAATTTAACACTGAGGACTTTCATAACCCTTTATCCTTCATGTTCCTGGATCCTGGCTGATATCGCCATCTAGTGGTGTGACTTGGCTGGCCAAGTTTGATGTGTGCTTTTGTGTAGGAGAATGTGATGCATTTAGGAATTCTCCCTTTTGATGCTTTCCAAATCTGATATATCCCCTTTTACATAGCTTTGTACTACTTTTGGTTAATGAACACCATGTTTGTAGTAACTATTACAGAATTCAGCAGGACTGGAATGGAAAGGCACAATAATCTGCTCAGGTTTCAGAACGTGACTGTCGACTTACTTTATATTCTGAGGATTTTTTTTTTCTTCTAAACTGTCATTTTTAAGTCAAATTATCCTTTGAGTTTCCAATCAGATATTCTAAAATTAATTAGAGTTCCCAATCATGGCTTTTCAGTATTCATTTGATTTATTTTCAAAACACCACTGTAGTGCCGTTTGGTTTGATTGGAATTAACTGATGTTAATTAACTGATGAACTGTTGGTTCTCTTTGTCGGGAATGACTAATTGTAATGGTTTCATTATTTATTAGTAATACATTCTTCTAACTGCTCTTTTGGTTATCAGTTAGTCTGTGCATTTCCTTCATGGATATTTTTTTTCTTTTTTTTTTTTTTTTGCTGAATTTTGAGTCTAACATCAATAAAAGTGCCTCTTTTAGACTAAACTGTCTCTGTGCAAATGAAAAAGATTAATTCAAGCAGCCTCATAGTGTCATGAGGTGAACTTTGCCGTTGGCAGGCCTTTCCAACCCCTCTCGCTCTCCTTGAAGTGAACGCACATGTTGTTACTTTAAATCCAATCAGATCAAGATTGAGAGCTTTTTTCCTCATGTGTTTTGCATTGATTTGTACCTTAGAGTTTAACATACCTTTAAAATTAGATTTACAAAGACAAAGAAAATACTTTTTTTATTCTTCTCATAAAGGTCATGGTTTTTTTGTTCTAATTAAATTAAGGTCAGAGTAAAAATGTAACACTCCAACAGAATCAATTTTGTTTTCCCCTTCTACAGTGTGCTTTAGTAAGTCACTATAGTCTATGGCATTTTACGTAGTCTCAGTCACTTATGCAATAAGGTAATTTTCTTAAGCTCTAAACTCATCCCACACCTAATTAATTTCACATTTTTGTGTATTTGATTGCTTAAATGACTCTCCCCCTTCCTCAGCAGTGTATAGTTTTTATGAGTGTGTTATTTGTGGCCTGCCCTGCATAAGCTGTTCTCAGCAATTATGGCAAATACAATTCAATCTGTTTGGAGCTTTTCCTTTAATCTCATTTCCAGGACCATAAGCAGAACCAGACATCCTCCCATCACTCCCCTCTCTTTCCCTTTCTCTCTACCATTAATCATGTCCATAAGGATCACAGTGTAACCCTGATGTTTAGCCGGCCCCCTGGTAGGTAGGTGGGGGGTGAGGGTGGGGGTTGCTTTTAATGTGGTTAGTTGTTCACTCGGTAGTCTCTGTGTCATGATTCAAGCTTGCTTTTACTGCAGAGCCGTCCACATGTCATAAATGATTTGCTCCTTTTTTATCTATTTTTTTTTCTGTCCTTTTTTGGTTTGGTATCTGGATCTGAAGGGTTTTTTTTATCTTTCCTTTTAATACTTTTTAACAAATGCAGATGTGCGCAACATCCCGTTTTGGTCTCTTTCACCCTGGGCCTCCCTTAGGTTTTGCTGGCGGTGCTTTCTGTATTTCTTTAAAAGAATCTCATGGGAAAAATCTCATCTTTTCTCATTAGCCACCCTGGATCGGTCACCTCCGCTCACCCCTTTAATGTTTTTGCAGAGGTCCCTGCACTTTGTTGCCTCAATAAAGTTCATTTATAGGATAACAGGGCTCTGGAGGACACATGGGGCTGATTTCGACTAGATGGATTCAACATGTCTCCTGCCCAGCTCCTCTCTGATCCTTGCCATGTGATCCATGCCTCCCTGACCTCATCATCCATCATCTAACACCTGGGATGAGGGGGGGAAAATGGTTGAAAAAGTAAGAGACTCTTTTATATTGTAGGATTTATTGGCTGGCCACAGGAGAGTCCCACTACCAACCGCCAGGCCGCAGCTCTCTCTGTCCGTGGTTGGGTTTTTATGCATGAGGGAAGACCATAGAGTTGTGTTCTGCACATTTTGGCCTTTCTGAACACGTTTTTACCTCCATAAAATTGTTTGTGGGTGAGGTGGGTTTGATTCAATCACTCGGGGTACAAAAACTTGATACTGTTGAGCACATTTCAAACAGACTCTTAAACCGCAAGGTAATTGTGCAGAGGTGTTACTTCAAAGTTGAAATTTTAAACGGCCCATTTAAACGGTTACATCTGAGCTCATTGTTGTTCTTTTTCCCTCATTAGCTCTCGGTTAACCACTAATGCCTTGTGTATCAATCAACTCATTTTTACTTTCTCCCCCTTTTCCGGTCAAACAAGAAACATGTGGTCGTCCTCTCTTCCAAGCTCAACCTCTTAATAATCCCCAGGCCTCGATGGAAAAACGACTGAATTCGCATGTCTGCTAAGAGCTGACACATGGGCCTGTGTCCGTGGTTTAACAGAATAAGCATGCGGAATTGATGGTTGGCTGCTTGGAAATAGTGCTGCAACTAATGTACTTTCTTGACTGTTTTTTTTTTAAGCATTTGGTTTTGTCTGCTTTTCTTGCTCTGTGGTGCAGAGGCCTGTGGTACTTTACAAGCTTGTTAAGAGGTAAATTGAGGGGAAAGGTGAGGAGAGCGTTATGGTTTCCCTTTTTGGCCGTCTTTGCTATACTTTCATTTTGTTAAGGACCTCAAATGGTTGACAGTCTAAAACATTAGTTCATGCAGAATTTGTACATAATGGTCTATGAACTCATTTGTAAGAGTCTTTATTATAGAAAAGCAATGTGTAAAAAATACATTTTGTATTTGTAACAGGTGGCTTTATATAGAGCGCATGAAAAGGAAGAATGCAAGGAAATGGTCAAATTCAATAATCCACAGAATGCAGGTTGGTACCATTTTTTTCTGAGATTGTAAATATTAGCCTGCACTATTAAATTAAACAAAGTATGTAATATTGAATATTTCCTATTACTTTTATTTATTATGAACATTTATTATTATTATAAATGTTGTTAACAGTTGCTTTATATTTTATGCAAACCATGATACTTTTTTCAAGATTCTTTGTTGATTTTTTTATGAAATTTAATAGAACAGAATTAATTCTAAACGGAGAAATCTCTTTACTGCATGTTTGATCAATTAAATGTATTCTCGCTAAATAAAAAGTATTTAAAAAAAATCATACTAATTTTTGAACTGTGTTTATAAGTATACATATAGCCTACTTATGTTAGTATACACACACACACGTTATGATAAATTAAAAAATAGTTTCTAATATAGTATTATAACCAATGTGCTTCTGTCATATTGTGCGTACAGTGTATATGTATATTTATATATTGCTTGTGGTAACCACACTGTAAAAAAAAATATTGTTGGTTTAACTTAAAGTAAGTAACCTGGTTTCCTTAATTTTAAGTTGATTGAACTGGAAAAAGTGAGTTACTACAATGAAAGGTGATTAATTTAATCATCAGAAACTCAAAATAAGTAGTTATCTCAACTAAATAAATTATTTAAGTTGATTTGACAAAAAAAAAATGTTGTGATAAGAAATCTTGAAAATATTTTTTTACAGTGATACTGCCAATGACTTTAATTGCACAATCGCTAATGAACCAAGACGCTTTCTTGCTGATCATCCTCTACTGATTTGCGTTAGCTTGTCTTTTCATTTTGCAGTCCTTTGCACCCAGCTCTCAGTGTTTACTTCCTTCATTTAATACCTCCGGCTGGGTGAAGGTGCGGTTATAGAGGTGTTTGAAATGGTTAATGTTCCTGGAGAGTTTCCTGCTAGCAGAACATAAGGTATTAGTTTATTCCTTACTCATTAGGCTCACAGTCAAAGTGCTTTAGGCAAAAATCAGGGCTGTGACTGTCGATCATTAGCGTTGAAAATGTGCATTTGTTAGACAAAGCCACAGTCACACAATCCAATTAAGACATGAAAGCCCCCGTCTCCTAGGAAGGAATTCACAATACATAAACAGGCTGTAAAGTGGAAACTTACATCTGCATTTGTTTCTTTTCTTGAAATTCAGCCACATTTGGTAAACTTCAACAAACCCTTGTTGAATAATTTGGAAGAAAAAAAGGATCGGTAAATTAATACCATGTGTTTTGAGAGCTACACAAGGGTTTATTGTAGTGTTAAGTTAAAGGGACAATCTTGCTATAAGTGAGAATCCCCACTCCTGGTGTAAATATAAGACTGTGGTTCATTTAACCCTGGGGATTTTGCTAGATTTTAACAAACAAGAACATTCTAATCACTTTGAATTATGTGCGTTTATATGATATATTGTTAAAGATCTTTCCATAAAAACTGTCTTACCTGCTTTTATAACAGATATTTACTGATATTTTAATGTCTTTAATCAAGACCAGGGTCTTTTGATGTTGCATGAGTGTGTGTAAGAGTAACTTGCCTTCATCTTGCTTTTCTAGATGTTAATTAAATTGCTTTTCACTCTTCTTATAAGGCAATATATTAGATTAATGACTTTAAATGTTCTTTAAATCTCTCTAATCTCCCCCCTTTCATCTGGACCGTTTGCAGGCTTGTGTTGCTGTGATTTGCTTGCGTCTCCTGCCTTTGGTTCCACCGCAAAGATTGCAGCACGCCCCGGATCGTAATGCAGATCCCTATAAATAGCAGTTTCTGGATGCTTGCAGGAGTTGGTTAGTAGGATCCTGTTGGGAACGGTGGCTGCTGCGTCCAGCCTTTGATGCCTCTGACTTTCACTGAGCCAGTTTCTACCTTTCACACCAGCTTCATATAACCCAAAGAAATATTTTTCAGTCATCTACACAACAAACGACTGAATCCTGAATGTCAGTGCCCACAGAGAGAGACAAGTGTCTAACAAATCATGTATGGCACATTACATGAGTTTGCTTCACGGGAATGGTCCAGTCAGATGCGCGAATGAACAATTTAGATCATGACATCACAAATTCAAGTTTGCCACTGTCTGAAAAAATGTGCAAAATTTTTAAATTTTTAGGGGTACAACAGCTAGTCACTATAGGACAGTAAACTTAAAGGGACAACTTTGTATCTACCCCTAAAATATGATGATTAATATACCATTAACTTACTACTTGGAGAGGTAAGATACAAAGATGTTCCTAGGTACTATTTTTTTTTTGCACTATTCTGCAAGTGCAATGTTATCAGATGACGATTAAGACCTACAACTAATAGCCATTTATATAAATACATTGCATAATCATATGCTTTTTTTCCCCTCTTAATCGCCTAGTTTCATTCTAGTTTTTTGCTTGAGAAAAAAAAAAGTAATTCTTTAGAATTAAGATATTGTGGCTAACAGACTCTATCATGTTAAGTGGTTATAACTGCACAGGCCCCATTGCTCCACTCCCCAGTTCTGTCATTTGCCCTTAATTACCACGCCAGCAGAGTCCATTAAATATTCTCCTGCTAATGCCTCATTAGCTTCTGCAGGCTAAATGGTCAAGAGATGTGCATTTTATTGGTAGTAAGCGTTGTCCTCTCTGAATCACTGCCTGGGGTCATAACCATGAATCAGGGCTCAGAACGGTCCCCCAGTTTTTATATCTGAATTTTAAGACTTTCCCTCAGGAATTACTGCTTTTAGTCAGACAGGAGTGTGATGTAGTTCCACTCCTATCATCCAGAGGGCAGACCTACATCAAGTTTTAAGACTGGCTTGGATTCATGATTGAGCAGGAATGATCACAGATGCTTTATGAATCCAGGATCTGATAGACAGACAGACAGACAGACAGACAGACAGACAGACAGACAGACAGACAGACACATATGATATGGATGGATAGATAGGATTGAAATGATAGATTGATAAATATCTGGATGATATTTATGAACAACCCTGATGATTCAGCTACTGCACCCGTCCAGCAACATGAAACAAGCTCATCCGGGGCCTTTAAATAAAAGCCAACTAGTTCAGCAGAGTACCTTGGAAATACTTGGATATAAATCTCTGTCCTTGCAGACGCTTCATCTGCAGTGAATATTTTGGCCCTGTATCTCTGTTTACACAGGTGAGATGGTCTATCATCAAATATTTGTGTGATTTAATGCTTGATTTTCATTTGCTGAGGTTTTGGCAGGTGATCTACCCAATTTTCTGGTGTGTCATGGCCACTCGTTCCCATTCTAGATGGGCAATAACATGCCAGCTCTCATCATAATACCTGTGTGAATATTTACCCAGGCTCACCTGCTGCCACATCTGCTAAAATGATTGTTAAGGGTCCGTAGAGATGTGAGGTGGGGATCGAGGCATCTGAGCAGTTCTGCTGTTGTTTTGTTTGTTTAATCTGCATGGCAATTTTTTATATAAAGGCAGTGGATGTATATGGTCGCTATTATCATCAGATGAAAACAACAATGCTTAAATGATCAGCATTTGGCTGTTGGCTGCCTTCAGATTTGAGTGCCAATCCCAAACTATTCCCTTTGACGGCAGAGATTCCCAACAAGCCAGAAAACTCAATATATCTGCTTAAAATATGTGAGCAATGCATGTCAGCGTATATATGAATGCATATGTATGAAGTACTGCCTGCTCGTCAGTCTCTTCCATTTGCATAAGCGTTTTATTCCCATTTTCATCCAAATCATATTAGAATGCATTATTAGATTCTTTCTGCAACACCAACGGTAGATACATGCTGGCTTTGTGGAGAGCAGAGAGAATCTGCTTCTGAATTTGTGGCTTTTGATGTGCACTTTCTGTGGCTTTGGATGCAATTCTGACAGGTATTGTCCCTGAGGCGAAGGATTACCTGAGGCCTCCTCACAAAAGAGACCAAAACAAGTTACCGGAGGGCTTGTAAGCCCCTTCGTGGAGAGTATGACATAAATTATTCTAGCCTTGCAGATGTTCTGAGATCAAAATCTGCATGAATTTATGCCATTGGCAGCGAGTCCCACTTATTAGTTTTCATGATGCATGCTGGAGCAGCTGCAATGCCGGGGCTTTTACAGGGGTCATAAATCTGGATCTGTCATCATCTCAACCACTTTGGTAGAGATTATTTCACTCTGCTAATAAAGCAACTCCCGCTCGACATTACAAATGCCTGCAGGTTAACAACCTTGGCAGCCGTGCGATCTCAGCGCTCGCTCGCACTTCAGAGGCTTTGCGAACTGGGGAAGAAATAGAAGCCCAGATATAATGGAGACCCTAATGGATCCCAGGTGGTTGTTAGATCCTGACCCCACCTGATATTTTCCTTCTCAAGGGAGAGGAACCATGGGTCAACCTGCCTCAAGTGTTTGGAGCTTCATTGTTCATTTATACTCTCTTTGATGTTGCTGCATATACCAGAGCTTACATTTGTGCTTTGTTCAGGAATGGACCAATTTCCTATTTTTGGTAAAAATGTCAGTGCTCACATTCTTCAACATGATGGAATAGTTAAATAGTTGCATTCAATGTTATTCTCTCCTGGGTGTGCACGGTTGAAAGTTTGTGTTTCCAGTGGAAATGGTCTCGGCAAATACATGGTTAGAACTGTGCCATCAGTGGAGTTCATAAAATTAACTTGATTAACCCCATATAATTAACTTAATGGAACCAATCAATTAAAGCTAATCTTATTGAGTGTTCCCGTGTAATAGCTGCTAACCTTATTGAATGTTCTTCGACCTTTTCTTCTCATGCACTGTGCTTTGTTTCCCTCTCAGTGTTTACTTCCTTCATGTTAATGTGACGAAACAAGAAATTCACAGTTTCCCAGGTTGTCCATCAGTTCTTTGTGCTATAAATAGGGATTGGAGGAAACAATTATTCCAGTATGGTTGTTTTTGTTTCTAGAAAGTGGAATCAATAAATATGTTGGTATTTTTTTGTATGTGAAATAGTTGTATTTTTACAGTAACTGGTGTCTTGTCTTTTTTTATGCAACTTTTGCCGTCCAATCTAAAAATCAAGACTCAATCAAGACAATTTGTTTTTGGAAAGCATGATAAATGTTGCTTTTAGTTAATTTATGTTGGATAAAGGATGATTCAGAACTTGTTCTGGTGTTCTGCGGTACACTGTGAATGTAGATGGTCACCATACAGTATGAGTATGGTAAAGTACGCTATTTTGAACATAGCCACTATTAGGGACCTGATTGAGACACACCCTTTGTTTCAGGCAGACCGTTAAAGAACGCAACAAAGATGTCTCCCGGAAATCCTGGAGAATTCAACCAATCAGAGGATGACTTTGAAATTCCTGAAGTGTTTCCCATTTTGTGTACCTAATGCATCAGACGTTTAGGCAGCGGTCGATGGGGGTGACGAATGAGGCTGAGACTATATATGACGGACGCACAAAAACTGGACACACTTTCACAAGGGCAAAGTCTGAATCTGATTGGCAATGAATGCTTCAGAGGAGCAACTAAACTATTGGTTCTTGCATTTTTTTTATTATTTTTTTTTTTTATGTGAAGTCTCAGCAGAACAAAACAAAACTGTGATCGGTCACAGTCAGGAAAAGGCTGTTTGTCCTTGGCTGCACAAGACTATTCACTTTTTGCCGTTTATCAAGCCATTAGCAGCCAGCGCCCGATTCAAAGTTTTTATGGACACTTGAGCCCGATTGAGTCATTTGTCTGTCTTTTTCAATTATATTGGATAAACATAGTCATTGAGGTAATTTAGCTCTTGAAAATGAGAATGAAGAGATTTCATTCAGTCATAAAAGGCTCACAACTTGGTCAGTGCGTCACCCTCTCTTCATTTAACAGTGATTTTATGTCAGTATTGTGGAGGATCAGTACAAGTGTCTATTCAATGTCTAAGTTTATATGAGAACATGACTGAACATTGACTGAAGCTGTAGTAAAATATGATGCTTATGCAATCACTCCAAAGTCTTGTCAGCCTTAGGGGATGACAATGATTTTTCACATGCGAGTTTGTTTGGTGAGCACTGGCATATATGTATTCATCAAGCCTGGATTCCAGCCCGAACTCCGCCCACAACATTTTTTGGTTGGGAAGTTCGGTCTGGACTCGATCCATTGAGGAGTAATTATGATCTAGCAAAAAATGTTCGGGCCAATCAAATTGCCAGGGCGGGCTTTATACGATGATGGACAGATGATCTGCAGGGACGTAATCATCACGTTATCAAAGAGCGCTCAACTGGTTTCCCTTCAAAGATGACTGCAGCTGGAGAATTGAGATGTATAGATTCCGCTGTCGCGTCTGTTGTGAAATAAATCGACAGCGCATTAATTTTAATAAACAAACAGAAAACTGCAATCAAGGCATATGTCAATCGGAAATATATTTTTGCCGTCCTTCCTACATGATTCGGGAAAAGTGTAACTTATCAGCTGGCTCTGGTGGTCGCTAAGAAGATGGGACTTAATGAAAAGCCTCTGGTCGTTGTGGTTTCTCCTTTGGTCGCAGTCATGGAGGACCAAGTAAGAGAAGCAACACTCGCTATTTTATATTAAGTAGTTGACTTACTGCATTGCTCTGATTGGTTGTAGGTCTGTCCAACTATCCAATTGAGTGCAGAGGGGTTTTTTTCTGGTTCGGTTGAGACACGCCTCATAATCAAAGCCCTACGGAGCAGTTTCAGACTCATATTCTGACAAGAATATGAGTATGACGAAGTCAGGCAAGTATTCGTCCCTTTTGCCTTGGATCCTGGATCCAGATATTGCTCGTGCTAAGATGGTCATGTAAAATGATTATCTTAATTAAGACTATACCTTTTTTGACTTATTAGTTCAAAAGGATAAATTCAGAGGGGAAAAAATCACAAAAGTGACGCACTTTGAGACCATTACATTTTGTACATTATTCTGTAATAATGGACCATATTTAAAGGAGCTGTATGTAAGAAATGTGTTTGAAATCATCAGAAAATGGCCCTGATGTGTCTCTAGACATTAAGAAATCATGTTCATTTCATCACTGACAACAGTAGTCCAGCCTGGATATTGTCATTTAAAAAGTGAAATTTGATGTTGATGTTGTCAATGTTTTGGTCTGATGCTCCACCCTCCACCCATCTACCAATCACGGAGTCAGTAGTGTTGCTGCAACCGGGTTGCCAGCTCTGCTCTAGTTACCACAGCTGCAGCTACAAATGTGTTGGTAAAAAAATGTTGGATCCTGCAGCCTATCTGGCAATTTGGGGTCAGGGGGAAGGGGGAGGGGATACACCGCTCTACAGTAATTTGAAAGTGATTGCAGTACCAGTTTTGGCCACAATCTTACATACATCTCCTTTAAGACCACAATAGTTCATCTGTTTGGTACCATGCAGTTGTGCAATTAGTTCTCAGATGTTCAGTGGTATCATGATGCCACAATAGGCTATATAAAAGTGGATCTTCTGGATTACAATAAACATATTTTGAGACACTCATTTGACATTTATATTTGCTTGGTACTGCAAGCATGTGTTTTATGTGGTGAGCTTAAGTACATCAAAAGTATTCCAATTTCAGACTGCCATAGTAAATAAATAAAAATAAAAATATGAGGACCAAAGTTTTTGACATTATTTTCAGCCCTCTTATTTTCATGTGACTCAATCGGCATGTTGTTCTGCAACCGTATGAGAACTATGTCTATGCATGTTGTTGACAATGGCCAAAGCCACAAACTCTGCCCCACCCTGAACTTTAGGCAGACCACAGACATTTGTTTCCTATGACCTTCCCTGCTTCTCTATTTGCTGTAGCATGCTGTTCTCTTCCCGTCTCTGTCATCTTCCCTCCCTGTGCCCATTCCTCTTTTCCTTCCACCATTACACTCTCACCCTTGACTTCTTCACTGCTCTGAAAGTTCTCTTTTCACTGGCCTGTGGTCAGACCCAAGAGTACTGGCCACAGTAACCACCCTCAAAGCTAAAGCACCATTTCCTCTTTACAAAACCACACCAACCTCTACTAGTCTTGTGACACAGCACAGTTAACATAACACTTGCAGTCCAAGCCAGAGATGTTTTGCGGACAGAACCTCATACCGTGTTGGCCATTAACGTCCCAGAAAATCAATGTTGTTGTATTCATTTTCAGAACAGCGTTTGGTCTGTTTGTACTGATTGGTTTGGGTCAGTCAGCCTGACTGTTATGTGGTTTGTAAGAAGCAGCAGTAGGTCTGCATGCATGCGGAAATGGAGGATGTGTTTAAAGATGCCCCCATGGCACAATGCGGCTCGTTGGATAACAGATTTAATGTAATGGTTTGTGTAGGAGGCCTCTGGGCGACCAGCCCAGGCAGGGGAGACAATTAGACTGGCCCCATCTCTCCCTGATTTTCCTGAGGGCAAATGCAATATGTGAGTGTTTGTGTGTATAAATAGTTTATTTTATAATACATATCACTGATATATATCAACAGTTAGTTCTGATTGGTCAATAGCTGTACTTTATTCATTATAAAACACGGCTATGACCGCTTCACCCAACGGTTCTATTTATCACTGTGCAACACTGTAGTTCCTCTGTTGTTTTTATTTGAGCTTTCCTGCATATTACACATTGAAATGATGTTTTTGCTGTTCACGGTCGGGGACTATTTTTCTTCTAGCCGAAGGAAGGCTTTTAGTGATTTTACTTCATGAAAGTTGCACTTATACATATTTTCTTTGACTTAAATATTTTTATTGTGTAACAACTCCGCTTCGCGTCGCTCCTAACAACGCCCTTCTGCCGTTACTTATTCACGATACAGCACAGCCTCTCGTTCCTTATTGCAACATAAGTAACTGAATAATGGACAAATGTGTGGAATATGTTGTCGTTGAAAGACGAGGCCAGACCTTGAGTGTTTATGGTGGAGATTCATTTAACATCCTTCTCTCCCCTCTAGCCACAATCCCTTCATTGCAATATCCTGCAAAAGGGAGGGAGAGCGAAAGAGAAAAGAAAAACAGGAAGGATCAAGTCCCTCATTTCCCATTCCCATGCAACATATTGCTTTTACATTCTCCTCTTCTGTTCCTATAGAGGAGATGAACAAACGGATGTTGCTTAAAACCATACAGACAGACAAACATGTAGCTGTAAGATAAGCAATGGCACATGTTTTAAATCAGGGGACACAGGCATATGATAAAATCAGAACCAGTGGCACTGCTTTTGATGTCAGAAAACCAATGTACTCGTATTTTTGCTCTGAATCTCAGCCTTCAAATTATGAGAGTGTAAATATACTAAATTTATCTGAATCTATTTGGTTATATGTAAGATTTTAGCCAAACAGATTATTTATTACAGATTATTATTTTGGTGACGTCAGTCATCCTACCTGGACATATTCGTTTCCTACAGTGATCAGCCCATGCAGACTAAAGTCACATTGAGTTTTTCTATTCCCATTTAATGAAAATGCACAATGAAAAAACACCTGTGTTTTGTCTTACTGGTAGATAGGATACATTTCTCATTTCCTTTTAATATTACTATACACTGACAGGATAAAATTTTGCCCACCATCTGGTTTTGATGAAAAGGATATTTGTGAAATTGACGGCTTTTGATCTGGACCAATTCTGTTGATGTTCTGCTTTTAACCGCACCACTTGTGATGCACTGAAATTTTAGCAAACAAAGATGCATTTAAAAGATAAAAAAAAATTCAGTTGTGGCAAAAATAATTTTGGAGGGCCGTAAATGATTCACCATTTCATGCATACATCGTGGAGAAGCTACAACAGTAAAACAAGTCAGCAGTGTGGATGCACTTCAACATGACCAAAAATCAATATATGAAATTTGTTCAGCCGAAATATTGAGAGCCGGCTTGTGCCAGAAGAACTTTATATCACAACTGTATCATAAGGGAACGACGAGAACCAACAATAGTATGGTTGTGCGGAGTGCGGTACACACAAAAAAAGTTTTAATCATTTCTAAAAAAGTACTTAATTCAACAGTTTTTGCTCTGGTACTGAAATTGGTTCCAAAAACTGCATAATTTTACTGATATTGGTACTGACTACTGACATTTTGGTACCGTGACAACCCTACTGAAAAGTGTAAGGAGTTCAATTACCAAAACTTTATTTTTGGTGTCAGTTTTCAGCGTAATGAAAAGTTTGGTTTCATAAATAACATATTTTGGTGCATCACCAAGATTCACCGGTAACGCTTCCTTTTATATGTCCTGTTACCCATGTACATACTATGTACTTATTGTAGTAATTACAATTACTGGGTAATAACTAGGTACTAACCCTGAACCTACCCCTAACCCACGTACTTACCTTATATTACCCAGTACTTTCTAGGTAAGTACACTGTAAGTACTGTACTGTAAAAGGAAGCGGTACCGATTCACCTGTGTCAGATCTATGGTCTGCCACACTATAATTTAGATACCATCTTACTGCATTGAATTCATTGTTTGAATGCAAAACAATGCAGATGATTGCATCAGTATCCACTGGGGAAGCTCTTTATCTGTATACATCAGTGACTCTATGATATCCATCTACTGAGCTGTATTGAAATGATTGTGCATTCACTGGGCTATTTGTTGGTGTTAGACTTGACACCTGTCTTCTCGCTCCTCTTATGACATCATGATACAACAGAACCTGATCCACACTTCCCCCAAGCCCCGCCCATCTCGGTAAGAACGGGAGTCATGTCACCCAGCTAGCTTATAGCTCCTCTCTTCCCCATCCTCCAGAACGCTCATTATCTTGTTAACACTACATTTATCTAACAAGACAAAAGGGAGTGAGTGACCCAGCCACCATTAAAGATTAATAGAAAGGCATTAAAGGGAAGGGAGTGATGGAGAAAGGCTGGGCCTTAACCAGGCTTTTCTTTTTAAAGAGTGAGATGGCTGTGACAGAATTATTAATCAGAGGGTGGTGGTGGGGGGGAATAAGACCTCCATTGCAGCTCCCTCACTTAGAGTCTTTAGTTAGCGCTCATGCAAAGCATGAACAGGTCAGAAAGGGTAAAACTAATTGGCTCTACTGGGTTTTGAATAACAATGAGCAAGGGCCCAATTATAAAATCACTCTGATTTTGACATCAGGGAAAGATGAGACAGTGCAAGACTAGATTTTTCTAGAATGTGTGAGGAAAATGTAATATTACATTGGAGATTGGGAGACTGAGGGAGAGAACTAATTTTGGAGGAGAATGGGTGCAGGAGACATCAGACTCCATACCGAGGGATAGAGAGATAGAGAGAGAAAGAGCATGCAAGCATGCGTGCTGTCTCTCCTGTTCCCTCAAAGCTTGGCTATTAATGCAATTTATAAATCATTGGTGATATAAATTTTAATCGAGGGCTGGTGGAAAACCGTAGAGGTCTCTGAAGATAGCTTCGGCTCATTTGAAATTCCATTTGCATTAAAGATTCACATAACACTGAAAGATTTGAGGGAAATCTTTTCTTTTTTCATCTTCCCTTCATTCATTAGTAATGATTCCTTTTTCGCTTCGACACGGGGGTTTTCAAAAATCAGCGTCTCTTCATAACAAATGCCTTCAGCCTTCTCTGTGTCCCGTTGTGCGTGTGTCATCATAGGCTCCGCATAGAGCGAGATGAAGACCAGAAGTCAGCCAAGAGGGAATTTTTTTTTTTTTTACTGAAAACTAATATTCAAATTTGTTTGAATGCTCTTTTGTAATTTACACGCACTAATTTTCTTTTACATTTTATGACGACTGGTTAGCGCTGTTTCTTTATCTGTCACGAGCTCACACTTGTTTGAGGTCTCTAATTAGTTAATTAATAGTGGCATTTTGATTGAAATATTGTTTGTTTTGCAAAGGTATGAGCCTGTTGTATTTGTCAGCTTGAAGACTGAGACGTCTTGTTGCATAATTCATGGCATGCTCTGCCAACAGACAGCATTGCCATTTAAATTATGAACACATTAGAGAATGCTAACCCTCCCTGACTGACTGCGGCAGCTGAGAGATAGAGAGAAATAAATGAATTTCCCACTGCTCATTAGTTCACGTGTGATAATATGGAGATGTGAGGTGGAAAGAGCGTGTCAAAGGTGTTAATGTGTATCATTAGATATGTAGAGGTGTGTGGTTGTTGTGCACAGATCCTACATTTATTCAGATACATATTCCTTTTTTTCCGATTCATTCAAAAGAATAGGTGTTATTGGCATGAAAGGTCCTTTGGGCTGGAAAAAAAAAATAGCACTGACCCCAAACGTTCAAATATATTTATAAACACACACTACAGTAAAAAAGTTAGATTTTCAGTAAGATTTTTTTAACCTTACAAGTGATTGTAATGATCAACGCATTCTCATCCTTTAGCGTCAATTAGAACGCTTTATGACAAAACGGCCATCATGACTTTTGCGTAAACATATACGCCACTTTCGAGTCAGGTGGCGTGTTATCTCCACGCATTTTGTGCTATCCGCGTGTATGCGTATATGTCTACGCCATTAACTTCCGCGTCATTCCGCGTGTCCGAACACGCAGTCAAATCTCCAGTCATAAATGCCATTAACCCCAGTGACGGTTAAGTTTAGGGACGGGGTTAAGGTAAGTCATATCTTTTTTTTTTTACCTAGGATGGTAAGGGAACAGTCATAAATGCCATTAACCCCAATGACGGTTAGGTTTAGGGACGGGGTTGAGGTAAGTCATATATAACGTTTAGTCAACGGCGTTCATAAACACGCTGAAAGGCGATTATGCGTCTTGATAGCACGCCAAAAATGGAAATATGAATTGGCGTGGCATACACACGCTACTTCATGAGATCAGTCTGAAACGGCGCTATACTACGCACATGGCACCCGTTATCGTTAATATAACACGCGCTGTGATGGTTAGGTTTAGGTGTGGGGTAGGGTAGTCTCATATTACGCGAAAGGATTTATGACGCATTGGGTTCGCGTGAATATTAACGATAAAGGGTGATGTGCGTAGTATAGCCCCGTTCTGTCATATAGCGTTCTATGTGACGCTAAAGGATGAGAACGGGCTGTAATGATATATAATGTTACAATTTTTTATTTATTTTTTTGCAAACAAATGCTGTTTCTATTCATCAAAGAATCCTGACATTTTTTGATGTCAATTTCCTACTAAGCAGCAAAACTGTTTCAACTGTGATAATGAAAATGCCTTTTGAGCTCCATATTAGAATGATTTCTGAAGGATCGTGTGTCATTGAAGACTGAAATCCACCAGTGCTTTTCTCAAAATGCCTTACTGTGGTGCAGTTGACGTGTTATAAGCTGTCAACATATTAAAATGTTGACAAAATATAATGCACTTGCTCTGGCACTAGTTTTAGATGAAGAGGAGTCGGTCAAAGACACCATGGTGGAGCTGATGGAGGAGCCAGGGTGAAGCTGTTGCTGAAGGTATCCAGGGTGCAGAACCAGGGTGCATGGAGTATACGGCAGAGCAGAGACGCAGACACAACAGGGCAAAATCCTTGGCCCGGAAGCCCAAGGTGGAACTGCTGACTCAGCTGACGGGACTCAGCCGATGGAGTGTGCAAGGACGACTGGGAAGCCGAAGGAAGGAGGATCCGAAAGGGTGGAGGGATCTGGAAGTTTGTGGAGGAAGCTGAGGGAAAACGGGCTACGGTGGAGACCAGGAAACGCAGAGTCAGAGCGGAGCCAATGGGCTGACAGGCCAAGGTGGCGACATGGTTTTGGTGCAGGAGGTGCCGAGGTGCAGCCGGGGACTCAGCCTTACGCTGAGCCGGTGGAGGGGAAGGTGGTGCTGACAAGCCGCATGGAGCTAGTAGCATGGGCAGAGCTGAGGAAATGAACGACACTTGTGAAACTAGCGGATCCATGGAACTGGACTGAACACGAGAAACGGATGGGACTAGGACATCGGACAAAAATATTGGAGGAGAAAGGTTTCCAAATGGGACTGGAGCATCTAGGTAGCTGGACAGGACCAGCAGAAAATGTGAAAACTCAAAGGGTGTGGACTCGGGAGGGAACTGGATCTGTGGACCACAGATCAATTAGGCAGAGGTCTGCTCCTGGCTCTGTGGTGGACTGAGCAGCTCGCGTGTAAACATGTTTTGATGGTTTTGGGATGAGCTTGTGGGTGCTTCAGCCTGAAGACTCCAGCACATTCCGGTGTTCTGGGAGGAGTCCATTTTTTAATCGTACTCATTTTGAGTTTCGTAATTCTGTAACGTTTCTGGAATTACTTGGAATTCTCTAAATAGACATTAATGATGAACACGAGAGTAAAACAATAATTTCTATTAGAAAATAACCGACAAGGCACTAAACTAAACAGGGAGTTTAAATACAAGACAAACCAAATGACTTCAGGTGAAAATCATACGCAATCATTGAAACAAACAAGGAGATTATCAGTAACTAAAACTAAAAGGAGCAGAGAAACAGGAACTAAACAAAGTACAACAGAATATCAAAATATGAGTCCAAGTCCATGACACTTTGGGTTTTCACGGTATCTTTGTTTTTGTTTTTGTGTGTTTGCATGGCCATCAGACATTTTGATCTTTATTTATACGTTTCTGTCTATTTATCTTCTTTCGTTATCTGTGAATGCGCAACCCGGTCTCATCCCAAGACGTCATATAACTGACGTTTTGGGACGTCTTTTGACCACACGTCAATATTCGCCTTTTTAGGGCCCCCTTAAACGTCGGTAGATGAGGTTATGGGATCCTAACTCTACCCCAGACCTAAACCTAACCCGTCACCTAACTGACGTTAAAGGTAAAGCGTCAGTTGTATGACGGCCCGGGATCGCCATCTACCGACGTTTAAGGGGGCCCTAAAAAGGCGGATATTGACTTATGGTCAAAAGACGTCCCAAAACGTCAGTTATATGACTTTTTGGGATGAGACTGTGTTGGAATGCGTGTGGTCTACAGGCCTGTTAAACACTGCAGTCATTTATCTTTACACTTTCAATAATGCCTCCACCATACTTTGATCCTTACTTGCTGAAACAGCACAGCTTGGACCCCCTGAATTAGCTTTACGTTTATAAACAGATGGCTGAAGTTAATCCTTGAACAAATCATGAAAAAAAAACTGTGATGGTAATGATAGTTCGAAGAAGGATGAGTTTGCACCGCTGCTGCCATTACCATTTTAAAATATCTGCTAACAATTCCAGTAATATGCAGTTTACATGCAAGCACTCAATAATTCCACTCTGATGGATAAGATAATGAGATAAAGATATTTTTACGTCTTTATTTGTTATTTGTAGAAAGCCAAACACGTACACCATATTCAGCTGCCAGATTCTCTTTAGCATCTCTCTGCTCGATATGCTAATGTCGGCCCCTATTTCCATAATTAGAGAGAGAGATTGTGTTATTATGGCAAGAAAATGCTGGGCTGAGGTTATTATAACTCTCTCAGCAGGGAGCTACAGTCAAACACTACAGCAAGCCTTTCTGATTCATCTTTTATATGCAACCTTTTTCAAGTGAATTAATTACCCACAATACCACATGACGATATTTATACTTCTCTACTAAAGTATTTATGTTTTTTAAGAGGTGCGTGCGTGTGTGTGTGCACGTGTGTGTTTGACTGTGGGCATGTTATTGGCTTTGTTCCCTTGTGTATGCATATGCACCTCTGTAATTAACAGTGCCGTGAACGCACAGCACACATAAGGCTAAGGAACTGCTATATCTATCCCTTATTTCAGAGAGCACTGCACAGTGGAGAAAGGAAGACCTCCGAATACCATTCAGATGGTCCTGCCAAACAGGATTATTCCCAGTACTTAATGTTGAGCTCCATAAAAAAACAGTTAGGAATTTAACATGGTTAGAAATACCAATGTTGAGATTTTGCACCCAGTGTCCCATTCACCAAGCTCCACATTCATGCAAAGTCTGTGATTTACCCAGTAACTTTTTAAAAGGAATTTCAGGTTGAGTTGTTGTAGGTTGTTGTAAGTTAAAGGGATAGTTCACGAAAATGAAAATTCTGTCAGTAATTACCCACCCAACCCTGTAAGACTTTCCTTCATCTTCAGAACACAAATTAAGATATTTTTGATGAAATCTGAGAGCTAGTGTTCTATGGGATTGAAACTTGTAATTAAATACATCGTTAAAATAGTCCAAGACATATTATCCTACAGTGGCTCAATCTTAAGGTTATCCAGTGACAAGAATACTTTTTGTGCGCAATTTTATTCAACTATTCATTTCCTTCTCTGGGGGCCTCGAGTTAGTTCACGTAGTGTAACTGCGCAGCGCTTCTGTGTTTTCCGTCACACGTAGGATCCCTATTGGCCGAAGCTGGTCGTGTGTGATGCATGTTGTGACGTACATCACAGAAGCGCTGCGCTCGTTTAATAAAGTCGTTATTTTTGTTTGTTTGTTTGCGTGTGCTGATCTCTAGGCCACAGCTCAGACACCGTTAAATAAATTACAGTATATCATCATCATTGATTTTAGACAGTCAATGTGACTGGACATTGCAGTCAATTTCCACTGGAATCAAATCGCCTCAGAACATCTATGTCTTTCTTTTTGAAATCAATTGATTTATTTTAGATGCCTAAATACCGTTCCCATCGACACTGTCAATTATAGAGTGTGTTTCTCATTATGCACTTGGATTGGCTTGTAAGTGTGTCACTGTCTATTAATGGTGAATCTCTCTCTTGGTGCATACACACACCTGCTCCTCTAGCCTAATTGAATACGTGATTCTATTGTTTATCTTTGCACTTAGGATGCTCACTCTTTCTCTTCTTTTGACGGCAGTATGTTTCACAAAAGGTTTTAGAGGTATTATAGCATTTTTTATTAATCATAATGTCTTAAGATAACAGTGGAGCGTACTATGCTTTCTTCCTCTTCATTTCCCCTCTCTCTCTCTCTCTCTCTAGGCCCACTTGGGAAAACTTTATTATACTTTGGTCTGACAGAGAAATATACAGATAAAAGATAATTGCCTGGCTTGACTTCTGCATTGATATGAAAATGAGATCTAAATTATTCAGTGTGGTTTAAAGGTTAGTTGAAGGTTATTTCTGACGGGAAGCTATGAAAAGAGAAAGGAGCTATGTTTGCTGTGCATGCTGTGTGCTTGTGTGAATGTGTATTTGTGTGTGATGTCCATGAACTGGGGGGGGTTAGACACATTTGAAAGGCTAATTTTCAGTGGATGTCGTTTTGCAGTCTACTGACAAAGTGAGGGTCTCCGATGGGACCCGAACGATAGCAAATCAATTATTTACAGGCAAATTAGGCCTGATGTCTCTGGAAACACTTTTAGCACAGGCTGTAACAGACCGCTGTTTGTCGCTCTATGACATGTTGACTCCTCTGGTATCGTTCCCTGTAAAACGCCTGTTAGCTAATGAGCACTGTGCTGTGCATGAGATTGCAGGTGTTCTTTGGTTTTCAGTGTGAGCGCAGAAGCTCAGGTTTGTATTGAGATGTGTAGGAGGCAGTAAAGAGAGATGATAAGCACTCCAGGGGGCCAGAGGAAATTACCTGCTTCGTTGTCTGCTCAGATGATCCATGCTGTTAACAGCAGGGGGGAGCATCTAAACCCTGGCATGTTACCACGGTAACCTACAGCCCTGTGCTTTGCTATGGAGAAGATTTTGATGCTACACCTACATCTCACATCATGTGTCGGGTCATAGGTTACTATGGGCTATATGTATATGTATAACTATATGTATAGTTCCGCATTTGACGCAAGGATGCTCGTCCATTTCCGGTTGTGGAGATTAAAGCGGAGGAAAACCGAGGAAAACGGGATTATGGCAGAGTCTTCAAAATTTACTGTCCTCCCGTCTTTGAAACGAAACGTACATGCGTTTAGATGTAATTTTATATATAGTTATGTTTATTTAATATAATTTTAAAAAGAAGCATAAACAGAAAGAGGGGTGTCTGTTTTATCTGTTTTTGTGACTAACATTTCTTTAGTATAACCATGGAGTATAAAATTCAATATAAATTCTCGGGATTGCATTGGACTCTATGATCGGCGGAAGTTATCGAGCATCCTTACACCTTCACCGGAAATACCGCCGTGCATAGAGCCCATTAGGCCGGCCATATGGCGTACGGCCATAACCGGAATCTAGTGATTATAGTTTATAAAGTTACAAATATGGATATTTTTCTTATAAATACGCATTGCTTCACATCAGAAGGCCTTTATTAACCCCCTGGAGCTGTATGGATTTATGCTGGATGGATTCGCTTTTTTGGCTTCAAAATCTCAGGTACTATTCACTCCTATTATAAAGCTTAACAGAGGCAGCATATTTTTAAATATATCTCCGATTGTGTTTGACTGAAAGAAGAAAGTCACCTATGGCTTGAGGGTCAGAACATTTTCATTTTTGGGTGAACCCTAACCCTTTAAATTGTGTGTGTGTGTGTGTGTGTATATCTATATCTAAATATACAGTATATATATATATATATATATAAAGTATATTTTATAATCATATATAATATAATATATAATATTGATTTTTATTATATATGATTATAACATACACTTGATTGTCTGGAGTTGTGTTACATGACTGGAAAAAAAATCTTGAAATATTCCCATGAGGGTTAAACTAAGCCGCCTAACTGCATCACAGGAGAGCTGTCTATAATGTTTGCACAGGAAGCTGGTCTAATGGATTCTACTTGAGCTTCCCATTTATACTCGTGTATCTATACAGACAGAAACATCAGCGTATGGCCTATTTACAGCAGCACTCTACCTGATCTGTCTGTCCGACCCATCTCAAGGCTTCTCTGTTTGCTTCAGATTTCATTCTTTCCATTCCCCTGAAAAAGTTTGATTATTTATCCTTCCTCTCTACCAAGCACACTTGCTTGCTTTTATTTAGAATCTAGATTAGCCTTGTCTACGCTCTCCGACTCCCTGTAGTACACCTGCGATGGGCTGATGGGATGTATCGATCACATGCAGCTAATCATTCAGTACCATGTCCGCCAGGAGCCGATGGGAACCTTTTTCCCCACTTCTTTTTAATTAGTGCCCGGACCCCATGGGCGCTAATCCATGAGTCCTTCTCTGATATTCGTCTGATGTATGCCGCTTTGATTTTTTTTCTGACCCTACAAGGAGTGAAGAAATTGGGAGACGCTTCTGGAATCTTAATGCTCAATGCAAATCTCTGAGGAAGACTTCACTGCAAAGAGAGATGTGGGAGATCAAAAGCGTCTTGCACAACAACACATAGCGACATTTTGTTATGTGTGTTCTGCTTTGTTTCTTTGAAGAGATTCAGGCCTATGAAGTGATTTAAAAGCTGATGAGTGTTCAGTGGCTGCTACATCAAGTTAACATTGCCTGCAAATTACAAAGCAAAACTGCACAATGCAATTAATCATCATTCCGGTTAGCAATAGAACATATGGAGGTGTATATGTTGTGAGAATACTAGCTATAATAACATGGTGGTAGTTCTTCATTTCTTTTCTCTTGAGGCAAGGGTAGGAGCATATTTTCAAAGATCCTCTCCCCCCACCCCCATAATTGTATAAGAATGAATTAGTATGTCGTACATCGCTTCAAAAAAGCATCTTCAGATTTTATGCACAGCAGCGGTATCCATATGGCTCATCACATATGTACAGTACAGTCTTAAGTCAATTAAATCGTCTTGCCTTTAGGCTGTGTTCTTTAGATTAGTATTCATTTGTTCTTTTAAAGTGTGGATGGTATCGTGTGTTACAAACAGATCTGGCATCTCCTGCCTCTTATCATGAAAACAACTTCGAATATCATGATAACATGTTGTCATATACACGTAAATAAATCATAAAGTAAATGTTACTCTGGCCTTTAACTGTTTTGCTATCTGCTTTCTGTATCTGTCTATGTGGAAAGTTTGTTGTCTGTAAGCTCTGAATAGCACAGAGAATGAGAAAAATGTGAATTTGCTCAGTGATCAGCTGCTGTTGATTTAAATGATCCCTCTCTCCTTTCATCCTCTCTGCACTAGTCTGTAGATAAGAGCTACTTGATATGAGGGATGAAGAGAGGTCACAGGGTCTGGATCCAGCGGTTCCATGTACTCAGCTGCCAAAGCAAAAGTGTAAGTGAGCCCAGATTTTCACATTTCTGAAGCTTTGCATACTTAATAAAGTTTAAAATGTTGTCAATACGGCCATATTTATCATGAATATCTAAGACATGAAACTTCAACAGATTGGTTGCCAGGGACAGCATTATATTTGTCCGCTGAATGCTGTTATTGTCCAATCAGAATGAAGTAGCAAGCAGTGCACTAATGTGGCTTAACAAATAGAGGAGATTAAAGCCACCTTTAAACTATATCTTGTAACTCTCCTTGTTTCAATTGTGATAAAAGAACAATGCGGCCATTGTGTGGATAACCTGCCATACAGCAGATTAAAAACATCCCTAACACACTCCCTACTTTTATCAAGATAAACAAAACACATTGACTCAACAGCTCAGCATATTTTTCCTCACCACAGAAGACATCCCTAGAGCCTCACTAAGATCCACTTCCTCTTGGTGCATGCATGTGTTCAGCACCAGAAATCGAGCTATTGGACAGGGTGCTGAGTGTCCGGCCAAAGAGAGTAATGTGTCCCTGTTGCCACCGGAGCTTAATGCCTGCTCAGCGTCTCAGACGCTCCTATTGAGCACTTTTATCGTGGCTTGGCTCTCCTAGTTTGAAACAATATAGGCTGACTGCCGCTATTGATTTGAGCGGATTGTACTGTGGTAAGCTTTCCTCTGAGTCTGTCTGCTATATTAAGCAATCATTCGTCCTGCTGATGGCAAAACTTCCTCCTGAGGCAGCGTGCAGTCCTCTAATAGCCCTAGTATTACTCATGTTAATTGATTGGGTGGCAGTGAGGGGTTGAGGAGGAGAGAAATTATGGCCCTTTTGAGAAGAAATCAACACAAGTGGCAGTAATTAGCGAGGAGAGAAACTAGCTGTAATTGAAAGAGCTTCAGTCATCGACTGTTCTTAACAGCAGCCCGAAGGAGCACGCGGATTGGGCGTAATCGAATGCTATCCACGCATAGATTTCTCTTCCACGGGAAATTCACATCACATGCCAAATAAATTAAGATGTATGTGTGTTTTGAGTTTGGATGCATGCGGTAATGTTCTTCCTTGGCAAGCCTGGATTGTTAAACTCCCTACACTGAAGACTTTGTAAACGCACCCTGTTAAGTAGGTCTGGCAAACAGCATTTGAAATTTCAGATGTGGGCTGCTTTTCAGATCAGATCCTCCATAGTGTCTATCTAAAGCCAAGTCTCCATACATCATCTCCGTTAGGGGGAGAGGGCACATCTGGGACGCATAAAACTTGGTGCAGTCACGCATATTTAGATATACAAGCCTCTTGTATTGCTGTTGATTAGGACACACATGGTGGCCGCTCTTTTGCCAGAGTCAAGTGGGAAAGAGTTTTCAGCCATTTGGGAAGAGAGAAATGGCTAAACCATCTGGCGAGTGACTCCACGTTCTCGTCCAAATCGAAAGGGCGTTCATGTGTGTGTCTGTCGC
Organism: Pimephales promelas; assembly: GCF_988280905.1. Classification (NCBI taxonomy): domain Eukaryota; kingdom Metazoa; phylum Chordata; class Actinopteri; order Cypriniformes; family Leuciscidae; genus Pimephales; species Pimephales promelas. Next base: position 33,885,961 of record NC_142769.1, read on the forward strand.
CGCTCTTCGAAACGTTCTGCGAACCTCTGATAAATAGTCCACTGTGCCTCTGTGCCTGTCAGCGTTCCGCAGTGTGTTAATGTTTTTTTCATTAAAAACTGAAGAGTTCGTGCGTTTTCGCTGTCATGTAGAGGAAAAACTGCCCTGCTACTTGCTTCTTCAAATATGATAACACCATGATTGCATAAAAATACAAGCAATTTACTAGTCTTCACGGAGCATCATCTCCCCACAACTTCACCAGCTTGGTTTGTCCCAGAGCCCTGAACCACAGACCGCTGAAATGCTTGACATAATGTCCTCTCAGAGACTACATCACATTAACAACACAGGCCGAAGGGACCTGGGTTTCTGGCTGAGCCTGCATGAAATTTATGACGTTTGCGTTATGTGTGGGTCTCGCTCAAATTTGGTTTGAATCAAGTGGAAAATCCCATTTACACTCCATTTCCCATCTTCCATAAGGACTAAGATGTGACTCGAAGGGCAGCTCGGGGCAGTGCTTTAATTTACTAATGGAGTGTTGGCTTTGCTGCCCTGTGTTGTGATTCATTTTGCCTTGTTGTGTTTGAGTGTTTTTATTTACTCATTAATTTTTAGTGCCAAAGGTGGGGGTTGGCTTGAAGTAGTAAGTAACTCTAGGACTGTTTATCATCTGTAGCCTCCTGCAAGGATACAGCTGTGTGATCTGTCCAACAGAAGCCTGGTGGAGGCCATAACTACAGCCCATAAAGGGCCTCAGAGGTGAGTCAACGACTGTCAGCTTAATTGTTCCCCCTACGGTTGATCCATTTTTCTTATAACAAATGTATTTATGCTCATCTTTGCAGTACCATTGTTCTGCCTTTACCAACACAGATAATTTATATGGTCACTGAGCTAATTTTCATAATGTTTTCTATATTATCAGAGGGAAAAATTAACCTAGGAATATATTTACACAGCAGGCATGAATGGTAACGGCTTGCTAATTGCCTGTTAGATGATTAATAAGCTTACAGAGATGCTAATGAACAGAGCACTCACTGTTTCAGAGGTGCTCTGGCAGTGCGTGTGTTTTGGCAGCTTAATTATGGAGATAATTACACACTTGTTGATGCTGCTCTCCAAGCAAATGCCATCAACCATTAAAATATATTAAGTTGAATTACAGCAATGCGGACTAAGTGTGAACACTTGGATTGTCTCACAGGGAAAGACACAGCACCTTTGGAATGACAGCATGGATGATTGCTGTGAGATTGTGTAAGCTTTCCCCTTATAGAAAGATCAGTGTGGTTATTAAAGCTGTTTGAATTGCAGATTTATTAGTGCATGTGTGTATATGTAGTGTGTAGCCTACATGTATGTACGTGGCTGCTAAAATTCAGCTTTGTCATCACAAGAATAAATGACATTTTACTTGTGAATGTCATCTTTAGTAGTTTTAAATTTTAATCTTTATTACTTTTTTACTGTTTTTTTTATTTTAAATTGTAGTAACATTTCACAGTATTACTATTTTACTGTATTTTTCAACTAATAAATCCAGCATTTGAAAACTAAACCAAATCAGTAACACGGTAATACTTTAGATTACATCCCAGAGAGTATTATGTAATAAAACAAATTTACAGTGTACCTTTTGGTAATTATAGTGCACCTATAAAGTATGTGCGTGTATAGGTCTAACAATATGTAAAGTTAGGGGAATAAAGGGGTAACAAACAGGAATATGAACAAATTATTTATAGTATAAGTATTTTAGAACCAAGGGGTACTAATTCTAGTATTATGATAGGCAACAATGAACAATCTTACGTTTGGGAGCAATTTAGCGAGGACACGCACTGTGTGCTTTTTGTAATAATAGTGTCCCCAATACATAAAGGCCTTTTGTGTTATTACAGTCAAAAAAACATATACAGGTAAAAACAAAATCAACACACGTGGCTCCTGACGATACATTGTGGTCTTATGAAATGAATCGGTCTATGAAAGAAACTAAAAATTATTTACAACATTATAACTGCAAACGTGAAAAGTCCTGAGCATGTTCATGGCAGTCTGGAGCTCGAGCTTCCTGTCGCAGTATGCTTATTCGGTTTATGAATTTTTCCATTTGATAAACCTATGTGTATTTGCTTGATTTTAGGCTTTGAGTTTGAGCAGTGTAGCCAAATTGTAAAGACCTGAGTTGACTGAAAGGTCAACACTATGCATTTGTGCACGGCAGCTAGTTTGCTCAACGGAGGCTGTCCATATGTAAATGCTGTAAGTCCCTTTAGATAAAAGTGTCAGCTAAACTGCAAAGCTGATGAAAGGTTATAGCTGTTTTATCTGCAACAGTCAGCATTGCAACCTTATTGACCACATTTAAATGTCCACTAACATTCTAATAAGTGAAAAGAACTTAGTGGAATTAAAAAAAAAACGCTTATTCTCTTGACACTTTTCTTTCTGTGTGCCTGTGGACACACAGTTTCTCATCTCACCTCCTCCATTTCTAAATTGGCAGTATCTTGCTGATGTAGCTTTCTTTAATCCTTTTCAGCCAGTAGCTGCTGTTGGCAAGTCTTTGGTTTCTTGTCTCAACTCATTAATTCAAGAGTTGGACGGAGTTCGCAGAATGTTGGCTATAAAATATTAACTTCAACAAATCTTCAAGGGCTTGTTCAAAAACATAATAGGCGGACCAATTAAGAGAGTGGCCTGCAGTCAGGGTTTTACAGCTTATTGAAGTCTGTGTGGATGGAGAGCGCAAGTGTTGCTCTACATATTTGAAACCGCTTAAAAAACAACATATTTTATATAGGAAGTGCTTTTTTATTTGCAGTGTAAATGGCTTGTTAAATTAATTCACAGTAGCATCAGAATCTGCCTTGGTTCAGTTAAAACAGTCTTATGCTTTTATTTTTGTGTAGTTCGTTAGCTGCTACTACATCTATTTCTTCAGAAAGCTGAATGTCAGGCTGTTTTCAGGTTTGGAAGGATGCCAAGTTGTTATTCAAAAATATTTCTTCAGCAATAGACAGATAGCAAGCTTTTTAAAGTGCCCTTGACCTTTGAAAAACTTTTTGTCACTGTACCAAAGGCTCCATATGGCCTTAGACTAGAGCATACTACTTTTGGGAGGAATATATTGTCAAAGCTAAACTAAGGCAACACATTAAACATATTTTGAGTTATAAACTAGCTTACACAAGGTTCAGGGATTTTATTTCACTTAAGTGTATAAGACCTAGTGTAAAATATAACTTCATATCACTGTGACCAAACAAAAGGAAAAAAATCCCTATAGCTAAAGTCCATTATAGTTGGGTTTATAAAGACTGAATTACATTTAGGCAAGACTCGTTTAAAGGGATAGTTCACCCAGAAATGAAAATTCTGTCAGTATTTACTCCCCCTCATGTTGTTCCAACCCCGTAAGAACATCTTCGGAACACGATTTAAGATATTTTTGATGAAATCTGAGAGCTGGATCACTCCTCCATACTAGTCCATAGGCTTCTTGAGGGATTGAAACTTGCCAGCCTCAAAAAGTTATTAAAGACATGTCGTTAAAATAGTCCAAGTGACTACAGTGGCTCAATCTTAACTTTATCAAGCGACGAGAATACTTTTTGTGTGCAAAAACAAACATAAATAACGACTTTATTTCAACTATTCACTTCCTTCTCTTTGCTCCTCTAGTCAGTTAAACTAGTGTAATTGCGTACGATCTGTTGTTGTGCGTCACACGCATCACACATGACCAGCGTCGGCCAATAGTGAGCCTGCGTGTGACGTAGCTCTACGCAATTACACTAGTTTAAATGCAAAAAGTGCATGCACCATTAAATGACCCCTTTATATTAATTTGACTGACGTGTGCGATGGACTTTGCAAATGAGCTACAGTAATGTTCAGAAAGGTTGTTGTAATTCTTATTACCTCTAATTAGAGAGCAATACAATCACCCCCTTAAACTCTTTGTATCTCTACTAATGTGCTGTTTGCCCAACACATTCATATCCTGGCCCTTTCAGCAGAGTCCCATAAAAGTTATTCATTTGTGAAGCACCTTAAAACCTTGCAACATGACCTTTTTAGGAGTGCTGATGCTTTGTAAAACAGGCTGACGCCTTTAATGAATAACTCTTACACTAACGTGACACGGAGCACAGCATTGCTAAATTGCATAAACATTATAAGCACTCATAAAACTCAATGAGTCCTCTCTTGTTTACCACCGTTTGGTTGCAGTGTTTGCCTAATTTAATGTTACGTGTCTTATTTCATTTTAATCATTAACATCTGGCTGCTGAAAATGAAAGTAGTACACCAATGGACAGATCTGCCAGACAAATACAAAACGGATGCTTGCATTATTTTGTAAAGCTCAGTAAAGAACCTCTGGATTAGAGGTAAAGATAACGCTGCTGAGCACATGCCCCTGGCGCTCTGTCAGATCACAGGCTTTAAAGCTGAAGTGATTGGTTTATTTATTTTAATCTTAATTACACTGCGGACAGAGGGGAGATCAGTTCTGTCTGGCATTTGTCCTCTTCTGTAATTATAGATCAATTTGGCTGAAGCGCAGGGTTATCCATCCGCACTTCTCTTTCTGGCTCTTGGGAGAATGTGTGTCTAAGTGCTGTAACAGGATCAGATGAAGAGCTAATCCAAAAAAGCAGGACAGACTATAAGACTGACCTCAGATCAGTGTTTGGAGTGCCTCTTAGAGTCACATGGAACATCATGTGCTTGTCATTCAAAACAACATCTTGCATCAGTTTGTTTCATTCCATCATTCAGGTTGGTAGTCAGTCCTATTTTCTGATCTCTGTGATGAGTCAGGGAAGAGCAAAAATCAGAGCTAAGGAAAACTTTTTGTGCCTTCTGATGTCAAGCTCATCTTGTCAAATTCAAGTAAAATGATTTAAAAAGCACTGTGGAAGAACTGTCACACTTCACTGTTTCTCAAAAATGTTCCCTATAGATGTGCGCCAGTCAAAAAATATTGAATTTTGAAAAGGATGGATGGACAGTCGAACATATATGGATGGATGGTTGGACACAGCAAATTATGAAAAAGTCTGCCCCTTTTTCAGCTTAAGGTAAAATCCTAAAATCCAGTTAAGAATATATAATGTACTTGTATGTTAACAGATGACTTGACAACTTTTGATGTTTACGCATAAAATAAAAGTGAATGCATCTATTTAAGTCAAGTCAAGTCACATTTATTTATATAGCGCTTTTCACAATACAGATTGTATCAAAGCAGCTTCACACTGATAACATGAAAGTAGCACAACACAGATCAACAACATTGCTAAACACTAAATAATCCCAACTGAGCAAGCTCAAAGCAAGCCAAAAGCAAGGCGACAGTGGCAAGGAACCAAACTCCATCAGATTGGATGGAGAAAAAACCTTGGGAGAACCCAGGCTCAGTCAGGGGCCAGTTCTCCTCTGGCTTACATTCATATTGTTTAAATATAAATATTAAATATAAATATTGTTTATGAATCAAACGGCGCCATAACATATCGCAGGCGTTGAGTCGTCTCTTCACAGGCGTTGAGTCGTCTCATCACAGGCGTTGGGGCATCCGAAATCCCCATGAGAGGCTGGACACAAAACTGGACCTGACGAACGCCATTTTTCTCGGGACAAGCGTCCCGAGATAACAGCAGAAAGGCAGATGGGAAATAATTAGCATAGCTGATGTTCATAATGATTTCCGTTATAACTCACAAACTCTCCGTAACCTGAACTCTCCGCAACCCAACCATACGCGCCGACCCGTTTGTCTAAAAGGCTGTCGAGCCCCACTGGTGCGTTAAGCAGTTTCAGTGGCAAACGGTTCCGTATGGCATAACAGAGGACTAGAAGGTAAGCATTATGTGAATGCTTGACTAAAGAGAAGCGTCTTTAATCTAGTTTTAAACTGTGTCAGCGAGTCAGAGGCTCGGACCGTATCGGGAAGGCCATTCCAGAGTTTTGGAGCTAAATATGAGAACGCCCTCCCTCCTTTAGTGGACTTAGATATCCTGACCAGAAGCCTTGAATTTAGTGATCTTAAGGAACGCGGTGGATTGTAGGGCGAAAGAAGGTCCGTTAAGTACATAGGTGCTAAACCATTTAGGGCTTTATAGGTCAGTAGTAGTATTTTGTAGTTGATGCGGAACTTAATAGGTAACCAGTGTAGAGATGATAAAATCGGTATTATATGATCATATTTTCTTGACCTAGTAAGAACTCTAGCAGCTGCATTTTGTACTAACTGTAGCTTGTTTATTGAGGATGCAGGACAACCAGCTAATTTAGATCTGTAGCGATATACAGTGATAGATTCAAGGTAACAGAGAGTTCAGATTCTGCCCTCAATTCTCTGCCTATACACACAGATGTTTGCACTAAATATTAGTTTACTGGAACTTGCATTTGGGTTAACACATTCGAATGGCAGGAGCATATGTTTGTTCACCTCTCACAGGAACTTCTGCCTCTAATTTCCTGTATCAACGCGCAGCCAGAAAATGTGTGCCTACACAACTAACAAAAACAGCTTGATGAGAGTGCCACTCCACTGTGTCAATCAGGCCAGATCTTAATCTCGCAGAAGCGTTAAAGAGCACTATCAGTGTTGATCTGTTGCCACTGAAACCGTTATCTGAAAATAGTAGAGTGTGACTCACACACTATATGGCGCAGCAGATTGTGCTGCCGTGGTGGGTGAGAAACATGTGAACTCTTCGTTCTAATACACTCGCACGGAAAGTGAGTAGCAGGGCGGGAGCGAAGATAAGCAGTCTCTCAAAGGTGGTTCAGCTGACATCTAGAAACAATATTAACATTATATTGAAATGTGTGTTATTTTCAGAGTTTATTGGGTCTAAAACAACATTGGACCTATTGTCTTATTGTATGAGACCCAAATATCTTCTTTTGTGTTCGACAGAAGAAAGAAAGTCATACTGGACCTCACAGTCATACAACATGTGGGTGAGTAAATAACATAATTTTCACTTTTAGATTAACTATCCCTTTGAATGACAGCTACTTTTAACAGTGATGGTCTTTTTTCCCTTTCACAAATTGACATTTCATTTAACCAGGAGAGGAACAAAAGAAAGATGAACCCCCTCAGCATTTGGTGGAATTGATTTGTGCCGTGCTAACATCTCAGATATGATCATTAGAGAACTTTATAGGATCATTACTCCAGAACATCACAATCAGGCTGAAAGAAAAAATGACACAAAGCTATACATCAGAGCAAGAAACTGGCAAAGGTTGTCCGCTGGATTTTTTTAAACAACGAGGGCCAAATAATATTAAATGAACTATTTCAAAATATGTTAATGTTGCAAGAAGTGGAATTACTGAAGAACCACAGTATAATGACTATGCCACTTAGCTCCCAATCCGGGATGATCAACGAACCCATAGGCTGCACAGATTTTTCCCTTCACAGAACAAGAGATGTGGGTGACAAAATCACTTTTATTAAATTACCAAAATCTAGATATTTGTTTTTCAAATCAACCGTATCAAACAGAGACAGAACAAGAAAAAGTGCAATACATTTAAAGATTTGTGAAGCACTGACAGATTTCATTAGAAACAAACACTTCAAATATTAACAATACAAAAAAATACAATGTCAATTATACATTTCAAGGGCAGCATTCAAGAAAAACAAAATAAATAAACAAACAAATAAATCAATGAAAAGATGGGGCTGAGGGTTGCCAGCAGGGGGAGACTCGAAGGACACTAGCAACACTCAAATGAGCAGAAAACAACCTCACAAAAAGAAATAACCAGATCACTACATACTGTAGCCTTCAAACAGTACACACACACACACCACATAACACAAAAGAAAAACCCCCTTGCTCCTAGACTCTCAGCTCCTAACAAAATAATAATAATAATACGGACAGAACATCCATACAAAGAAATCATCAAATGCACATATTACAAAAGAAAATACTACATAAATACTAACAACCACAAATACACAAAATAACCCTTTAAAACATCAGCCAAGATACACAAAAAAAAATGTCACTTAAACAGCTTGGCATAACACAGCATCAAAAACAAACCCAATAACATTAAAAGAAAACCAAAAAAGACAATTTTACAAAAGAAAACAACGAAAACATAACCTTCCTTGGCAACACACACACCTGATCATGAAACACTAACCATTTATTACGTACTTACCACAGGGTCGACAAAAAGATTCAAACCAGTGACAAAATGATGAAGGTCCCACCGATCCTATAACACCGTATCTACGTAAAGCCGCAGCAGCAAAAAAGCAAAAAAGTGCATTACTGTATTTAAATGTCTTTTAAGGTAAAGAAAGAAGATAAAGGGTGACAGTGAGAGAGAAAAACTTTAGATTTTTAGTTTTGCAGTAAGTTCTGTGCACAAAGTGCAGATTTGTCAGACTCTACTCAGCTGATTCAAAAAGTGAAATTGTAATGAGCTGTCATCTCACCAGAAAGAGAGCTAAAATGAGAATAAGAAAAGCGAAGATCTTCTTGTTCCATCCTGTTTATATATGACAAAAATTGGCACTGATCTGTCTCTCATCTTCTCTTTTATCAAATCTTGCTTGCCTCCTATGGAGAACTCAGACAGTGACAAGATATAAGAGAAAGGACAAGAGGACAGCAGCCATCATTCCACACTGGGGAGGTCGTATGTAAGCCAAGGAGAGTCTGAATTATCTGGACAACGTTGCTCCAACTGCACCTGAATTTGATCAGGACTTTGAGTGTCGTGAAGCAACACATTCTCATCCCAAGATGTCATCGACGATCCTAGGGCTTCATCTAACTGACGCTTTACCTTTAGCATCAGTTAGATGACACATGGAAAGGGTTAGGATTAGATAGCGTCATCTAACTGACGTTAAGGGTTCCCTAAAACGTCGGATGTTGACGTTTGGTCAAAAGCGTCAGTTAAATGACTTCTTGGGATGAGAATGGGTTGCCTGAAGATGACTCTGTCTCGCTTGATGTAGACGGTGGGCAGAGGGCCTGTATCTGCTTTACTTTTCAAAATGGATGGCTAACTAGCAGTATCTAGCATCAGCCAACTATTAGCTTGGTTTATATTTTTGAATTAAAATGAATGTAAGCCTCTCCTTAGTGTCCTTTTAAGTAGGGTAGTTTCAGCTGGCTAACTAGCAGTGGCTAGCATCATACGATTACATATTTGATTTTGTGTAAAGTTTAAGGACTTAATTCTAATGGTAACACTTTGTCCAACTCACACAGGCTACAGCTCCACTGCATGTCTGTATGTCCGCAGATAAACTCAAGGTAAACATGAACCTCTTGATTTTAAGACATATTTAATCATCAGTTACATCTGACATAACATTAAAGGGTCAGCAAGCGGCCAATATTATAACCGGAGAGCTAAGAGCTGAAGAAGAATGGCATGTAATTGAAATAAGATTATATATCAAAGAACATAACCAATCAAACAGAGCAGAGTTATAATGTACACAAACATCATACAGATTTACGTCTGGAGGGGTAGCCAACACACACACACACACACACATATACATGTACTATTTGATAATACAAGGCATCACAGTAGCTGTTGACACACACTTACACACATTCCCTTCTAGTGATAAGGATAGCGGTGTGTCTGCAGCTGGCTGAGAGAGAGTGTGGAGTTGGTGGGATTAGGGAGGATTAAGTGTGCATGGAGTGAGTGGATGGGTGCTGGGATAATTCTGGATTAAAGAGATTAGGCTACAGCAGCAGGATGAAGCTCACAGCTGCAGGTGTGGATGTCGACCCTAGGGAAAGACAACCACTCTGGGCTACACTCCCTGATTCATCCTCCACTAACTCCACAATGGAAATTGGGCCCCCTTGCTGCTAGTCTACAACAAATTTCATCATGGAGCAGTTGCAGGCTTCTTTCAATCTTTCTCTCTTCTTTTCTGTATTGTATTGTTTTCTTTCATGCTTTTACATCAGCTCTGCGTGTCAGTGCTCATTTGTAAAACACAAGGCAGAAAAGAGCGAACATGAAATAAACATTCAACGAGACAACGTTATATTAAAGTCAGGAATAAGTGTAGATAAATAGATTAGGTAATATATCATTATCTAACACAGTCTCATCCCAAGAAGTCATATAACTGACGTCTTGGGACGTCTTTTGACCATACGTCAACATCCACCTTTTTAGGGTACCCTTAAACGTCAGTTACATGACGATCCCTGGATTATCATTATGATTTTAGAAATATTCATTGATGAATCTGATGGTAAATGTGCAAGCTTGTTTCACCCTTAGCAATATAAAAGCCAAATGTAAGACATTTTTATACACTTTTTATAATTTGACAGCAATTTGTATTAAACAGTCTACATCTCCATTATCCAACCACAATGGAATTTGAGCCCATGTGGAAAAAAAGCACAATGGCCGGTCACCTCATCAGGTCTTGACGGAATCTGTGAGCTGAGATTTTTTTTATATATCATAACTAACCTGCTCTGTCTAGTCTGTCGGTCTCCGTTTCCTTTTCTGTGTGGGACAAAATTGATGTGTGGCGTGAGAGCGTATGAAAAGTGTCAAATGCGTGTCTCACGGTGAATTCGTGAGAGTTGGCAGCTCTGAATGGCGCTAACTTGGTCAACATCAGCGAATGCTGTATGTCAAATTAATTCAAACTATCAATAAAAATGTAATATGAACAAAACGAATACCGGAAAACTTCAAATAATAGCCCGAGCTTTTTTTCCCCCATTTCGTTGGAATGCACCAGCTTGTTTTTGAGACAGGAGTCTATGAGACGGCCTTTATAATTTAGTGTTGAGATGTTGTTCATTGAGTCTCTAATCTCTAAAAATCTCCAAATGCTCCATGTGAAACAGCGGTCTTCCAACCTTTTACTATCATAGTCAATTGATTTGATTAATATGTGCGGGGGAGAGAGAGCAAAACAGCGCTCGCTCGTGTTGTTTGAAGACGTGAGAGTGCGCGTGCGCACGGCACGTACAACTCACTTTCTGGAGGTATACTGCCCCCATCTGGAATGGAATATAGAGTATAATTTAATTTATTTTTATTTTGACAGATGGCACCTTTAAATATCAGAAAAAAAAATTTCCGCATGACCACTAAAATTAAATCCGCATTTATATATTTTGCATGTACATTATATGCTAATGAAATCATTCTGGTGCTTCGGGGGCCCTACACACTGTGCGTAGTTTGCGTATTGGGAGGACCGGCACTGACAGTATTAATGGTAATATATTATATGTTATTAAAGTATTTGTGAGTGTGTAATTTCTGAACTGCCTTCAACATTTGATCTTATTTTTAACATCATCTGCATTCTGCCAATACAAACTGACTGTTCGTGAAGACCTGTCGACCAATTTTACTTTCTTCAGATAGATCTGATAATCGCATTCTGTGCTTTTTTAAAACTCAAAATAACATCACAGCATCTCTGAAACTATTCTGCTGCGCTTTTTATTGTCTGAACTTGGTTGTGTCATTGCCATTGTTGTTCTTAAAGAAAGAAGATGCGGTTGTGAGAATCATCGCGTCGGCAGAAATAATGAGGCTACCAAAACCAGTTCCTCTTACGAAAGCGTCGTACTTTCACCACAAATGCGCACGCATGCACGCACACACTTCTTGCACACCTATCTTGGTCAAAATAACAAAAACGTTCTCACTTGCTCTCATCTTTCTTCGCTTTCTCACAAAAGTTCATCTTGTCATGTGCCATGGTACAGCCACAAGTTTATTTTTAAGGTTGTTTTTCTCCTCCAGAGTGTGTGCAAGTGTGTTTGTGTAAAGGTTATCTCACAAGTTCAGCTGTGGTTTAGTGCAAAGATCTATTAGTGCTGAGTGAGCACGAGAGACGTTTGCTCTTGTGAAACCTCACAGACCAGAAACCACATGCTGTATCCTCTGTAAGCTTTTTTTCCCTCTGTTGTGTGCTTTTGCAACACTCAGACTCACACTTTACCACACTACTCATAACTCATAACCTAAATCTCCCATAACTCTTCTAACCTAAAACTCATTTTATTTTGAACTCAACACACACAAACATGCTCAGTAGCTGATTTTGGGGAGTTAGCAACTCGATGTGTAAACTGTGCCTGTTTGGTGTGATTATGCAGTTAGTTTTCTTTTCACTACATCACACCACACTGCTTACACTCTGTCTTACAAGCTGCTACTGCATGAGATGTTGAAACTGTAATCACTTCTCTTTTCCCTTTTATGTGTTTCCTGCTCTTTTTTTTTTTTGTTGCCTTTGACTTATCCGCACAAAACGATCTGATGCTGTTGTCATGGTAACTGCGGGCATATACACAATGTATTTTCTATCATTGTGCATTACCAGTTTAAGATTGTGTATCTTTGGAATGCTGTTAATGTAGTTTCTTTCTACTTTTTGTCTCCCTTTCAGTATTACAGTGTGGGTGATAAGCAGAGGTTTATGGTTCCAGGAGCTGTGCACCTCTCTCTGTGTAGGTGGAGGTGACAAATTGCATTTTGCACATATTTCCACCAGTGTCATTGCATTTGATGCGTGTGAATGTATCGAGGGCTGTCAGAAGAGTGTGGAAGCTAAAAATACACATTATGTGGCCTACATTGTGGAGGGCATTTTCTGCCAAAATTAAATAAATTAAATGATAAAAGTGAAAACTAAAACCAATACTAAAAAAAAAAAAAGTCAAACGTGAATAGAAACTGGAAATATATATTTTTTTACAAAGCTCATGCAATAATAGTGACACAATTCAAATTCAAATGTAAAGTTTAGTTGTCATTTAATTTCCTCTTTTATTTCAGTTTTAGTTTTCGTTATCATTTTCAAAGACATGTATGCAAAATTATATGTTAATGAATGGGTGGGGCTTATTCAAGTAACGGGGCTCGCAGACACGCCTAAGTGACAGGCACACCTTCCATAAAGCAACGCTGTTGACGCCCCCTGTGAATGAGGGTGATTGAGCTAGTGTGAATGTGTGATATGATATGAAGTTATTGAAAGTCATGCGAAATCTGTTAGTTAGCTTTTGCGGGAAGCTGCTGCAGCATTTGAACAAGAGGAGAGCAACACAAACCATACTGTTAGAGTTGTAGAAAGTGTCAAACCCTCGGCCCACAGCAGTTCCTCAGCCTCAGACGCGGGCATCTTCCACCAGCCGGAAACTGAAGCCTCCCTGGGGGCCGCCAACAAGCCTTTACCTGCTGTTAGCATTCCATTGACTCCCATTCATTTTGTCGTCACTATGACAGAGGATAACTTTACATCTGAGGTGTTTAAAGACTCCATTTGTGCATTGTTTATTTCTAAAGAAACACGACAATGTATAAAAGGCCCTAGGCTGGTCTTAGCTGGTTTAAGCTGGAAGTAGCTGGTTTTAGTTGGTCACCCAGCCTGACTTAGCTGGTCAAGCTGGTCTCCCAGTCTGACCAGCTAAGACCAGCCTGACCAGCTGAAAAAGTGTTCAAAAGCCCTCTAAAACCAGCCTGATAAACCAACTATAACCAGGCTGGGAGACCAGCCAAAACCAGCCAACCAGCCTTGGCTGGTTTTAGCTGGATTTTTCAGCAGGGAGTTGTAAAGTTGATCGTGCAGCTAGCTCATGGACCGCTAATACTCACTCTCTATGGCTCTACAAGATTCGGAAAAGAATGATTCAGATTCAACTGTCAGACAGGTTGCTCACGTCACATCTACGTCATCAAGCTCAGTTTGAGCCAATGCTTGACATTCAGGAAGTGAGTGCTTCTATGGGGTCTAATGCTGCGTTCATGTGCTGGTAATTATGGTAAATATCAAAAGCCGACGTAGAAAATGCACATGAACACCCCCTCATGTGGTACTATACCACTGAGCAACTCGTAGAATATTTTGATGGATGAGTTGCCGAGATGAGATAACCTTTGACCATTTCAAAATGGCTGAGAGCACCGCGAGAGTCGTGAATGGTAAAAAAATTATATAATATTCATGATCTAGAAAATATACAGCATATTATTTACCTTTTGAGTTCTGATAAATCATTTTCTTGCTGTATCAGATGACTTAAGCAATCTAAAATAGTTTTAGCTAAATAACAGGTCTGGATCTCCATCTTTTTACCACATTACGACAACAAAAGCACTTGAACGCAACACACTGGTAAATACCAATTCACAAGTGGAAAACATCCTATTTTCCATAGCACGTGAACGCAGCATAAGTCTAAGTATTGGGTCGCTGTCTCCATTTCTTTTACTGTCTATGGCATCTTCAGTTGCCAGAGAAACTGTTCAGCGAAAGTAGGCCAAGTTATGATATTAAACTAGAACATAATAATCGATGAGGTTCATTCATGTATCAGCCTATTTTGTGATGTCAACCCCTTGGGTGTACTAAAATCTTAGTAACACAATTCTACAACAATTATATGAAGACATTATCACACGCTATGGCTATGCCGATATATAACCTATGGACCTCAGAAAATGTTTCATAATATAATGAAATATTTCATAATTATAGCTGACAGTCGCCTGTAGTTCTCTTAGTGTGTTCAAGTGCAGCTTTTTACGTGGACGAGAGGCGACAACACAGTCGGCCTTCACCAGCGCTAGTTCGTTGGTGTCGGCTTGGTGTATTCCGGCAGCGGATGCAATAATGCGAGAACGTTAGGTGTACCGGTGCGACCTACGAAAAATTGTTGTCGCACCCGTACAAATTTTGGTCACATGTGCACGTTATCTTTAAAATCTCTAACGTAACATTAGAAAACGTTAACATTAGCCTTTAGCGTCATTGTACATTATGTCACTTAGCTTCATTAGCTATAACTGAGATAACAAATGTTAACAATGTTGTGCTGAATGATTCATGTAAATACTGTAGCCCCAAGTGGTGATCGCAACGATATGTGGTTTATCATGTTTACACTGTGACCAGTACATTTTTGCCTGGAGCTGAAGCTTTTCATCGACCTTCTCAACAATAAAATTATTATAACCCTCCAATGCATAGTTAAGGCCCTTTAGGTGACTTCGAGATAATATATAATCTTTCTGTCTCCAAAAATCACCAATTGCCTCCGGTGAAATGTCTCTGACTGTGACCGCTGCCATAGCGCCCGTGCCCGAATGTTGACCGTTTGTCCGAGTGAGTGGAGGGGGCGTGGCCTAGCCATAGGTCAATTTGCTGCCTTAAGGCACTGCACAACCAGGCATGGTTCAGGATGCTTCAGGAAGCCAGAAAAGAAAGAAGAGAAAGAAAGAGGAGGATAAGAAAAAAACAAGATAGTGGTGAAGTGATAAATTACTCTGGATTAAATAGCTCTACTTTTCTTGTACAAATGGTGGAATTTTCCAGCAGGTAGACTAGCAAAAATATGTTTATGTTAGCGACCGACCTGACGACAAATGCTGCTTGTAACGAACAGTTAGTTCGAAAGGACTAAATATGTTTACATACTGTAATATGTTTTTTTGACTGAATAAGGAAGACCCAGATCTGTTCCAGAATCATTGTTTATTGTGTTTAATGGCATGACATTGCTATAGCTTTGTAATGGGTTTTGATGAATGTGGGATAGCATGCTATTCTAACTATTCCACCGTGATAATCTATTTACCAATGGGGGTTAGTAAAACATTTAGCATTTTTACATGATTCATGTCCATTTTTCTTGCCCCCCCCCCCCCCCAAATTCTTTCAAATGGCCCTGTGCACAACCTCACCTAGATTACTTACAACTTGATGATTGACATCAGAGTTTGTGACGGCTGCAAAGAGTCCAAGTGTATATAAGATTGATTCAACTCGAAGCAAAATGAAGTCATCATCATCCGAAATGGCGTAATTGAACCCTACCCACTTATTAACATAATATTTGCATACAGGTTGTCTTTGAAAATTAAAACTAAAAATGAAATAAAAGAGGAAATAAAATGACAACTAAAATTTACATTTGAATTTCTTCACTATTATTGTGTGAGTGTTAATAAAAAGTTGTGTAAAAACTGTATTTGCAGTTTCTTTTCACATTTGATTTTTCATTTTAATGTTGGCAGTCTTGCCTCGAGATTGTAGTGAAAATGAAACTTATTAATTTTGCAATCAGTTTTCTGTAATGATATGGTTAAAGTTTTAATTTTTAATTTTTATCATTTAACTTATTTAATTTTGGCAGAGAATGGCTTCCGTACTACATGGCAATTCTTGCTTTTTCTTTGTTTGGTTGTTAGTTCTGTTTCCACCCATACTAGTCCATGAGATGTAAGATACCACACATATGCATTCACCACATAAACACAGTATCTCACGCTTTTACTCATCTTATCATCATCTAAGGTTTGGTGAACGCGCTCTCTCACATATTTCATCTCAGGGGCAGTTAAACCCACAACAGCACGAGCAAAGTTCACACGCGATGAACTGAGAGAAAAACAAAAGACCAAAAACAACAAAGAGAATGAAAAAAGGAAAGGGGAGGAAGATGGGTCACAACCACACATAAGCTGGCATGGCACACGGAAAAGGAGAAGCGCATGTGGAGTGTTACTTTTTAGTGAGGTGAAGGC
Source organism: Pimephales promelas (assembly GCF_988280905.1). NCBI lineage: Eukaryota > Metazoa > Chordata > Actinopteri > Cypriniformes > Leuciscidae > Pimephales > Pimephales promelas. The sequence continues at coordinate 33,902,560 of NC_142769.1, forward strand.
AGCACTGTGGTGCGAGCATGACGTGTGTGTGTGTGTGTGTGTGTGTATGAAATCAGCCCGCAATAGTGATTTTGACTGTTACAGTCTTTCCTCGATCTGTAGTTAAAGGTCTGTCAACTACTGGTATACCTCATCCTCCCTCAAAGGAAAAACACTGATTAAAAAAAAAAAAGTTCTCTTGGAACTGCAGAATGTGATGATGATGGTGACCATAAAAGTTTTGACATTATGTGGGAGGGAGTATGCCCTATTTCTGCGCTTTTTGACAGTTTTTTTTTTTTTTAGCATTTGTTTTCCTGTGTGGTACAAAATAGTTCAGATTCATATTGTGATATGCAGCGTTAGAAAAAGAGACTTATTCATAATCTTATTCAAGTTATTAAAAAATAATGGTAAAATGTGTACTTTTGTGTTAACATTTTATTGACTAAAAAATGTGTTAGAGCACGGTCATCTCAGACATGTTCGTTCAGAAATCAGCTACATATAGCAAATCGCCTGACTCGATCTCCTTCTCATACATTAAGAATACAAAAGGACACCTGCAAAAAAAAAAAAAAAATGAAAATCCTGCAGGATTCCTGTACGTTATTTATGTAAGGGATTCTTGTAAGGGCCTGTTCCATTGAGGAACAATCTCCTCACACAGGTCAACTGATCTGCAGGCTCTCTCTGTGAGTCGTGCATGTTTGGAACGAATGACTCCAGAGTAATTCTCAGATCCAGGCATGGTTACGTACCCAAAGTGCTCTCACCGCCGTTTAGAGCACAGGTTATTATGCTATTAGGCCTTCCCCCTTCTGCCGAGGATGGGGAGGCTAATCTTCTCTGCCTGGTTAGGGAATCTATCCGGAGCGTTTTGCGTCTTTTAGACAGAACAGCTGTTTGTCTGTTTTGGTGGCCGATCCAAGGGTGATCCAGTCACTAAGCAAAGACTGCCTAGATGGATAGTGGATGCCATTTCTATGGCCTATCCCTCAGTAGGTCAGCTTTGCCCTATAGACCTTATGTAGCCCCACCCCCTTTCAGCGCTGCGCTCGTTGTCTTTTGACTTCCGATCTGTATTTTGACAGCGATCTTGCATAGGTATGAATGAACTGCTTGTAAAAAATTTCCCGGTCGACATTTGTTAAGAAGACAACAATGCTTATGATAACTTTTGTTAACTCTACAGTAAAGTAAATCCACTTCACCAGCTAATTACTCCTCGACACAGGTGCCGTAGAAATATACAGAGCAACCGCGAAACCGGAAGTTCAAAGACAATACTCTAAAGATGACGGCGCCCACGTTTCTCTGGTGCACAAGGTCTGTAGGTGTCAAGGCCCATTCGACCAGAGATGCAACATATTAACTAAATTAAGCATTCACCCACAGCTGCACTCAGCTGCATGCAAGCTTTTTACACATAAACTTTATGTTGTTTCCTTCTTTGTTGGTCTCTCTTTTTACTTCATATACACACATAAACAGGAGCCTTCACAGTTCTAATGATCCCACTTCCCTTTCTCTGTTTCTCTCTCTCTCAGCGTCTCACACACAAACACGTCCTCCACATCACCCTGACACTGTTGTGCTTCTCTTTTTAAACCGCAGATGATTTAAATACTGAAGAGGTGTTTTCACCTCCGAGTGAAAAGCAGCGTGTTATCTGTGTGGGCCCTGACACACTTTGAGACATAGAAAAGCTTGTTATGAGCACCATGATCTCTGAGATGAGTGTGATAAATTGTGCAGACACTACTGAGCAACACACTCCAAGTAGGCCAGTAGGAAAACTGTGTTCTTTTGAAAACAAAACAACTATTTTGTGGTATTTGTGTTTGTGTCACACACACACACATGGACATGTTTTATGGGGAATTTCCATAGACACAATGATTGTCATATAGCCAACTATACAAACTGTTATATCCCCTACTCCTAAACCTACCCTTCACTGAAAACTTTCTGGAAAAACAAACAAACAAACAAAAAAAAAAAAAAACAGAATTCTGGATTATTTTAGTTGGTTTCCTCATGGGGCCAAACATGTCCCCACAAGGATTTTGAATATTTCCATCATTTGTCTCCATAATGTACACACACACAGTCACTCATGCATCCTCTAGGCAATTATTAGTTTAACCCATGTTCAGCCTTCCTTTAAATGGTTTCCTAATTACAGTGATGTAAAAATGACTCTCTCTCTCACTCACTTTCTCATAAACACTTTCTCATTTTTGTTTAGTCTGACTTTTCATTTATGAGTTGGTAGTAGATTTTTCTGCAGTCTTGCTAAAAATAATGGAACAGATTTTAAGCTACTGAAACTATATATATATATATATATATATATATATATATATATATATATATATATATATATATATTATTGATTATAACAGCTGTGCACTCATTGTGCAGTTCTAAGTATTTTTTATTATAGGCTGTAAATAACAAAGTAGATGGGTTGGAAGTCTTCCATGTACAGCAATCAGAATTTATAAACTGCTCCATTACCTCGATTTCCATTGGTTACTCTCCGAACATTAGCAATTATTTTCACACGAGCGGTGCTCATAAAAGCTATAATCTGGTGATTTACAGGCTTGCGGCACAATGCACTTGGCCTCGGTAACAATTTCCCACTCTCTCTCTCTCTCTCTGGTCTGTTTATCTCTCTTTGTATTCCAAAGTTGACAGACTCAGTAGCCGTTCTGGCTTCAGCTGATTCAGTGAGAAATGGGTTTAAGAGTGAATACATGTTTTGTATGTGTTGATTTGGAATATGTTTGGATGGAAAATAAATTTTACAGTGCTGCTCATGTAGTTAATTGTCACTGTGGAATGAACAATGGACAATAAATTGGACTATAATTGGTTGAAAAGGCTATTTTATGCATGAATCCATTTTTAGGCATTCTTTATTTATTAAATGTGTCTCTATTGTGCACAATGTGGAGAAGACGCGTGTATTTGCTCTTAGCCTGCTCTTTGCTCTTAGCAATAAGCTGCTGAGAAGTGCTATCAGTGTCTGGTCAATCCCTGCTCACAGAGATGGATAGATAAGGCTGTTGGAGGGGAAAGCAGTGTGTGACTGAATGTTTGTGTATGTATGTGTCTGTTAGCAGGTCACAAAGTGCTATCGCATTGCTGCCTACTCAGCCTACGCTTATAAAGCCCATGGGGGAGAATGAGAGCGAGAGTGATGGATGAAAGATGGGGGTTTCCATTTGTAATTCAAAAAAGAAACCAATATAGAAGGAGATAGAAAAAAAATGAACTGATCATCAGCACTTATGACTGAGACAGAGCATCTGTTGACATCATGTTTTTGCAAAGCCCACATAATTTGAACTATGGGCTAAAATACCCCAGGGTTAGAGGTTTGTTAAAATCCCTATAACCTAATTATTAGCAATTATAATAGTGATGTTAGCCTTAGCAACTCTTGGGTCACTTCCAATCTGTGAGACAGACAGGTCAGTGCTAGACTAGAGTCAAAGTTCACAGAGAAACAAAAAACAAAACAAAAAATCTACAATTTTGCTGTGTTTTCCTGAAAAAGCTTTTTTTTTTTCCTTTTTTTTTTTTTTTTTTTAATATGCATATCTGCTAAAATTACTCACACACACACACACTTTTAGGAGTGTGTACCAAAAACAGTAGATGGCTTCTATCTAACATAAAACTCAAATGTTGTCTTTATGGTGTTTGTTAACTCTTTGAACCCTATTATTATAAGATCCTGTGTTCCCAAAATGCAATATGACTAATTAAATGTAACAACTATGTAGCACCAAACACAACCACACTGCTTGTACTGTAGTCAAGTAACCACTTCCTCTTTCTCTTTTTCAGTCAGTTTTTTGTCACTCCCTCTCTGTCTGTCTGTCTCTCTCTCTCTTTCTTTCTTTCTTTCCCTCGCTGACTAACTCTCTTGAGGTTTGGCAGCTGAGCCCCAGAGTTAAGTGGGTTTAACTTGTCTAGTTTGTCTAGTTTATCCTGATAGGTCAGTGGGAGATATTAAACTTCATCTCTGAGTCTGAGCCATGATTGCAACCCCTGAACACGACAACCGCCTTAAAGTTGGATCACAAATTTGCTTTCTGTCAGTAGCTGCATTTAATTGTACACAACCAATTCTTGACGTTGCGTAAACAAACAAGGCAATCCTGTGTGTGTGTGTGTGTGTGTACATGCGTATGAAAGCAGACGCAGCTTAGCAGCATTGTCGGCGGTTTCAGTGGCGGATGAATTACAGCCTGCTGTAGAGCTGTGGTTTAGTCTGCTCTCTCTCGCACACACAGTAAAGCGCTCTACTCGTCTCTCATCAAGGGCTCTCGTTTCATAGGCCCCGATGTGCAACAGTGCTGTAGGCCTTGAACCCGCACACAAATGCACATACACAGACACTTGGGTGGGCCTCGAGTGCCAGTCCTAGGAGCTCAGGCTTGCCACAGGTGCTCCTCTGTTCTGCGTGTGTGGCTAATGAAGCTCATAAAGATGGTGGATCATTACTGAAGTGTCTTCATTGCAGCCCTGTAGATTTGCTTATGCAGATTTGTAGGTTTCTGCCAGCTCCTCTGACACATGTCTGAGTGGTACTGAGTGTAAAATTAGCACTTCAAAGATGGAGATTAGAATCTGTGGGCACACTTGCAGTCAGTAAGTTTTGTTTACAGGCACTTTGTTTCAGACTAAAACAGTAATTTTTTTTTTTTTTTTTAAATGTCATGTCAGTGTTTTAGTTCAACTGAAATCTGTGTTTTGTGAAGACGGACTAACAGACCTAGATAATGCGATGGTGGTTGGGCTTTGTCCTACATGCTAATCAAACTACAATTGGCCTCACTGTTGGTAGCTTGCTCAGAAAGACATGAGAATGTTTATTTAATCTTTCATAGATTGGATTACGCGTCATGTCATGTACTTGGACAGACAGATGAAGAATGTAGAAGCATTTATCCTAAATTTCAGCTGTGTTGATCTGAGACTTTTGCAGCACACACACACACACACATTGTGATTGTGTATGGTTTACATTACACTAAGCATGGCTAAAGCTTGGCTAAACACTGAAGTCAGGGACTTTTAAAAATAACAATAAATTAAATACAGTAGTAAAGATAAACTAATGCTTGTTAACAGACTCTGTGGGATTTGTGTGGGTGTGTAAAAATGTTCTACCAAAAGTCAACGTTCTAACTTATGTCTTGTTCTCAGTTTGCTTAGCGTGCTAACTAGTGTAACAAATTATAGCTTACACTGCTTTTTTATGTGTTTATGTTTCTCTCTTTCTCTTCCTCTTTCTTTATCAAGAATTAGTGCGAGTTTCCATCCGCTGTCATCATTACTCACAGACACTTGTTAATGAGGCTTCAGAATCGACCTTAACTGGTGGATTTATTGTAATACATCACTGTGACTATGTACTGTATAATACTGTTCAAAAGTTTGGGGTCAGGAATATTTCTTTAATGTCTCTTATCACCATATATATTTTAAAATTAAAGTTATTAACTAAATGATGTATCACGCGTGATCATTGTTAACTAAATGATGGTCAACATCTGATTTGGGTGAACTATCCATTTGAGCTGATATCCTCAGAACACCACACTGCACCGTCATCGGCTGACAGTCTGATGGTGTGTTCACGCCGAACGCGAATAGAGCGTCAAATACGCGTTTATCGCGTCTAGTTATATGCTTGAACATTCGCTCGAGTTTACATTTTTCAACTTGCGCAGAAGAAGACATTCACGGCAAACGCAAAACGTCACCCAATTCACGTCATTCGCAATGCCCGGCGCGAATGATGCGTCTATTTGCGTCTTTGCATTAACTTTGTATATAATCTACTCGCGCAAGTAATTAAATTCGCATTCGGTGTGAACATAACATGAGTCTCCACTGTTGTTTAGTTACCAATGATTGCGCGTGAACTCGACAATCGACTACAGTGGAGTGTGGACTTTGACCGAAAACAGGAAGGTAATATTACAGGTATGTGAGCTGGCTGAATTAACATCATTTTTATTAATATCTTTCACATCTACTGCAGTCTGATTGACTCCTAATAACACCGCTCACATGGCTGTGCACTTGTAATGACAAAACAAGGATGTTAAAAGCAGGTTTAGAACTTGCCCCATTGAAGTCAACAGGGTGCGAATTATTTATTTATTTATTTATTTTTTTAAGAGGATAACACGTGTAGGCAACACCAATTTTTGTCGTTTTTATCTGTACTGACAGCACTCCAAATGTACAAAAAAAAATTAGCTCAATGTTGCAATGGTTATATGACTACTGCCCCCCCCCCCCCCCCTGATTTCATTCTTTGATTTTCATCCTTTGATTTTTTTTTTTTTATCTTTGATTTCAACTCTTTACAATAAGGTTAATTTGTTAATTATTCATGTATGAACCATGAAAAACACATTTGTTATTGGATTTGTTAATCTTAATAATACAACTGTTAGGCTAATTGTTTGTTCATGTTATGTCACAGTCATTGCATTAACTAATGATAACAAATGCAACTTTTGATTTTAATGTTTTAGTAAATGTATAATGTTTTAGTAATAGTATAATGTTAACTAATTTAACAAATGAAACCTTATTGTAAAGTGTTACTTTCATGATAGCTAACACTTTCATACACATAATACATTCATTAAACTTACAACATCAACAAAACTAAAAATGAATTTTCCATAATTACCTTCTTGATTCTCACTGTTTTGTTTGCTAAAATAAATAATATTTAGTAATATTATCATAATTTCCCTATTTTCATTTGATGTGTTATGCATTCTAATTGTATCAACATTTCTTAGAATGCCAAGGAAAGACAGAATAAAAATGTGTGCCATTTTTGGTCCCTCCGCCCCTGCCCCTGAGGAGGTCTGTGCACTCCACTGTATATACTGGTAACTGGTATGTATAAGTTCACTCTGATGCTGATTCTTCTCTTTCTTTCTTAACAGCATTTTTGATCATGTGATAATTGCAGGGTTTTGGAGCGCTTGGTTGCAAGGATGTGTGACCTGTTTACATTTCTGTGTGAAGTACAGATGTGCTCAAACAGATAGACGTTCTAGAATGTGGTCAGTCTGCGGTGTTCCAAGACACAGTTCGAACTGTCTGATCTGTGACGCACTTCCTTTGCTCTGCCATCTACTGCCACTGAAAAGTCTTGGCCTCAGCAGCCACTTCCTGCCTGAGATGAGCGCCTTTGCTGTGGTTTTGATGGTGAGTGGAACATGTGGCTACTGAAGCATCCTTTATAAGAGAAAAACAAAACCAAGAAGAATAGCAGATAGAACTGCTTTAAATAGTAAATAGCGCATAAACTTAGAAAACACAGTGTAGTTATTTGACAGGATTTAAAAATGTGCAATTTTACCTTTATATCTCATGCTTTGACATTATATCTAACAATATAACTTTCTTTTTTATATTAAACTTAATATCTTAATTCCTTTTTTCTTTAAACTCTGATGTGTAAATAATTGGCATAATTCCTTTATGCAATATGAATAAAAATGAACAAAAAGAAAGAAAAAAAAATCTCAGGCCATGTTACAGGAAGCATCTCACTGTAGTTATTATGTGACGTTTTTGTGCATACTTACAGTATTCTGCTTATTGTGTGTTCAGGTAGTATGCTTCACACACGTCTCTTGGGCAAATGAAGCTGTTCTCTGCCAGAGCCCAATTAGTGAGGGTCACTGAGCGACTTTGACGTGGGTATGTGCGGTTACCCCATCAGTGGGCCAGATAGCTCATTAGTGCTAGCGCGCTGTGTACTCAGTGTCCTTTGCTGAGCATGCAATCTGTCTGTAGTAATCCACAGGAAGCTGGCATGGGAAGGGAGTGAAAAAGTCTGTACTAAAAAAGGTTGTCTAAAAAGCAGGCTTGAGGTGTAAGCGGCATGTTGCCAGAGCAATATAGATTTATTGGACTGCCCTAACACAAGGTGGAGAGGTGGCAAGAGAGAGCAGCAAGGACAAGCATTTCTGCACCCTCACAGTCAATTGTTCAGTAGAGCTGAAAATGTGTTTTCAGATCTTGGCTGGACTTGCTGTCCTGGGGGAGACAGAATAAGAGAGGGAAGCACAAGAAAGAAATTCCACGTATCTGTATGATGGTTGATGTTAGTGTACAGGATATATGTGTGTGTTTATGTCAAAAGCCATGTTCTCAGGACTTATGGGAATGATCTGAAGACTAAAGACCACTCTTATCTGAGTGTGTGTGTGTGTGTGTGTGTGTGTGTGTACTGTACGTGCTTGTCGGATTGAGTACTCAGACTGACAGGATTTATTTTTGGCTGAACTATTTTATTATATCACAATATCACAGACTTCATAGCAGTTAGAAAATGAAATAAAATAGCAATTCTACTTGGCACCTACATAAATTGAATTAAAAAAAACATTGAAAAAAGCAAAACCACACACAATGCGCATTATTATACCATAATTTTGTTTCCAGGTGTACCTTGTTGTTAAATCAGGACGGGCGAGAGACGTCACGTGAGAGAATGGCGCGAGGCTAGTGGTGCGATTGCTAATGAGCAACACCTGTGAGCACACCGGTCTTGCGCCGTTCTCTCGCGTCCCTCGGCCATATTAAGTCTATGTGAGTGTTTCTCAATCAAAACGCTGCATATTTCAGCTATGTCAAGTGCCATCAGAGGCCATCTCAATTTGAAGGACCCCTGGAAGTCGGCCTTCATTTTGTGTCATCCTTACAGCGTATTTTGAAGGATGCATCAAGTGTATCCTTTGCATCATCCAGTCAACCACAAAAATTCAGTCCACAAAAATAAGCGATGGAGGCACTGAGCTTGTCCGGGTGCATTATGAAATACAAGATGAAAAATATATTTTTTTTAATTGGAAATGGATGACATAGACCTAAACTTCCCATTATGGCAGTTGTCGTTCAATGTATTGCATTCAGAAAGTCAGAAAATATAAAGATTTTTTAATATAAGGGATTTTTCAAAAATATATTAGTATTTCTTAGCCTCAATCCCAATTCACCCCTTGGCCCTATACCCTCCGTTTTACTTGTTCACGTCTAGGGGTAGGGAGTAGGGTAAGGACTGAACTAGGAAGGACAGAGTCTCCCTAAAATGCAGCCTTCTGATTGGGAAACACCATGTGTGTGTATAGTGTTTATATCATTGGATCAAGTTTTGGCTGGTTAGCACTTAGCATGGGCCAGTTTGCCCATTTATTTGGTTTTTGCAGTAACAAATTACTTTTCAGTTGTATCATGGGTTTGGTGTTTTGCTTAAAATATCCTTATGACTGTGTTATTATAACTGTGTATTTCATATAAGTATGTGATCATACAGCCTTTGCTCCTGCAATGAGTGTTGTTGATGGTTTTCCCATAAATCCCCATATTATGTTCAATTTGTTTACATTGGCCATTACCCTGTCCTGTATATCTTAACAGTTTACAGGAAGCAGATGGTGTCTCAACTGTCTTTAGTCATTTGTTCAGCCATCATGTGAGCGCAGCACTCTCTCTGTCTCATGTGGCACAGCCGTCAGGGCACTAGACACCTACCTGTATGTTACCAGGACAACACCAGCTCTGAGACTATTAGGACTGCAGTCTTGGCAACGGTTTGAGTAGCTCTTTGAGGAAAGATTTCATCATGTACAACAGAAAAAACAACAACAAGAAGGAACTCCCGCACACTATCAGTACTTACAAAAGAGAATCACAATTCTATTAGCAATGCTTTGGTCTTGTGACCTTCATCAGGCATATACCTAAGGTATATGTTGTACCATGTACAACAGAAAATCTACTGATTATTATTCCCCCCCACTCTTTCCAGAGTCTTTCAATCTACATTAAACTGCACAATAAAATAACACGACCCTGACCTTCTAATATGAATTCCTGGGATGCAACCTTAAAATCCCAAACATGTTATTGGATTGCTTAGTTTAGTTTCTGTATTAAGAGAAATAAATTTCACTCAAAGAAAACTTTTAGTCCAAAATAAATTTCACTGTTAATATGAATGGTCTTGCTAGCTGTATTAATATTGGTCATAGATTAATATGGATTTTTATTTTTAAAAATTTTTATTTTATTTTTAATATTTTTAATAAATAGGCCTAAATGACGGGAACTTCAAAATGTTTTGAAAAAAAAAGTTAATGACCATCTGCAACGAGTTCTTGCTGAGGCGTCACTCTCTGCATACAGGTATGATGAAACAGAGAGCAAAGTAATACATTTTTAATGTGCGGCTCAAAATGCTGACAAAAATACGAGACTCCCTGTGCTGAAAATCTCTCTTGAATAAATAATCATCGTAAACAGCTGTATTTTTTTTTTTTTTGTCAATTTCTGAAATTCTTTCTCTGTGAAGTGTCTGTTCATTTGGAGTGGTGTTCATTGCGCCTGCGATTGGTTGCTTTTGCACACAGCTGTTTGGTTGGATATCTGTTTGCACTCTGTTCCTAAGGGGTCATGATTTTGCTGGTTAGCATGGCCCCATTAACCCTAGCTTATGGTAGTTGATCACACCAGCTGGTAGAGCTGGTCACTGGTTCTAAAAAAAAAAATTTGTTTATTGATTGCATTTAAAAATCAGAGTATTCTTACAGAATATAGTTTTTGCAAAAAAAACTAAACATTCATTACATATGTTTCATTATTGTTTTACCACTGACTTTCTTCTGTTAAAACATTTTTTTCCTGGTTGTTGCTTTTCACGTCACGGGTTGTTTTCATGACCTGTGCCATCAACCAAAAAGTGTTGCCTATGTCACTATGTAAATGAACACCAGAAAAATACACATTCACCCTCATGGCACCAAAAATATGGTCTGGGTACAAAGGTAAATGATCACTCATTAGATAGGAAGAACAGATGGTTCAAGACTGGAGTGAAAGGGGTAGAGTAACACCACATTTTAGCCATTTAGTCCATACAGTTCTTCCTGAGAAGTTTTGCCCTAATTCACTCAGAGGTCCGAATTCACACCATCAGGAAAGAAACTCACACGGCGACATGCAACTGCAAGCCTCATGACATTATGGTGTGTGTGACTCACAGAGCCTATAAAATAAAAATAAAAAATTCACATTCAACTGTTTCCTGACTCCCCACGTGAGAGAAATGTTACCTGAACACATAGACTCTAAAAATGCTGGGTTGTTTTTACCCAACTTTGGGTCAAATATGGACAAACCCAAACGTTGGGTTAAAAATTTAATTAAAAAGATTAACCCAAACACTGGGTTTGTCCATATTTGACCCAAAGTTGGGTTAAAACAACCCAGCAATTTTTAGAGTGTAGGTTTAATAGTAGATACAATCTTTTCAAAGGGTAGCAATTAAACAAGACTGACCCTGAAGACTGCTGTGAAATACATTCTCTGTGATTGTTCTGAGTTTGAAGTGGATAAATACGAAGTAAGTTCACAGGCACCGAATTGTACAGTAATTAAGTCATTAGCACTGTTAAATATGCTATTTGTTTTTAGCTTGCCATCAGCCATACTCATAATAATTGCTTGAGAGCCGCAGCCTTGTTGGAGATACATTAACATGAAGCAGTCTGATAATTAGAGAATTAAAAGAAAGTCCATTTTTAATCTTCTTTGGAAAAGCAGACTAATGGATTTCTTACACACACGCACACACACACACGGTTAGCGCATTAATCTCTGTTGATTTGGCTAATCGCTTTCTTTCTCTTGTGTGTAAGATCATAAAAGATGATTACGAGGTTTTGGGTTCAGAGATGTTTTCCGTCCGGAAGAAACAGCTAAGTGTTACGATAGATGAATCCTGTATCAGGCCACGACAGACTTCATGATCCTTGAGGAGGTTGATCAGTGTTAATCAGAGTAACTGACTGCTCTGAGCTACAGTAGCACACCTCTTGTGTGTATGTGTGTGTTTTGAGCTTTTATGATTGTTAAATCAACATAACACATTTGTGAGGTGTGTGTGTTTCTGTTTATTAGGATGCGTAAGAGAGGTTGTGGGTGTTAATGTATGCATGATAACAGGGAGCCTGGGGTGCGTTTGATGTGTAGCTATCGCAACCCCTGCTCAGTACTTTTTGATAACGCCATGTTTGAAGCATTTTTGTGCCTTCACTCTTGCTCTTTCCCTTCATCTCTCTCTTTCTCTCCATCTCACCATCTAGTCTAGTGAGTTCTGACAGGAAATAGAGCTCAACAGCAATCCAATGCTGGTGAAGGGGGTATTTTTAGAAAGACTGTGTCATTCAGCGAGCATGGCAGTACTTGTGTGAAGTCAATTTCGCCTGGAGGGAGATTTAAGTTGCAGTGAGTACCAGAGAGAAAGCAATTTTTTTTTCCTTTTTTTTTTTTTTTCTGGGAAGGTCATGAAATTAGCATATAGGAGGAGTGAGTCAGAAGAGGCCTGCTGTGACAGATAGCCTTTGTGTTCAACAGGAAAACACAGTGGTGTGTATTGTCAAGGCAAGCCCGCCTGCTCCCATCTCCTCTCCGCTCCTTCCAGAAAGTGTGTGAACTACATGGAGTGAACAGAACATTGCGTGTCTGTGTTTGTATCAAAGGAAACAGGCAGGATTTACAGGTCTAAATCCTAGAATCAATCATTTTGCTGCATTGAAGGTTTCATTTTATTTAGGATAAGAGATTTCTTTTGTGTTACACACTGCAGTATTCAGTTTTTCTTGCCTCAAGCATTTGGTCCAAGGTCTTGGGAGGTGACAGTGGACACTGAACCCATTTAGCACTGAACTGATAAATCACATCCGCAATGCCGACACTCTTGGCCTCTTAACAAGTGCTCTTAACTTCCTTTCTCACCCTCTGCTCTGCTCATTGTCCATAGCAAAGTTACAAAGAAAGTCGAGTGTTTGTTTTGCTTTCTCCACATGTCATGAAATACCAGACTTTCAACTTTTCTGATTAGCGACATGCATATAGGAGGATGATAAGGAAGGAAGGTAGGAAAATAAAACATACTCCGTTCAGTTTTTTTATTTATTTACAATGACAAAAACTATCGAAGACCAGGATGAGTTACTGACCGAAATTTCATTTTTATCCTTTTAAATGTTTTTGTACACATAAATAAGCTTAAATAGAAAGCAAATTGAGTTTCTGTAGGAATATAAAATATCCCTCGTCCGCCTGTTTGTATGTCTCCATCCATCCATCCACACACACATAAAGGACGGTGGGACACCTCAGCTGTTACCGTATGCTGTTGATCACGTTTTGTCAGAAACTCATCTGCTCTGGATGGTTTCTGAAGAGGCCCCTGAGTGGGTCTGTCATTCACATGGAGCCTCTTGAACCTGCCCGCCCTCAGCCTCCCTACATCCCAATTAATGGGAAAAAAGGCTGAGAGGGGGTGCTTGACTCTGACAGATGCTCTTTAATTGTTATCCTCCATCCCTGCGGATACTCGAGTTTTCACATTTGCAGACACAGACCGTCTGATTGCTCTGCGCATCAGCATAAACTGAACCCTCTGCCTTGAAGGAACATGTGCTAACAACACAAGTGCTTGTTCAACTTTTATAGTCAAATAGAATTGTATCTTGTCTTATTTTGTGAGGATCAGGGTGGTCTGTCTGTCTATTGTTCTATTCTTTCGCTATATCGTTTGTTCTGTTGTTTTGTCTATCTGTCATCATCTTTTTTTCATGTGAAAAATGTCTTTTAAAAAATAAAAAAAAATAATTATTTCTTTTAGTTTCAATTTTACCTTCCTTACATTTCGATTCAAAAAAATAATTATGTTTGACACATCAATTAAAATGGAATTTAAAAATCATTCTCAAATCGATTTTAAATGTGGCACATAACCCTGGTGGGAATATTGTAACTGACATTACTCAAATCTATACAAACATTTTCCTCACACGTCAGTCTGCATCGACACTTACATCATCAGTGAATGTAATGTATTGTTCTCATTTTATTCCTCTGATCTTGTTCCTTATTCTTCTGACTTCAGATATTTGTGACTTACTTTAGCAAATACCTGTTGTGATGACACCGGCTACGCCTATAATGTGATATTAATCACCCTTCTTTATAATGAAAGCAAGTGTGCAGTTGTAATCCATCAACTGTGGTTTACACACAATGCCTGTGATGTTTACCTTTACTTGTTTCGACTGTTTGCTGGATCTGGTTGCCTGAATTCACCTTTGAAACCATTTCCTATTCTCTCTGCTTGTGATGACACCCAGTCACTCCACCTCATGCTGCTGAGTAATTCGTGTTTGTGTGTGTAGTCAGGTTTGTGTATGTGTATGTTTGAGAGAGAGGAGGAGAGAGAGATTTCACACCCTGTTGGTTGTAGGCTGTCAGTGACGCACAATCCAGACTGTCCGCCCAGGCCTCTGTCACAGTGCCATTAACACTAGTGCATGCTGGGATTGCCACTCTTCTCTGTGAGTGCATTAATGGAGCCTTTAAAAAGGAAGGTTAAAAGCAGCACATCCTGCTCAGATCAATTCTTTATTGTGGTAGTGAACCGTGGCTGCTGTGTGACTCTGTCCTCTTGTTAACATAATGCTTTAAAAAGCAACCAAAAGGATTTTACTGAATAAATAATGCAAATGGAAGGTAATCACTAAAAGCAACAGGTTATGGCACGCTCATCACTTTTCAGTGCTGGCGGCAAACTGTACACAGAGTAAAAAGCTTTCTGCAGTGAAAGAAAGAAAGATACAGAACTTTACGTGAGTTGAATAAAGCAGTGGCATTGACATAGAAGTACAGAGACAGCGTTTTTGTAGCCTATTCCCTGAAACACCATCACCTCACAGAAGGGGACAAACCTCTTAAGACTTGAGCATTAGACACAGCATTCCAGCAGTGTTCATTAGGTCAAGATGGCACGTTGAGCTTTCTAAAAGCACTCAAGCTGAGTTTATGGTCATTTATGAAGCAAGCAGTACATGCAGGTTAGAAAAAAGATTGGTGTGTTTTAAGGAACTGAAGATTTTGAAAGTACTGCAAGAAATAAAAGAACATTGAGATCAAGAATCCATTTTGTTTCAATCTCATAACCTTGTTCTAAACTTAATTGTCTTTCTCACTGGTAAGAGGTCATGTTAATTCCCTGTAGGATATGATAGAACTTCATTGATCCCTGAGGAAAATATCTTGCTATAATAACAGATTCCCAGCACACAGCAGCAGGCCCCAGGACGTCGTACCAGTCTAACGGGATTAAACCATAAATATCAAAGAAAAGGAAAACTTGAGAATTCTGGTTTTACTTTGAAATGTAAATGCTTTCAATGTTTTGTAAACATTGATGAATTAACATGTTTTTGTCTATACATTGATATAGTCCTTTTATGATGAATGCAAGTGGCAGGAACAAATAACAGACTTTTGTTGTGAGAATCATGTTAAATTTAAAACAAAGTATTGAAAATGAGAAAAATATTCATAAAATAAAATATTTTTTTGTGAATTAACAACAATTAAAGGATTTCTACTTAATATATAACAATCTCTCTATACAGTATATGAAGTGATAATTGAAATAATAATTTGGTAAATGAAAACAGCATATTTTGGGTTCAGCATGCAAACAGATATTTGATATATTTAATTGCTTCCAATGAGACAAAGTTGATTTAATAGGTATTTTACAGTAGATACAATAACTTAAGGACGAAGTAAAGACTTGTCACAAGTCCTCCGGCATCCCTGCACCAATAGTTTCATTATGTATTAAAAATTATATTAGCAATAAAATGATAGCATTAATTAGTCTGGATTAAGAAGCTGAAGGCGAGTTTTGTGCTCAAGTCCTTTGTCAAGGACGACAACTATATTTTCTTTTTTCTTTGATATTTAGTAAATCATGATTTGAATAGATCATTTATTTTACTCTGAAAACATATTAGAGGACTAGCATAGTATATTCCAAGGCCCAAAAGCACCCTCGCCCTCTTTGAATGTACAGTTAACAAAATATTACCATCAACAAGAGATATCGATCTATTTTTCACATATTCACCCATCCTCTGAGTCTTGAGGTTATGAATATCATTATTCCAAAATGCCTGCAGAAATGTGTGCCTGATGGTGGGTTTTGGGCCGTGACAGTGAGCTCTCTCCTTCTGCATAAGTGTCAAACTCACTCAATAATACTATCAAAGAGTACTTAACCTTATCTGAGTTTCACAGTGTGATTGGCTACACACTGATGGAGTTTATCCAAGAGTTTGTGAAATGAGTTACTATCTGATAGATGGATAAAGAAAGAGAGAACTGCAGTGCCAGAATAGTCAGCAGTCTCTAGTGAGTTAGGTGGACCTGGGAAGCTCCCTAACCCTTTCTCTAAGTGGACTACAGGGAGACGCTGATAACAAGGTATGCGGCACTCTGTGAAGTCAACAGAAGGAGAGAGCAAGGGGGATATAGATGTTGAAAGCATGATAGAGTTCACTGGAGTTCCAGGTCAAGGATGTGATGATATCTTCTTCCATTTTGTTTAGATTTGTAAGGAAGAGAGAGATGTTATACAGTGCATGATAAGTCTGCACAAGACAGAACTGTTTGCATGATGTATTTGATTGTATGTGTGTATACACATAGGTCTTTACTTTTGTGTTTATTTCAGTTCTAAACTTACGTTGCTGTATGTACACCTTTTGCCATGTGAATTGTGTCTTATCTTTATCAAAATAATGGCATGATATAATGAGCAATGGGGGGGAGGGGGTGGTATTGGGTGCATGATATACATGATAGCTTGGGCACATTGGGTGTGCTAACTTGATCACAGCTGTGTCATGCTAATGAGACCCTCAGGGCAGGGCTGGGCTGGACTACTGCTCTTTGTTGCGTGCCTCCCATAAGACCTAATCTGAGGTGAGGTGATAACCTTTGTTGTACACTGGACCTGATACAATACTGCATGTAGACAGGTGTGTGTCAAAGGATATGGGAATAGTTGCATGAAATCTTCCTAAGAGAACAATACTCCCCCAGGGAAATTTTGGGTGTTTGTGATTTGTCAAATTGTTCACTAAAGGAGCTGAGAACAAAGGATACATGTTTCCAACAATCAAAAGCCTTGAATTTACCATCATCAGCTTACAGATCAAGCTGTTGTCTTTTTTTATTAGGAAACATACATAGTTTCTCATTAAACAGTTAATAGTTTTTAATGAGAGGTGCCATGTGCGAGAGCGTTCTGTATACCCACTCCACAGCTATTGTGAGCATGGACAAGTATATCGGTGGGCTTTTATGTGTGTGTGTGTAGGTGTAAAGCCAGCTATATTTCCTCTCATCCTCTGTTCTCTGTCAGATGATAGCTTGGTTGGCACTACAGATACTGGCGGTGTTGAGGAGGTGCTTGACTTTTCGTCCTCCCCAAGCTTTCACACTCCGCCTGCAGCACCTGGCCACTTTGTTGACCTATCCACTTGTGTCTCAATCACCAAAAATAACTGCACCCCTCTGAAGAACTCTTTGCTGCTTTCTGTGTTTCTCTCGCTTTCTCTCTCAAAGTGTGAAAGCACTTATGTACTGCGTTTACTAGTTTAGTAAAAAATAATAATATAATGTTTACTTATTAACAAATCAAAGTCGAGTCAAAGTCTCAGCGATATAATAGTCCTCTGGTCATTTCTTGTTACTGATTCATTTATTCATTCATTCATTTAACTGATTCATTCAAACACATTGATTCATTCGGGAATGAAATGAGACATTGAATCAATCACACAACTGAATCGGTCAAGAACATTGATTAATTCGATAATGTCACTTCTGCTGTGGCTTCGTTTAGAACATTGGAGGGGCAAAAATGCAACCTGCAATTGTGTCTAAAATTTAAGGGCCTAATTACACCTGGTCACTTTATGCCTTTTCTCTGATTGGATGGCTATACGATTGTGAAAAGAAGGTGTAATTTAAATCGGATTTAAATCCGATCACTCGAACGACAGGAGGTGGTCTGAGACGCATTCCAGATGAAACTGGAAAAGTCTATGCATGGTTGCTGAAACCACATATGTAAATTTTTAAAACATAAACATGTGAGCATGTTATATGATGTTAGCCACAACCCATATATGACAGCGCCACTGCAACACACATCGCCAGATGAGCTGAAAGTAAGTTGCCGTGGCCCTGAGACCCTCCACATTAGTTATTATAGTAATAATACACTGTAAAAAAACCCGTATTTTTTTACGGAATAATATGGCAACTTTGGTTGCCAGAACAATTCTGTAAAAATAATACATTAAAACTGTAATCACCTTTACACATTTCTGTAAAAAAAATACATTAAAACTGTAATCACCTTTAAACCGTATTTCACTTTCTGAAATCTGTTGATATATCAACCTTTTAATAAATTGTATATAAATTAATTATACTTTTAGAAGCTGCTGCACATCATTCACACAAACATTAAACACCATCATGGTAACACACATGAAATTAAAAAATGCAATAAACATTAATGGAACAACATTAAATGTAACATAAAACCCTAATGTACATAACTGATTAGAAAAAAAACAAGAAAATTATGAGGAAACATAGTTATTTCAACAAAAATGTGGGAATGTCAATTTAAGTTTTTGCATTGTAAATTATACAAGGAGTAGTTCTTTTTCACTTTCGAAAACTGTAAATTTAACGGTATTTTACAGTAAAAAAATATGTACCGTATATAGTACGGGAACTTTCTCTAAAGCAATTAACAGTTTTGCACAGTAGCATTTTTACAGTCTTTTACCGTTAAAATTACGATTATTTTTTACAGTGGTTGCCACTTCTCATTTTCATTTAGCTGATGTACTAAAATAACTAAGGGTGTGTTCATACTTGCCATGTTTGGTTCATTTAAAATAAGCTCTGGCGCTATTGCTCTGTGAGCAATCACACAATTGATAGTGTATATGATATATGATATGATAAGTATATTCTGCCATCCGAACCCTGGTGAGCACCAAACAAGCGGTGACGGGTGTTGCTTTCAAACAAACCTTGGTGTGGTTTGACTGAAGTGTGAACGCAACACGGAACAAAGACATGTAAACGAATCAAAAACATGATGTCACAGTTTGCAACCCTAAAAAGGACAGAATCCTCAAGCATACCTGTAATGTACAGGCATCAGAACAGCGTCTCCTCGCAGCAGGTCTTCATCATTTGTGTGTGACAGAGGGATTCCTGCTGCTGTTTTTAATCCTTTACACATTTTCCACACATCCAGCGGGCACATTTAGGCCAGCACACAGCATTTGTGCATTGTTTTGATTTGTTATCAAGCTGACCAATCGGGTTGTGAACATATCCCTAGCTTTTTGTTTATTGAGCTGTCCTTCTCCAATAACCAATGAAACGTCAGACTCTTATGGATCATAAAATGTTCTCCAGCCCCATTTTAATGGAGTCTAACACACACAAAGAGGCCCCATAAATGTTTAAGCCTTAAAAATGATCCAGATTCTCTTTAAATGTGTACTTAACGTGTCTCTGAACCTAAGAGTGGACAGAGCTATTGATTCCTTTGACAACATGGAGAAAAACTCAGCAAAGTATTACTGCCAAGTTTTTTCAAGAGAGCTCTCATGCCCCTGTGGCTTACCCCCAGAGCTTTTCAAATAGCTGTGATAGGCAGCTGTGTCCCAAACAGGCTTATGAACATATAACACCCTCTCCTAACACACACACACACACACTCAGCTGTGCTCAAAACAGGCTTATACACACGCACACACTGTGACAGCCAGCTGAGTTCTCAACAGGCTTATGTGCCACAGGTTCCTGTGTGGAATCTCTTTCTTCTTCATGGTGAGATTATAGTGAATCCATCAGTAGAGATGCAGATTGGATTGGGAGGCGAATCCCTAAAGAGAAGCTTTTCTTTACCCATCATCTCTGGCAGCTCCACAATCAAAGTGTTGGATTAACGGTCACAGATCCACAAGCACTAAGTCCTTTTATATAGATATATATCATTCATTACCTGCACATTATCATCTAATATATGATATTTCTTTGAGCAGTGTGTGAGTCAGAATGGTTATGACGAGGCGAGTCTCCTGATTGGAAGATACTTTTACTGGAACAGAAGCAGAATTTCTAAATGCTTATTCTCTCTCTCTCTCACTCGTGCACACACACACACACTCCACATACAACAGGCTAGGGCCAACTGCCAAAACCTCCATCTTTCTCACTCTTGTTTTCATTTGGCGACAGTGCTCATGTCTGCATTTGTCTCTTTTGATAAGGCCTTTCATCCTGTTTGCATTGATTACAGCCTGACAAGTCACTCTGATACATCATGGCCCATTCAGCCGAGCGCTGCACACTGAAGCTATTGTAAGCAGGAATGTCTCTTTTCAGGCTCCAATCCCACGTATGAAAGCACGTCAATAATCCAGAGACAGAGGCGCCCCAATGCATGCACGCCATCAGAGTCGAAACCTAGTTTTCTGCTCCACTACCAGGGAAATCAAGCAAAGAAGAGAGAGGTAGGTAGAGGAGGGTTGTGTGTGGATGGGAAAAAAAAACAGGAAAGCAGAGAATGAGAAAGAAGCATTTCTCACATACTGAGGATAATCCTGCCTGCTATCATTTGGAGATACATTAGCATGAAAATACAAAGCGTGTTTGTCAGAACAAAGGTGCGAATGAACAGGCACTTGGGTATGAATCCGTTGCGAGTTTCCTCTCCAAATTGCTACTAAATAAGTTTGATCTTTTAGCAATTGTTATATAGCAACACATAAATACACAGTGCAATTAAACTGTTGCAGGTATACGACAAATACTTTGTTTTATAGCCCAGGCAGTAATTTGAAAAGAGGGGTGGGGTGCAGTCTGTATTCTTCAGCTGTTACTATGGTCATCAAAATAGACTTGACAGGACTTTGTTAGCCCTCGTCTGTGGGTTGAAAACTCATTGACTCTCCCTTTTGTTGTATTATAGACCGTTTTTAGGGGTCACTGAGCAAGTAGGAAATCTCTATTATCTATGTGCACACCAATGGTACACAAGTGGCTTGAGGATAGCGTACTCTTCCTAGAAGGATGTCTGCCATTAACCCAGTTTAGCATTTTGAACATTTCTGGTCTAGTCCAGGAGAGAAAAAACAATCAATATTACATTTGTGCACTGACAAAAATGATGATGTACCATTTTCTTAAGTGTTAAAACAGTAATGCATCAATTATGGCTCTCTTTGTGACTCCATGCTCCATCCCCAATTCCACTCCTGACATTTGTTCCGGCCAATAACCAAAAGTTTACAGTTTAATCGAACAATGGTTGGCTTTTTCACAGATCTTTAGTATTGAAATTACACTGAAGTCCCCGAGTGCAAACATCTTAAATGTGTCCAATTAGACAGAAGCTTCGGTTTAATAATGCCTTCTTCCGTGATATCTCAGATTTCTGTTTTATACAGCAAATGTCTAATATTGTTATTTTTTAAATGACTAAAAATAAATAAATAACAATGGAGCATTGTTAAACATCATATTATATCCCTATTTGATGAAATCAAATAAAGCCAGAAACAGTTGGTTATGATGAACCAGCTTTTAAGTGGAATAAATGCTTTGTTTTGTGGTAATGCGACTTGCATACACAGAGAAAAAAAATCAAACTGATATTTAGCCCCTACTAGCTTTTCCCTCTTTTGTTTTACGCGGGGCTCTTTTTACCACATGGTAGTGACAGATTGTTTGAGCTGGAAGGAAAAGCCATTCGAAGCTAATTAAGCAGCCATTCCAAGCACTATTCGCAGGCGGGAGGCTGAGAGGCACAGGCATTTGTCAGCGCTCTACCCCTCGTGGGCTTGATTGACAACTTAGGTCTCGAACTGACATCCCGTGTCGCTCTAAGCCAATCAGATGCAGGCTAGCGCTCTGATTGGTCGGCGGGCGCAGAACAACGAGCCGCGCCCCACGTGGGTCTGAGAAACACATGATAGGTTGGGGTTTTTTTTTCGGTCGCAGACGTGGGCATCATAGAGGGTGTTGCTGAGCAGACAGCGTGAATCAAGTAATGAGGGCTGATTTCACAGATTATGCTGTTAATTTGAGTTACATTCAGAATCGGTAGCATTACTATACATTGGCAATGAGGGTGCCCTCTCGCATCACTGTTATGGGCGTCCTTGGAAGGGATAAAACTGGACATTTGAAGGATGTTTAGACACATAGCAGTCTCAATGTTTTAAAATCAGCGACGAGCTCGCAGTTTATTGAAAATGTGTCATTAAAACATTATTTATGAAACGTCAAAGTAATTACAGCCAGATTTAATGAAATTTACAACTGCTTTTCATTGAAACCGCAGCAGCAATTTCCATAAATCAGTGAATAGAAGCGCAACAGACAATTTCGCGTGTAATATGTATTTCTTAAGCTGCGATCTATCTCTAGAGATTTCTGTTTGTGGCTAGACTTCGAACAATCGTCGCTCATGTAAGTTGTTTGTCTACGGGGAAAGCAACCTATTTTAGAGCCAAAATGGCGAACATGAGGTCAGATTTTTATTGGCCAATCGGCACGCGCAGAACAGGCGTGACCCACGTGGGATCCTAGGTTTGATTGGTCGGTCTTGGTGAAGTCCTTTTCGAGATTTGATTGGTCGCGTTCGGTTGTTCTCGCGGTAGTTGAGCCCGCGTGTCAGTGGGCAGTCTGTGTGTGGTACTGCGAGTGTTGGAGAAACTAGGCAAAGCGATTGAGAGCGGCTGGCTTGTACGAGGCAAACTTTTCACAACCAGACCTTTTTAACAAACAAGCAAACAGGGATTGGGGGAATTTTCCAACAACCACATTTCTGCGAATTGTGTTCAAGCGAGACACGAGTCTTAACAGAGGAAACCATTCTCGAAGCGCTTGTAGGCGCTGCTTTTCTAGGGTTGGGATTGATTCCCAACCAGCGCCTAATACTGATCGCATAAGGTCACGAGTGGAGGACTTCGACGTTTCCGCGGAGAAAGGAATTAATGCTGTATTTACATTCGCGGGAAAGGATTTTATGGAGACTAAAGGTAACGCGGAAGATAACTTTCAAAAAGAATCCACTTGTAATCTAGACTGTTTATTTAGCAAATGAGCGCTCTTCGTGCTTTATTTACTCTGTTCCTGTTTTACAATTTGCAAAGCTGCTAATTATTTCGTATAGACTTCGAGGCACGATTGGGTCAAACGGAATGAGTAGCCTATATTTTTTCATCTGTTTATCGAGGAATTGCTATAAGTTGATTGGGATTCGGTTGCTGTAACGTTATTTCTTATCTCGCGTTTTTGACATTGTTCTGTAATCTTGTCGGGTCACATTCAAGCAAACAGCAGTCAGGTAATCTTGTTATTGCGAGAAGACTTGTAAGCAGCTTGTTAGTCGCAGCTCGCAGCGCAGATGACAAGCAGTAAATGTGTGTTTGACTCACTCTACACAACTATTCTGTGTTTACAGCACACGCGCAGCTGAATGCTTAACTCTTATTGGAGATAATGAGCCAACGCGA
This sequence comes from Pimephales promelas, assembly GCF_988280905.1. Taxonomy (NCBI): domain Eukaryota; kingdom Metazoa; phylum Chordata; class Actinopteri; order Cypriniformes; family Leuciscidae; genus Pimephales; species Pimephales promelas. Next base: position 33,926,085 of record NC_142769.1, read on the forward strand.
TGTGTTTTTGTTTTGCTCATCGGCTCTGTGAAGGATAACGGGGTTAAACCGGGGGAAAGGAGTGCGAGAAGCGCGTGGATCGGGTGGACCGACTGGGCTTTGTGTGTCCGCGAGTGCAGGGAGGGGTGACGGACGGGCTCTCGCTCATCTACTCGGATTACTGAAGAACGCCACATCCTCTGGATCTTCACCTCAGAAAGGATACATTCAAGATGTATCCGCAGGGCCGGCATCCGGTGAGTAACATAAATTATATTGATGCATTGTGTCCGGCGCCGCAAGAGCGCGTTACCTTTTCGACCGTTGAGCTCGTGATCCTCGCACACTATTGTGTCGCGTGACGTTTCTCTCGCGCGGAGTGTCCTTTATTTCTGCTTAAACTTAACAATAACGCGCTCTTCTGGATGTCCGTTAACTTGCTTTTGAAAAAAAAAAAAAAAACTGGAGGAGGGGAATCGGTTGCTAGTTTTTCTCCGGGGCTGTTTAGACGCAGTGACCCTTCTGTGTCGTGCTGCTGAGTGTTGGAGGCTGTTCCCACAGAGTGTCCAAACCACCGACAGGCCGAGCTCGAGGGAGCGCCTGGGCACTTCTGACAAACCGCAATTCAGCTCCGATGAAATATAATTTCCTTGAAAATCGGGAAGCATGAAATGTGTTATTGACACCCGTGGTTATACCCATGACTTGCTCAAAATCGCAGTGAAAGTAAAACCTGAGACCTATGGACTGCTGTAAAATGGAGTAGGTCGTAGTTTGTTTTGGTAATGGTGGTAGGAAGTAAAAGCTGTAATGACACATTAAAAACAAAGTTGGTATAATAGCATATTGCATCAGTGACTCGATTATATGAATAATTTGAGTTTTATGATATAAAATTTATATTTTTTATTATTTTTCAGGCACCTCACCAGCCTGGCCAGCCAGGCTTCAAATTCACTGTAGCAGAATCTTGTGACAGGATTAAAGATGAATTTCAGTTCCTTCAAGCTCAGTACCACAGGTAAATATTGCTGTTAATAACCTTTATGATGATGCATTTCAAACCGGTTACTTGTAGACTCTGAGACGGTTCTGATGCTGCTTTAAGTCTCTGTAAATCAAATGCAGCGTCAGTGCAACATGCCTCGCAGTTGTAATAACAGAGTTAATAAGTAACTATAACCATATTAAATGTAATTTACCATTATATACAGTAACTGTAATAGTGGTTTAATGTTTTATTTGTAATTTCATGTAAATGACTATAAAAACAACATTAGTATTTGTGCCAATAAATCCCTTGTGTATGTGACCACCTAGCGATTTTGCCTTCCAGGAATGATTGAATGGAACTCATTCTTTTTCTTTCTCTCTTCTTACAGTCTTAAAGTGGAGTATGACAAACTGGCAAATGAAAAGACCGAGATGCAGCGACATTATGTCATGGTAAGAGCAAGTTTGTTTTTAATCTGAGGTCTGCTATATATCTGTTGTTCTTTTGTTCCTTGAAAACATCAATAGGGCCACCACCAGCCAGCTATCTGAGCTAATGTTTAGTATCCACTACCTCTGTTTATTGTGTAATAGCATTTGCATTGATTGCACTGAAGGATCAGTGGTGATATTATAAGAGTGTGGGTGTTTTTATTTGTTGTAAAATGCCCGGAGGGTGTTGTGGACAGGGAGTTTCGACTTGTTCCATCTTCCAGGTGCTGACTGTTTCTTGACTCGAGTAAGAAAAAAGGCTGACTTGCTCAGTCTAATCAGGTTTAGATTTTTGTTATTAACGGAATTTAAGGGTCCACTCTATTGTAAGTAAATTTTCAAGATTATATAAGTATGTTACGATAATTGCGTGTAGTGAATGTAAAGGTTGACGATTGTTGATCTTCGCTGCTAGCCAATTGAAAATCAAACAATCTATGTAATAATGCACTTTAAGGTGTATAGTTGTTTATGACTTAAATTATTACCCAGCTGAAATGTTATCAACCTTCAGGATGATTTCAGTCAGTCTATGTTGGCTCTTGTGTGCAATTCAAGAATCACCAATATTAGTGTGACAGAACACCTCTTATTAGAAGTCCAGTGAGTGGAAACTGAATTCCATCAGGATGTGATGTAATAGTGCACAGGTTGAACTGTGTTAACTGAGCTCTACTCTCTCTTATCTTATTTGAGCATGCAGTAGGTATTGACTCAACATGCTGGCACCTTTGTTAAATATTATTTTTTCGGAGGAATGCCGTGTGGTAAAAAGGCCACTACCAGATAAACTAACTGAAATACACAGACATGCTCCAAGAAAAACAAATGTTTGCCTTAGTTGTTTGGATGAACATTGTCTGATCGACTGTTTTGAGTGTAGAAAAAGGACTTTTATCTTGAGATGACACAGATGCCTGTGAGGGAAAATACAGATGAAAATGGTGTAGAAAGGGAGTGAAGGATAACAGATGAGATGCTTATTTGTCAATCTTTTTTAGTTTGTTTTTAAGAGCTGTTTATCTATTTTGAGAACTCTGCTTCCATGAATGGTAGTGGTGCTGACTGAGTAAATAGTAAGTGGTCGCTAAATAAGTGTTAGCAGAGAGATTCATAAACATTGCTCTCTACTCCTATAATCAGGCAATGATCTGTTTCTTAGCTTTGTGTTCTTATCTTTTTTTCTTGTCTGTTAAACTAGAAAATAAATTGTGTGCATTTAAAATAAATACATTTTTTTTTAGAGGGAGAGAGGTGCTACTTTAGGCGATATCATAATGCTATTACTTGTGTGCTAAGTGCATTTCTCTTCTCTTGCAGTACTATGAGATGTCCTATGGGCTGAACATTGAAATGCATAAACAGGTATGTGATGTACTCTGACACCATATTCTTTTCGTTTTGCATTGTTTGCTTCATTTTTTTGTTTTTGTTTTTTTTTTTGCATGTGTCTTCTGCCATGGCGGTCAACAAATTTGTCTGGTCAAAGAGATGACAATAACACAGCAGGGTCTTTGCAGACATTATTGGACAGTGCAGGGGTTTTGAAATGTTCTGCAGCTTAATATCTATTTTTTTTTGTCTGTCAGACTCTGCAAAAGGCGCATGCACAAAAACGTGCAAGTATTTGTTTTGAGTAGTGATGTATATAGATTATATGATTACAGTGGTCAGAGGCATAGTGGTTAGTGCCTAGTTTGAATCTGGTTTGTGCATGTTTGAATGCTGCCCCTATAAATAAGTAGCCAAAAGAGGTGTCTGCACATAACAGAACAACTAAAAAAAAAAAGAGAAAATCAAGACAAAGATGGAGGCACAGTCTGAGGGTGGCTTAGTTAAAGGTCATTAGGTCAGCTTCATCTAGCAGGAATTGTTATTTAACCATTTTTAGTAATTGATGTGAATGGTAGCCATCACAGGCTGACCTAATTGTTGGCAGCTTGTATGTTTTTTGTTTTTTTTCTTTCTCAAAGTGATCGATTGGTTTTGTAACAAATGCATTTTGTGCATTTTAAAAGGGAGAGAGAAAGAGAAATAGAGGAAATAGAGGTGTTGGCTGGTCTATGTCATTAGTAGTGGTATATGATGTATAGTCATATGAGGAGGGCTCAGTTTGAAGAGGCCCTTTATGGTTCTCACCCCGAGGCCTCACAAGGTTAATGGTATCAGTGTGAGGGTGGTGAATTGGAACAGTATGCATGATCCATCAGCTTGTCCGTGTTTGTGTGTGTGTGTGTGTGTGTGTGTGTGTGTGTGTGTGTGTCTGGGCCACATGTCTCTCTCTCACAGACACTGCATTTTCTGAAAGGTTTTGTCAGGCACTTATCTCCAGCTGTGAGAGAGACTGAGAGAAAATGAAAAGGGAGGGAAGGGTAGGTGCTGGGGCTTTGCGCAAACAGGTTAATCGACTGTTTTTTTTTCTTTCCTTTTTTTTTTTTGTAGACCCTCTCTTTTGTTTATCAATAGAGCCCTGACTGAGTGGACTCAAATGCATGAATTATTCATTGGAGCATGGACTCCCTGTTCTCTCTGGAGTTAGTGATGACTGCAGTCTGATAACACAGTCTGCCCTTCATGTAGATCTTTTGGCTGGAAATGAACGGAAAGAAAATGCTCATAGGTGCCAGATTTGCCATGTGCTTTCAGGATCCACCAGATTCAGAATACTATTAAATAACTTTATGTAAACAAGCTTGTGAGTTTTGCGGCCGTGAGGGGAGGGCTGGCCATGTGGGGGCAGCCGTGCTTGTCAATGTAGCCCTTAAATTACTGAGCCTCAGAGGCCCCTGAACTGCTGTCCCTCTGTGTTTAACACAGTTTCCTCTGTCTTCATTTTCTTCCTCATTTTGTCCTGAAGTACTTGCGGCTGAATTAATGCAGAACTAGTGTGTGTTATCATTGGTGTGGCTGTATTTGGTCAGTTCTTTGTGTGTACACACACAAAGCCAGATTCATTAAGTGAAGCTCAGTCTGTGGCCTTAGAGGGTGAGAGAGAGAGCGAGGAGGGGGGTTGAGACAGGCAGCGGGGAGGGAACTTGTTCAGATGAATAATTTATTCAGGATTCCAGGAATTGTTTGCCAAGGTGATGATGGTCGATTTGATTCTGAGCCAAAGCAAACTGACTCGGAGCACACTGCAGACTCTCTTCAGAAAGTGTTTGTGTACATGTGAGTGAGATGTCTAGTGGTGACAAAGTGCACCCACATTATTATGGCAGGCCAGTGAATTCCTAAAAGGCAATTATGAGCTGCTTAAATCAAAAAGTACAGACGGTTAAATTTATAATTTGTGATTGACCATCATAGCTGATATATACATACATATGTATATCAGATATCAGATTTGCCCAATAAGTTTTCTATTTGGCCAATGTGTCGGACTCAGAAATGAGGAATATTTATTTTTTTGACAGAGCTGAGAAGTGTGCCTAAAGCACACAGTGTTCTCATTCTCTGTCTTCATTAGTTTATGGTCTCTGTTTAAGTTATTAGATAGAACTGCTAAAAAAAAGAAAGTAAAGTGTATACGGAAAAAGTATTGTGGTGTTTGCTTTTATATTATTAATAATAGAAAGACAACCCTATAATACTTTATCATTTACCGTTAACGTTCAGCAAATACGCATTTTTATAATTTAAACATAACTTTGAATATCTAATAAACAGACTTGGTTAAATCCATGATCTGTGAGATCTTCTGAAGTGTGCATTTCTCCAACTTTAAACCCTTAATTTTAACTGTATTCAATTGTCCACTGTCATATGTCATTTTCACTGTGTCCTGAATGTAAAATTAGTGTTACATTGTCTGTTTTTGAAAAACATATGATTCCCAGTACCCAAACAAAATGTATTTTTATTTCGAATTAAATGATATCAATTATAAATAGACAGCCAACCTGTTCTCTGAGACATTGGCCGTCAAAATTTTTAATTTTTTTTAACTGCTAATTATAATGCTAGTTTTTTTTTCTTCTTTTGGACCGGTTTGAAAAAGACATTTTTTTCTTTCTTCTTTTTTTAGCTTATTGGTATTAATCTGTGTGGGTACACAATAAGATTTTTGCAGTCGTATGATCTCGCAGGTGATTTATTTGTTTATTTATTTATTTTTCTCTCTGGAGAAATCATGTGAAAATTGTTGACGCTCGCATTGTTTTAGCGGAATTAACAGAGTCAATTTTCAAACATATTAAATTTCACCAAATCATTTGCTCAGTAGTATTTTTCTTTTCTTTCTTTTTTCTTTCTTTTTTTCTATCCGAACCTATAGCTGCAGCATTGAAATTTACAGTATCCGTCTCCAACGTGTTTAGCGTAATAGCTCGTGCGATTGCCCTGAAGTCGTGCCGTGTACCAGCTGCGTTGTCATTTGATGTTACTTGTAAGCACCATAGGTCTGAGAGTAACGCAATTTCAATGTATGTACTGTACATGGAGTAGAACTGACAATAAGGCATACTTACTTACTTGGACACGATTAATTGTTAACTGTTAACTGTTAACACGGTTAACTGACTTGTAAGTGTCATAATGCATTGACTCACGGGTTCCCGAGTGTCCAAACTTACACAGTTTATGCCCAACTTTATAAGTTGGGACACAACTTGTATTTTATCTAAACAAAAATAAATGGTAAAATCAATTTATTTAAATGAAACAAGTAACTTGCTGTCATAACAACATAATTTTCAGCGTGAAATTTGCATTTGTATTAAATTATATTAAACGTTTATTAATTAATTTAATAAAGGTATTTTTAAGGACTACTTAAGGACTAACTTTATTAGCACCTTTTTTATCACAGTGAGAAATCCAATATTTCCTCCAATACATTTTAAATGGAGACCAAACCTGATCAATTTTTTAAGTCCCTAATATTAAACGTTTAACCTATTATTATTATTATTATTGTTTATTTAATCTCTTGAAATAGATACATTGAATATGTTATGTTATTAGACAGTGTAATATGTAATGGGATACATACAGGAGATTTTTAAGCTGCTCGCCATATCGCATCCTTAGTGTTGGATATAGATACTGTAGTGTTTTTGTAATTTTAGGCCGCATCTGTCTCTCAGCTCTGTTCACTGAACCAGGTGGTCGTGTCTGTGTCCTTTGTGTCCGGCTTCAGCAGATGAATGCACAGAGAGACACAAACATCACTAAACAGTTCTAACAGGATTTGTGCTGCATATGCAGCAAGGGCAAGACAGAGACACCCTGTACAGACGACTGCTGCTCAATGCAGCCTTTCAGCCCGAGGGAAGCCAAGGGGTAGAGGAGTCTGTGTCAGGCGGGAAGGAATGAACTCAAATCTGTAAATGCCATTGACTTCGTTCATTTATTTGTTAGCGCGACTTGTCTATGACTGAAGAATGTATACACTCACCTAAAGGATTATTAGGAACAAATAGGAAAAAGAGGCTACAATTTGCAAGAGCTCTGCAAAATTGGACAGTTGAAGACTGGAAAAATGTTGCCTAGTCTGATGAGTCTCAATTTCTGTTGAGACATTCTGATGGTAGAGTCAGAATTTGGTAAACAGAATGAGAACATGGATCCATCATGCCTTGTTACCACTGTGCAGGCTGGTGGTGGTGTTGTAATGGTGTGGGGGATGTTTTCTTGGCACACTTAGGCCCCTTAGTGACAATTGGGCATCATTTAAATGCCACAGCCTACCTGAGCATTGTTTCTGACCATGTCCATCCATTGATTGGGCACCATGTACCCATCCTCTGATGGCTACTTCCAGGAGGATAATGCACCATGTCACAAAGCTCAAATCATTTAAAATTGGTTTTTTGAACATGACAATGAGTTCACTGCACTAAAATGGCCTCCAATAAGAGCATCTTTGGGATGTGGTGTAATGGGAGCTTCGTGCCCTGGATGTGCATCCCACAAATCTCCATCAACTGCAAGATGCTATCTTATCAATATGGGCCAACGTTTCTAAAGTATGCTTTCAGCCACATAGAATTAAGGCAGTTCTGAAGGTGAAAGGGGGTCAAACACAGTATTAGTATGGTGTTCCTAATAATCCTTTAGGTGAGTGTATGTAGCTTTTTATGTTTGAGTGAGCATGTAAATGTAAGTTCAACCATCCAACATGACTCTTTAATTTCTCTCCGTCTCTTGTCTGTAATTGTTCTTTGAGTCACAGAGAGAGTGCAGCTGTATGTGTGTTCATTTATCAGTGAGTGGCTCTCTTTCAGTGTGCAGTTGTTTTGCAGCATATTTAATCCTCATCAGTGTCTCTCTGCACTCAGCTCGCACCCACAGCAACAGGTAAATGGCTTCTGGCGTGCCATTGACATTGGACTGTGTGTGAGAGCTCTTCACATACTGCTTGACAGCACTGAGCACCTGGGATTGTGAAGCTGAGCAGAAAGCCTCACTCTGCTGAAGGGGCTTGTTTTCACTCCCTGGCTCTATTTTTTTATCAGCCTGTGTGGGAGCTGTTCTGGTAGCTTAAGGCACTCAGCAGTTCCACACTTCCTGTTCTCTTACTATGGTGCAGTGGTTTAATCTGAGGTTAATGTATGTAGTAGTTTAGTTTGTGTGAAGTGATTTGGATTAAAAACCTTTTGTCTTGTTTTATCTTTCCTAAATTGTATCATAAATGTCTTTACTGTAATAGCAGTATTTTTGTATCATCATAATAAGATTAAAGGATAAAAAGTGATTTAATTGTTAATGTGTCACAATACTAAAGTCTTAAGATAATTAGATATAGGGCTCTTTTTTTATTCTGATTTTGGCTTCCAATGATTATGAAAACAAGATAATCGAGGTAAACCAGTTATTGTGCCAGCGCATCTTCCTTTCCTTCACTGTGGTGCACTTTCATTCCTCCCTAGAAGCCCAAATGTAACGTCCAAATCAGCCAAATAAGCGTGTAGTCTGCCATTGCTAAACTGCGGGACGTATTTGATATTAGACGATTATTTAAAGTGCATTAAGCCACAAAAGAGAGACTGTTCCTGTGTGCGCATGCGGATAAGCAAGTAGGCTTCAGATACGTGCCTAAACAAGTACACTCAAATTAAAAAATGCCTTTTTGGAGAGTATTCACATACAGTGGGTTATGTCAGCATACAAGTAAACATACAGAGTTGAGAAATATAATGCGTGTAACCGTATATATTGGATTTGTGCATTAGCTCTTAAAGTAAATGTAGCCTAATATTTCATCTGCAGTCTCTGTAATTAATGATAATCAAATGACAAATGCCAAAAGTAATTCAGTCAAGATCAGTTAGTAAATTTGCCTAAGTTGCATTAATAAGGATTAATCTACATTTAATGTATACAGTAAGACAATGCATTGTTATTTTTACATTTGCTTATTAAATATGATGGTTGTTGTAGGCTATTACTTTATGAATTGAACACTGCTTATTTAATTTGTGTTTTTGCTCTGTTGTATTTATTTGGTTTGATTGTAATTTGTTTTCAATGTATTGCTGTCTGTTTACTTGTATTTTGTAATTATTTTAGGACCTTTTTATCTTACATTAGTAGTATTAGTTTTTGCTAAACTATTGATCATTGAAAATTTACTGATATTTAAAATGACTCGTATTCTGAAATACTGACTCCAGCAATAATTGTTAAATAATTATGATTTCAATAGTGATCAAAAATAATCGTGATTTGATATTTGCCATAATCGAGCAGCCCTACATAGACACTATTTTCATAAGACAGTATCCCTTGCGTCATGTCTCGCTTAAATTTAATTTTTTTTTTTTTATGAATATAGATATCTTCCACAATCCACATTGCTTGATCCAAGCCGGCATCACAACAGGAGGCTGTTTGCTTAAACAGATGCTCTACTGTATTTGAATCCTGTGGTGTGTTGTGTACTAACAAGTCTTGTATGCTGTTTAAGGAAAAGTCAGAACTAGAAGTCTCTTCTGATAATTACTGTGGAATATCTTCTCCTTTGGACAGTCACCAGGGTTTTTTGGCTCAGATGTAGGGGTTGTGTTTCTCAATACTGCCTCCCTCTCCCTCTCTCTCACACACACACACACACACACACACACACGCTTCACCCCACCCATGAAAGACAAGCCGTTACTCCCCCCTCCCCCTTCTGCTCCCTTTCATCCCACATTAATTTGCTGAGTTGATCTGATCGACAGGCCGAAAATTCAATTTAATGACCTGCCCCTGTGCGCGTAATATGATTTTACTGCCTGTTATGGTCAAGCAGAGCTCCAATTTACATAATGATCTGAGGGAGAGATAGGGGTGGGCTGGTTGCCGTGGCAACCTGAGAGTGGCATACAGGAATGGAGGCGAAGGGGAGGGTGTGTGAACTGATAGAGTGAGCGAGGAAAAATAACCTCAGTGGTATGGCTTGTGTATGAGGGCAGGCAGCGTTTTTATGCTGTAATATTTCTTTAGTTAGATGCCAACTGTAGATTGTTGTTGCATGCGTTTTGTTTTGTGAAGGAGTGTGTGTTTGTGTAGCAAAGCTGAGCTGAAAAAGCATTAATAGCTCAATGACTCTGAAGGGGTGTGGAGAGGGCTTAGATCCTTTGTTCACATCCCTAGAGACAGTTCATCACAGGTCAGAACACATCCACTCTCACCCGCTCTAAAGAGACCGAATCCATCAGAGTGCCAGGGTCAGCACCCTCCCACAGGCACAGAGGTCACACTGCCAAAAAATGAACGGAATGTGGTTCTCGGTGAAAGAAAGAGAAATTTCTCTCCTCCCTCACCTGCTGGGCCATCTGCTCCAACCTATAATCAATTTGTTCACCGCCCCATACTTCCTCTCCCCCCTCCCCCGTGCTCTCTTTTTCCCTTCTCTCCCTTTTTCAACCTGAAGCGTTAGCATAGCTCATGAAGAAATATAGCTCTTGGGGACTTCAGGTAGCTGTGAGTAATGCAGGAGAACCAGAGCATGTTGGCTGATTACCCTGTCCGTCTCTCCATATCAATAAAAGTCATTTTGAATATTGCTGTAGGGCTCCAGTTCCTCGCCTCCTGCGCTGCTGGAGTGGGAGCATGGGGAAAAATGGTAATTGCTCAGTATTGCCATCGTTAATCTCCCAGCACCAAATCAGCATTAGCATATTTCAGCATCTTAATGAAATAATCTGTCTGGGTAATGAGGGGGTGGTGGGGGGGTGTTGAGGCCAGACAACCCCCCCTCCCCTTCCTTTATCTCTCCTTCTCTCTCTCCATCTCTTGGCCAGATGGGCACCGCAGGCCTTCTGCCCATCTTGGCCTGGCAAAGCTGTGGATTTGGCTAGATCTGTTTCAGTAGCAGTGTGCTGGAGCACCGTTTGGCTTTGTGAGCCACACACACACCATATCAACCCTCAAAGAGCCTCTTGTTCACTATGCGCCGAATCAGACACATGGCAACATTAGCAAAAACAGACGTTTCTGAAGTTTTTACTTCATTAATCAGGAGTTCTGGAGGTATCCCATCATGCCTCGTTTAGATCTGCGGAGGCTTGATTAGAGCATTCAGTAACGTGAGGGTGTTTGAGTTCATGCTGTTGGAAATGAAGTACATTTGAGTGATTAGAGAAGAGCCGACAACATTCAATAACATACTGTTTCTATGTCTCCTTTTGTTCTCTCTCTCTTTCAGACTGAGATTGCCAAACGGCTAAATGCAATTCTTGCTCAAATAATGCCTTTTTTGTCACAAGAGGTAAATATTCTCCATCTTTCTTCATAAAATGAGCTGTTTGCCCTTATTTCTGTAAGCCCATGCTAATTTTGTGTGTTAATTTGTCCTTTCTTTTTCCTCCAGCACCAACAGCAGGTCGCACAGGCTGTTGAACGTGCTAAGCAAGTGACAATGACTGAGTTGAATGCTATCATCGGGGTACGTGGACTTCCCAATCTGCCTCTCACCGTGTGTATACCCCTCTTTCTCCTTCATTTGACCAGGGCCAGGGACAAACCTGCACACAAGCGGCTCAGTGTACTAATGCATTCATGCCTGGCTCCTAAATGACAATTGGATTTATAGTCTGTGGTAATAAAGATCAAATTTGCTCTCTAAGAAGCAGCTAAATTAGCCTACTCCCACAGGTGGGGTCAAAGGTGATGCGTCAGTTGTAATCCTCCAGTGTAAAACCTTCAATCCAACATGCATCACCTCAGCTGCTCCTAAACAGTCCAAGGGCAAATCCGTGATTGCTAGAGCTATTTATTCTAGTGTTATGGGAGGAGATCAGGATTGTTGGTGTGTCTTAGTCCCACCAGTCTCTTGCTGCAGATTTGCTCCTGCCCTTCATGGTCTTATTTTTTACTTTGTTTCAAATTGTAATGTGATGTTTACACCATTTTGTTTGCCTTTTTTATGCCATTTTTTTTGTCTTATCAATATGTGCCGATTTGTGTGTCTGTTTGTTAGGGCTGCACGATTAATTGGATTTTAATCACAATTGTGGCTTCCCACGATTAAATTCGCGTGATTGAGCGATATTTAAAATGCGTCATTCCGTTCATAGACCGCTCTTTATCAAAGTGTTTTTGTTTTTTGCAAAGCCAATTTAGCGCTCTGTAAACCCCTGTCTGATCACGTGCCTCCATGAGCGACAACACGCGAGAGATACCGAGTGTGAGCGTTAATAAATTGGTACATTCTACATAGTAATATATAATTACTATATAAGAGGCATGGAAATCCGATTAATGGACTCCAATAATCAGAAGCCTACTACAAATGTCTTGTTTTGGACTATTGTTTAATAAATAGAAATAATTCGAGCACATAAACTTTCATATGAGGGATTAAATAAGATTCAATTTATGCAGTAAGATTTCACAACTAAATCACTGACACTGTGCCTTTTTATCCATTAATCGAACTTTCATAGTGCATAGTTCTGCCTTGAAATTTTCTCATTTGGTTACAGTCTGTTATTTGATTGTATATTTTGAGTTTTATTCACATCCATTATGCAGGTACAATGCAAGTTTATATTTTGCTTCCTAAAATATATTTACACAATGTAAAATAGTTTTGCTACATTTTCTTTATTGTTTTCTTTATTTTGCTTTAAGGAGATGCACTGAATTTAGGTGAATAAGAGGACCTGTTTTATTTTGATGCACATATTTGGACATTAGCAGAAATATAGCACAATAAGGATGTGAAAGCAGTTATTATTAGCCTATGAGACCATAAAATTTGTTTTGGTTAAAATCAACAAATAATCGTGATATTTATTAGTAATCTCAATATTGATCAAAATAATCGTGATTATCATTGTGGCCATAATCGTGCAGCTCTACTGTTTGTCACATCTTTTAAGAGGCTTGTGGAGAGAGACATGTTTAAGCTTGTGTAGTTAAGCTCTTGTTTTGATCACACAAAGGGAGAAGTCTAATTCTGTCAGGGTTGTCTGTGATTAGCCATGTTAAATACTTTAAAGAGCTTGTGTTAAGGAGCATTGAGAAGCCTTTCACTTGGGCAACACAAAAATGACCTGAATTACAATATTTGATTGTAATCCAGAGATAACTCTATGAATGGAAAATATATATATATATATATATATATATATATATAAAAAATTATGCATTTCTGTTAGGTCAGTAGACTATAAACCGAAGTTCTCTTACATGCGCAGTCAAGCAAGCTACGGCAGGTTTTTGCATAGTCGAACAGCTAGTCTTCATCTTTCTGTCCAAATATAGACCTTATGCACCAGAGAAACGTGGGCGCCGTCATCTTTAGAGTATTGTCTTTGAACTTCTGTTTTTGTGGTCACTCTGTATATTTCTATGGCATCGCTGTCAAGGAGTAATTAGCTGGTGAAGTGGATTTGTAGAGTTAACAAAAGTTATCATGAGCATTGTAATGTTTATCCTGAGCATTGTAAAGCAGATGTCTTAACGTCGTTAACCAGGAATTTTTTTTACGAGCAGTTCATTCATATCTATGCAAGATCGCTGTGAAAATACAGACCGGAAATCAAAAGACAACGAGCGCAGTGTTGAAAAGGGGCGGGGCTACATAAGGTCTATACATGACACAATTTGTAATTGAATATTTGAAGATGTGTGTTGTCTTTGTCATTCAGAGCAAGTGTAGTTGTAGACAGATCTAGACTGTCAAGGATGTACACGCACGTTCAGTTCAAAAAACAAACTAGTACAATTTCTGTCAGAATAAAAGATGATTCACACCAAAAACATAAACTGTAAAGATAACTTTAGTGTAATATTAGTGTCCTCACCAACTAATGCTCTGTTTATTATAAAAGTGCACACAGTTATGCCGCCATCTGATTTAAATGCTCAACCTCTTTAAATTCCGGTGGATTCTGTTTTGGCTGTCAATGTTTTTATTGTTTATCAGCTGGGGAAAAAATGATCTAAAAGGGATTCCAACAGTATAATATATCTTTGTGTCATCATTATAACTCTGGTAAGGACTTACCACACTTTGAACCTTATATAGTTTACATTACCCACCTTATTTTTTAATTTAAGCTTATGCTGCCATTTTGTTGCTTGTAATTTACGTCATTTCATTTACATCGTTATATCAGCTGTACAAAAACAATCCATTATGCTGCTTGATATTTCAAACTGGTGTATCATATTGTTTTAATATATTATTTAATTAAACACATTGGTGTTTTGTAGCGAAAAGTTTACTGTTTACTGCACTTTATTCTTCTAGTATTTTCCTATAGTGAGTGGCTGATGAATCAAGTCTCGCACATTCACAGGAAATATCTTAATTCCGCATTGAAAAATAAGCTGGATAAATGTCATCCGAGTGTGAGCAGGCCTTAAAGCGTTTTCATCTAATTTAAAAAGACAAATTATTGTTTTAGTTCAATCGAACCTTGAATGTGCATGTAAAAGTTCTTGGCGTGTCTCCTGTGGTGAGTGTGGTTACTCAGCTTTGATTAGCCTTGGCTGGACTAGTGGGTAGGAGGTCCAGAGCTGGGTCAGGACAGCCAAAGCCAGATATTGGAATTCAATTAAGGCAAATGAGCCAAGACTCTGACCCCTGTTTTCAAGGTAATTGCTTCCTTGAATCTGCCTGAATGCTATTGTCGATGGGGCTCCATCATTTAACAGCTAGCCATTCAGCAGAGCAGCTTGGCAAGAGGTGGGGGAGGCGTGGGGGCTGGGCTTGTTGCTTCTGCTCACACATACACACACTTAGCAGTCACATGGTCATCATGATAGTGGATAAATAGATGTAGTCAGGCAGACACTTGCCACACTGTTGCAGGAATTAACACACATCCTCATAGGCTTGGGGGGGAAAAAACAAGCTTTTATTTGTTGGCTAGTGAAGATGGCAGGAGATCAATCTGTGAGCCCTGGTGAAGAGAGGAGAGGAGAGGAGAGGAGAGGAGAGGAGAGGGGGGGGGGGGTCATTAAAGATTCACTGTTAATCAGGAGCCAGCAGTGTTTGGCACGGAGAGAAAGAGGATAAGGAAGATTGTGAAAGGAGAGAGACATTGTGAGAGGGAATAATATCCACAGGGAGGGGCAGAGGCAAATAAGTGGGTTAGCAAGAGGATAGAGACGCCCGACTGACCTGTTAAAGTGGTAGGTGCCGTACATGTATGTGGTTTTGCTTTATGTTGATGCTGTAGAAATGGTTTGAATAACACGTGCACACACATACACTTGCATGTTACATGCGTTAGAGCTGCACGATTATTCAAAATAGAGTTGGAAACGAAAAATGTCTTAGTGCGATTATCAAAAAATGTATGGACTGCAATTATAATTAAATGGACACTGTTTTTTCACAGTGAGGCATGGCACTGTTCTTTTTGTTCAGTGGCTTTAAGTTCAGGACTAATACACTGTTGTAACCTCCTGTTTTGTTTTTAATTTCAATTAGTTGTAATAATACATTTCAAAACTATTATTATTTTAGTCATATTGATATATAATCTCAAAATATTTGACCAAATTATGCAGTCTTGCAGACAGGCAAAGCAAGCCTGGAGCTTAAAAATTGTGAATGCAATTTATAAATGCAATATACATCAAAGAAATTGGAATTTGTTAACCTAATCACCTCTTGAAATTGATATTAGCACAGGTGTGAGAAAGCCAAACTGGATGTTCCATCTCAAGTCAATGTGAATGTTAATGCTTTTCATGTAAAACCTTAGTGGCTGACTCTGAGGTTTGCTGCTGGTTTGCTGGTTTTGATACAGAACACCAAATTCACTTTGCATACTGTTTCTGTTCATTTGCATGTCAGATTTCACACTAGCAGCATAAATGGCCTCAGTCTGTCTCAAAACATGTCTTAACAATCATGACGAATGTTTAGCCAGTTATTTGCCACTTTTAAAATAGTAGCGGATTACTAATGGAAACCAGGGTGTTTTTCTAGGAAGGTTAAGGCCCTGGGTGTTCAGCTATATGTTGAGGTTAGAAAAACACTTTTAAACAAAAGCACCCTTTATTCCTAAAATAGTATTGGTCAGCATGGTGTGCCTGGGTAGATTTATGAAGTAGTGATGTTATTCATGGGTGAGCGTGTAATGACTTGCTCATCTCTTTTCTCTCATCAGCAGCAGCCTCATGCTGTCTACCCTGCTCTGATGGTCAGTGCTAAAGAAGCTGAGACCCCAACCTTCTTTAGATCCTAACGCTTGTGTGTTATTTAGTGTGTTTATGTTCTGCATTGTGCTTTTAGTCAAAGCAGTGGCTTTTTACTGCGAGAATAGTAGTGCTTGCTCACAGTTTTATAAATATATATTATATATTTATGAGTGCTGTTTACATTGAGAATGCAGGACTGCTGAAACATCAATAAAATGTATTTGATACATGTTTTGTTTGCTTAATAGGGAACTAAATCCATTACATTTTGCATGAGAACATTTTTGTATTTAGAGCTTCAATTCTGCATAACTGAAATTACTATTAAATGTCTAATATGTATGTACACTACTGTTCAAAAGTAAAAAAAAAAGTTGTTGTAAGCAAAAGACTTCCTTTTACAAAGGCTGATCAAAATTGTTTGAGCTAAAAACGAGTAGAAATGATAATATTTTGAAACCTCATTATTATTTAAAAATATATTTAGGCCCCGAGCACCGATGATGTGAGGATCCTCTTGGAATTGCTCTGTTTTTTTAAAATGTGATGGCAAAGCTGTGTCAGTGTCACTCACGTGATTTCTAATACGATTTCTTATCGCATTTGAAAATTAACAGTATTTATTTTTTGAAATATATATTTTTGTAACATTATAAAGGCCCTTTCTGTCAATTTTGATCAGTTTAATGCATTATTTCTGAGCAAAAATAATATTTTCCTACAAAAAGTCTGAGTTTGAAGCTTTTAAACTGTAGTGTATTTCAGCTTTTTATCTGACAATAAATGTCAGTATTTTTGTTAACACTATATGGACAAAATTAGTTTGATTTACAGTTATTATTAGTTATTAGAACTGATTTGAACTTTTTTTTTTTGCAGTTATTATGTGGGTGTGTCTGTTTTTTGTAGATGTGGGAAGCTCATGTGCAATGCATGTATGTGTCACAGAACCATTAATAAAGCAAAATTATATTGGTTAAAAATGATATAATAACACTGTACAGTTAAGGGAATTAAGATGAATGAAGATTGACAGCAGAGCAATGAGATATGTAGCTTTTTGTATTATCAGATGAAGACAGTTTTATTTCAGACATTAAGCAAGGAACAACATGCTGTGTTTGATTCGGATGGTATTAAAATCACACAATGATTCTCAAATTCTGTTCTGTTGCTTAATCGCATCTTCCTCTCTCAGCTGTAAACAGCCACTGCTTTGACACCACGTGTTACTTACTATTAAAGTAACACAAACAGAGAATGGCATATCATTGGCTGTTGTTAAGGAGGCATGGATGAGTGGCATAGCCTATGTGATGACAACCATGGGTCTGTGTGTAAACTCGCAGATATATTATGGGTTGTGAGGTGACTGCAGTGTTTACCAACATTTCACTGAACTCACTTGACTTTGTGTGTGTGTGGATTAATGTATGTGTACATTGATTCAGTGAACAAATATCTGGAAATCATGCACTCTCTGTTTTGCGTTTTGCCTCGTGTAAGATGGGAGGGTGTATAAATCAAACCTGTTTGAATCTCATGTATTTATTAACAGTTTAGTGCATATCCTGGTTTGCTGCAAAAAGATGCATGTCAAGTAGTGTGTTTTTTTTTTTCAAAGGCAGTGTGTACGTTTAGAAATCAGTAGTATGTGTTGGATTGAGCTGTTCCTGCTGAGCTCAAAGAGGACATGTCCTTGTGAAGAGTGTCCTGCTTTGATCCAGCCACTAATGGAGGTGTTAGGGTGCCAATATTCCTCCCTGTGCTTCCTGTGAGAGAAGGGCTTAACCAGTCACCTTTATTCAGTGCTTGCTGTCCACAAGCCCTTTCACTCCGACCCACTTGATGTAAATGTGTGTGTTGACAGCAGCAGCAGCTCCAGGCTCAGCACCTTTCCCATGCTGCCCACGGACCCCCGGTCCAGCTGCCCCCTCACCCCTCGGGGCTGCAGCCCCCAGGCATCCCTCCAGTCACAGGCTCAGGATCAGGTCTGCTGGCGCTGGGGGCTCTGGGAAGCCAGGCACACCTGCCAGTCAAAGATGAGAAGAACCACCATGACCTGGAGCACAGAGGTAACTCGTGCATGCACTCAAGCGAAAAACACAACAAATGTCCTGAAGCAGTACGCTCGAGCTTTGGTAAGAAAATAAATGTAAATGCTGACTTGATGTTTTTCTTTCTGTTTCTTTTATCTCCTTCATCGTTCTGCCTTGGATAAAGAGCGAGAGTCTAGCACGGTGAGTTTTGTCAATTTCTGTGCCTTTATTTTTTTTCAATTGTAATTTGTTCCTCAAACAAAAGTGCAGAAGGCTTTACAAATGAATCATTTAATTTTAGTGGTACTTTTGTGTCCTTTTTAAATGTGCATTCAGTTGCTTTTTGCTAGCGTTTACGTTGCTGTTCATGTCCGTTAAGTACCGATGCCACAATGGCGTTAGACACTGCACTGCCATCTGTCGAAGCGGATCAGCGTAATCATCTTTGAGTTTGATGTAAATTACGGTAGCTATGTTTACTCAATTGGAATAAATTCATTCCGATTGATGAATCCGAACGTAGTGTTTACTTAAATGCAAAGTAAAGTGATCTGGGCGTTTGCCACAAGCTTCAAATTGGATTTTTTTTTTAAACATGCGTACACTACACAAGTATACAGAGTTTCCTGCTGTTTGCGCATTATTCTCCTACATTGCTTTCTTTGTTTTAAAGAGCAGACTTGATATGCATCCATTTCGGGTTCTAATTAGAAGACGGTGAGCACATCAACCGTTGTGCCATGCTGCTTATATTAATCAAGCAGTAAAAACACCTGTTCCTGCTCCCAAAACAAGGCCTCTTTGGATGAAAGTCTGAAACAAGGACTGATAGGACATTGTCGTGCTCCACTTCACAGATGCTGAGTGGAAGGAAAACTTAAGAATGATAAGATTTTGTCACTTTGTTCATTTAACAACAACCGCTCGTTCTTCGCCATTTCTGCATAATTGCACATCCACAGTCCTTTTCAGTTTCGGTTTTCAATCCGATCAACTGTTTACATGTCCTCTTGATTGGATTAGAAAAAGTTTAAACCACCCCTTTCAATCCAAATGAGATTTTCACCTGATTTGACAAATGTATTCCAAAGGACATGGTTACATGTGACTTTATTCTGACTGTGCTAGATGTCAGATTTCCTGCTGTCTCTGCTGTTCAAGCATGATAATACGTGCTAATTTTAATGCGAATGAGACTATTTTCCATTCTTCGCAACACCAAACAACACTATGCTGCTAGCATATCTACATAGATGGCAAGGATTCTCTTTGAAGTTTAGTGAAACACCTGCACAATACAAAATTAAAATGCTTTTTACAGAAAACTATTATGAGAACAGTCTTCATACCATTCAGATGACTCTTTACAAAAACGTGATTGATTACTTAATATGTGAAACTTTTTAAATTATCACCAAACCTAAAGAAAATAAATAATGTGGTTTGGAATAAGGAGGAAGTATGTCATGGCAAAATTTGTTTTATTCATTGAACTATTTTTACTGTAAGTCATGACGTTTGATAAAGAAGGGAGTCAGTGGTTTGTTAACAGCGTGTAGAGAGCCAAGCAGGCAGCTTTAGGATACACTAAGCTTTGAAAAAAAAAAAAAAGAGAGCGAGAGAGACCGAGAGGGGAGCCTGCTGTATAATCCTGCTTTTAATCCAGGTAAAAAATGCGCAAAAGCACAGACCAGAGATTAGCAGCGCTATAATTTCATCACAATTAAAAAAGACTTTGACTCTCTTATCTTAAAGGATTTGTCCTCACCCACTCTTGCTGTCTGCAGCTCTTGGCTCAGATAAACCTTACTCATTCAACCATATCTCATAACCTCCTCCTTTGTTTCTTCTTGTGCCTCTTTTCTACAGTTTTGTTAACTGCTCTTTCATTCGTTCCTTTGGCTCTTTGCCTCCACAGCTCTGGTTCTCTCCCTCTGTGCATACCACTTGCTGTTTATTTGAGGTTTTCATGTAACCACTTAAATTCTCTCTATCTCCCAAATGCTGGATTGCCCCATTTCACCTCTTAAACTAGAGATGCAGAAAAGGGGCAAGTGTGCGTGTGTGTGTGTGAATGGGCAGCAGTGTGAATGAGTGCAGTCATGCCTGCAAAAATCAGACTCTGCTGCTGATTAGCGCTTCGTGCAGCAGTGGCCATCCTGCTCTCTGCCCGCCAGGACTTCCTGTTGTCACGGGTCATCTGATAGCACCGCTCTGACTTTGCTTATTGAGTCACGTTAAGCCTGTCTTAAAAGGTCAGCCTATTAAACCCGCAGCTGAGATGCACACATACACGCTCAGTTGCTCGCTTTCTCCCTGTCAGCCTGAGAGAGCAGTCTAGGTCTATTTATTACTTTTGGATTAGCAGAAGAAGGGGGTGGGGGGAGAGAAATTGGCTGCTTAATGCTGACAAAAGCAACACTGAGATTGTTGTAGAGTGTTTGTGAGTGGGATTTAAGCTCCTGGGATTCCTTTGTGTCATCTCCAGGAGAGCATGGAGTTCCTTCTGCCTTCGAGATCACTTCCTTTGGCCCAGCCACATCCTCCTTTTCATCTATCTCCCCTTCGCTCTCTGCATGAATAGAGGTTTGTCAGTCAGACTGAGAGTGTGGGCTTGGCACCGAGATCATGCCCTGGCAGGGCCGTACTCTCTGGCCCAGAGATGGTGCCCGTCTGCCCAGCTGTGCTCACATCGGGAGTGCCAGTCAGCCGCTGCCATTCTCAGTGCATTCTGGGCAATGAAACTCCAGATGCTCTCTCCCTTTTTCCTTTCCTTTCTGCTTCCACTTTCTCCTACTGTACTGTATCTGCACACACTTTCTCATTTTAAGAACACTCTTATTTAGGCAGATTTGCTGTGCTTATTTGGTGAGCTTCACAATTTGTTCAAAAACTGGGATTTATATATCAATGTGACTATAATAACAATAATTATTTATTATTAATATTGTGAATATTATTAGTTTGTTGTTACCATTTAAAAATGTTAAACAAGATAAATTACTATTGTAAAATTTCACTGTAAAATACGTGTTTTTAAGAAGAAAATGATAAAAAATAATTCTGTTTTACAGAATTATTAACTTAAATTTATGGCTGTCTATTTCTTAATTTTTAAATATTATACAATTAAGTTGTTTAGTGGTAAACTGAAGGGACCCCTAAATTCTTTTTTATTGGCCGATTTAGTAGTCCTTCACAAGTTTAAGTAGATGGTTGACGTGTTGTGTTTTGAAATGCAGAAACTCAAAGCTTATACAGAGAATGTTTTCGTAAGGAGCAGCATTCACCGCGAACCAAGCTGCTCTGACACCAGGTCATGTGCCATGCTTCACTCTGAAACACACAGGGCATGTATTTAATTAAATGGCAGCATTTGCAGTCTGATAATCACACTAAGCCGTATTGTGTTTTCGTGCAACCCTACAATAAAGATAGTGAGTGGTCTTGGCAGAGGGCCACGCATGGACTCGCTCTCTCTGCTTCGGCCTCATTTAAGGCCCACTAGTTGTGGTGAAAGGGTGGCTGTTTGCTGTGTTTTAGTTGGGATGGGCATGTGCGGGAGGCTAGGAAAACAAGCTGTCGTCTGGCTTGTTAACTCTCAGGTTGAGGGTCCGTTTATTCTGGTTTAGTGTGTTCATTTCACCGTGTTATTTTCTCTCTCCCCATTTCCGTGCTGCAGGGATCAGTTTTCGCTTGACCCTGCTGTCCAGTTTGGCGCATTCGCGTTGTGTAATGCTCGGTGCAGGTTGCCCAGGGCTGCGGGGTTAGCCCAGAATGTTTGAAGTGTGGTGTGGTCAGGCTGGTTTAGAGGCTTCACTCTTCAGGGATAGTTTGCTCAGCTGTCCCGCCTGCTTCGCTTCATGGGGCCTGGGCTTGCTTGGCAGGCCCCACGCTCTCTCCCTTCCTCATTGCCAGGGAGTACGGGGTGATCTAACAGGGCCTGGGGCTTAACCCCCTCGCTTTTCCGTGTTTACCTTGTACGAGGGAGGAATTTACACACATTGCTCGCTCAAAGCCACCAGTGGCCCCATGACGCCTCTGATATTTGTATTTGTGCTGCTGAGAGCCTGGGCCATTCTCAGCATAGCTGACTGTCTACAGCTAATGAGCTGAACCTAAAGTGCCTGTTACATTATACTGAGAAAGAAGTTCTTTACTTGGAGTGTTTGTATATAAAGTAGTCAACATTTGATGTGGATCAAAAAAAGTTGATCAAAGTTGTCTGAAAACAAGAATGGTTATGGTTAAAAATTCATATATGATTTCACTTCATATTTTGACTACTGTATATATCTCAATTTGAGTTTTTCTAGATGACACCTTTAAGGGAGGATCTGGAAATGTTGATTATGTGCTAGTGGGAAATGTAAATATTCTTTAAATATGTAATGCTATTTCAAGGGGACATTTAAGAGTTTGTTTTGTCAACAAGTGTACAGGGAAAAGCTCTTTATTTGTGCTTCTTCTGAACAAATTTCTGATCAAATTTTGTTTCTTTCTATCTCAATAGAATAATTCAGTATCACCATCAGACAGTCTGAGAGCCAGTGAGAAACACAGAGGCTCGTCTGAATACAGTTTGGACTCAAAGAAACGCAGAGTGGAGGAGAAGGACAACATGAGCCGATATGTAAGTGTTTGTCTTTTACAACCCCAGTCGTACAGTATACATTCCTTTTTAAAACAGTAATTTAACACTGCTGAATGTAATCTGTATCAATTCATTTACCTGATTGCAAATGTAATCTACAATAAATTGTCTTACAATGATACTAATACATTGTGGATCCCTAATTAATTTTCTGGCAAAAACATATAATACTGTTCAAAAGTTTGTAGTCAGTAAGATTTTTTTTTAATCTTTTATTAAAGAAATTAACACTTCAGCAAGGTATCACTTCAATCAATTGTATTCAATTGATCAAAAGGGACCGTAAAGACATTTACATTGTTACAAAAGATTTTTTTGTTTCAAGTAAATGCTGTTCTTTTGAACTTTCTGTCAATCAAAAAGTCCAGAAAAAATGCATCACAATTTCCACAACAATATGAAGCAGCACAACTGTTTCCAACATTGTCAATATTAATTCATGTTTCGTGAGCACCAATTAGCATATTAGAACAATTTCTGAACTGAAGATTGGAGTAATAACTAGCAGATATCACCATGAAACTTTCCCAGTTGATTACCTATATTAAGGTGAGAAAAAAATGATTACAAGTTTTCTGCAATTTAATATTTAAATATGCAAATTAGGCATTATCTAATTGAATTTGTACTAATTTGCATATGTTTAAAAAAAAAAAACATTTTTCATTGTGTTAACATATTAGATAGAAAAAATATTACATAGGGATTTATGAATATCTACTTTTGTTATCCTGTAAATCAGAATATACTGTCAATAGCCTTAAAACTGATTTTCGCCATGTTCTTTTGGAATAAAGTCAGGCTATAAATCAGGCTATAAATAATATATTTACACATCCCTCTGCAAATGTCTTCATAATATAACTTGGACAACACAAGGTTTGGTGTGGTGCTACTGAAGTGGAGATTTCAGACTTGGTGTATGAGAGAAAAGTCAGTTTGAGAAAATGGGCTTTAAAGATTTTGCATCAGCCAATGAGATTTAAAGTGCATTTAGAGTTCAATCCCCCCTTTTACTTTCACGATTGGTTGCTGATAAAAAGTAAATGACCATATTTGGATCCGACAGTATTGTACAGGAGAGAAAGCTTTCTAACGGTGAATGTGATGATAGGGTGTAGACAGCGATCGCGGAGCAGCAGGATGATTTAGATCGCCAACTTTTGATGAATTTAAGAAATCTACACACACAAACAGTCAAAGTGTAGTAAAATAAAGACCTAAATGTGTATTTCGGACTTTTTTTCACCACAAGTCTGAAAGACAAATATCCCAAAATCTCAAAATTGACCAGTGAAATGCCTACCGTATATTGTCTTAAAATGGATATTTTAATTTTATTTATAATATTTCAGAATTTGAGTTTTTACTGTATTTTGGTCAAATAAATGAAGACTTGATGAGCATAATAAACTTAAAAATCATAAAATATCTCACCGACTCCAAACTTTTAAACTGTAGTATGCATTTTATTTATTTTTGTATTATTTGCTGTAAATGTATTATTGAACCGTATAAAATTCATAACTGTCTTAAATGTCTTAAATACACTACAGGACAGTGATGGCGACAAAAGTGATGATCTAGTCGTGGATGTGTCTAACGAGGTAAAAGCTTACAGTCTTTTCCTTTTTTGTTTGGAGAACATCATCTCTTTTGAATGTGACTGACTTTTCTCTTTCCCTCTGTAGGATCCAGCCACTCCAAGGGTCAGCCCATCTCACTCTCCTCCTGAGAATGGACTTGATAAGGCCAGAGCACTGAAGAAAGATGCCCCCAACAGCCCAGCTTCTGTGGCCTCCTCTGGGAGCACCCCCTCTTCTAAAGTGAAGGACCACCCACATGTAAGCGTTAGGGACTCGAGGATGGGTGTTTGTGCTGTCAAGTCTCTGCACATTTGCAAGCCCTCTTCCTCTCAGCAGTTTTATAGCTGCAGCATAAATGTCAGTTTGAAGCGTAACATGAATACATCAGCTTCTGTCAGACAAACAGCGGCTTAGCTGCTAGCCTTGGCTAATATCTCAATGCGCTTAGCTAGCCTCAGAGGGGAAGAGGAGAAAAGAGAGCAGAGCGAGTGATTAAAGATGAGTGAGAGGATGAGGTCTTGGGGAAGGGTTCGGTCTGAAGTTTAGCTTTATCCTCCTCAGCAATAATGAGCTGTCAGTGTTTGACTGGATTAGTGCGAGAGAGCGCACTGGATTTGAGAATTTGTGCTATGTAGCTTTAGCTTCGTTAATTCCATCTCTGTTCCTTCATCTTCCAGAACGACAAGTCCTCCACCCCAGGTTTAAAGTCCAACACCCCCACCCCACGCAGTGACGCTCCCACCCCAGGAACCAGCAACACCCCTGGTCTCAGGCCCATACCCGGAAAACCACCTGGTATGGAAGCGCTGGGTAAGTAGTAAATGTGCAGATTATAATGCTATCTGTACATCAAGCATTCCCATTTTTCTAAACCTAAAGATTGTGACTATTTTTAATCATGGGACAACTTTTTGAGCCAATAGAGCTAATCTATTCTAACCAGCCAAACTTGTAAGTGTGAGTGTTTATTTATTGCTTTTCAACTTTGGCTTTTCTTCTGTCCATATATTCCCATCAGCACCTGCCCTACGCACGCCATTATCGATTGCGGCTCCGTATGGGGCTCCGTTTGCCATGATGGGACACCATCCAGAGATGAACGGCTCATTGACCAGTCCAGGTGTTTACCCTGGCCTTCACATCTCGCCTCAGATGAGCGCTGCAGCCGCTGCGGCCTATGGACGCTCACCAATGGTTAGACTCCCATGTCATTATTTTTTGACTACATAAACCTTTCTAAATGGTTGTAGTTTTTATTTTCTCCAACTCCTGTTGTTCTGATAATCTAGGACAGAGGTTTTCAAACGGTTTTCAAACCCTGGGTCAGACCCTCGGGTGGGTCGCGAGCATTAAAAAATGGGTCACCGGTGATTAAAAAAAAAAAAGAAAAAAAGTATTTTGTTAAAATGTAATAGCTTTGATTACATTAAGTACACTAAAAAAAAAAAATCAAATAAATACAAAATAAATAATCCACATGTCACCTGACCGGCTGACTGACCTACTCGTAGCCCTAGGCAACACAAAAACCAAAACAGTGTTGTTGAAATGCAGCCATTTTATTTTGTTTTCCCCATGAGATAATGAAAATATTCTGTAACGTGACATTAGTAGCCCGTAATGGATTTATTTTATGCTGAACATAAGCAAACCAAAGTCAAAAAGCATTTATGGTTATGCTGAATAAGCAGGCCCACCCTTCTCATTAATATATTTATATATACACAAAACACATACTCATTCGCTCCATCCGTAACGCACACAGGTTCACTCCATCAGCAGCAACACACAAACACTCGTCGTTCCTACATACACATTTCAGATTAATATATTTGTTTTCCTTAAAATTGTAATTAACACTAACTTTATTTTCATTTGAATTATAAATATGTTTGCTTTTAAACTGTGTGTAATTTTTCAAGTGCATGTGCATCATCAAAAGTGATTAAAAAAAGTGCTAAGCTGATTTTTTTTTTTTTTTTCTGCGCTCAAGCCTATGGGTCGGTTAAAAAAAATAAGGGTTCCTCTTGAAAAAGTTTGAAAACCACGTTTGATGTCTCTCTAATCAACACTAGGAAGCTGATATGTTGAATCAGGTGTTTTAATTAGTGAGACATCTAAAACATTCTGGTAGGTGGGTCCCCAGGATCTAGAGTCTAACTTAGCTTGCATACCCTGTTAGGATAGCATTTTGGGTAAATATTGCCTTTTGTGTTTGTAATGAGTAATGATTTGTTCTGCATCTCTATATTTGTGCTGATTGCATGGGAAGTAAAACAGTTTCTGGGGGTCTCTAAAAAAGGCTTGAGGGGAGAGATAAAGCGCAAAAGTAAAGAAACAAAGTGCTCAACTAGAATATTAAAAATGTATTACAAAAGAGCTGATGCAGGAGAAATTAGACTGTCAAATCAGTTTCAGTTTGGCTTGTGGCTTATGTATTTTTTACATTTTTATTTTTTTTTATGCTAAGATGTCTGTGTTGCAGATGGGCTTTGATCCTCATCCACACATGCGTGCTCCCGGTCTGCCAGCAAGTCTGACCTCTATACCTGGAGGGAAACCGTAAGTGCTGTTATTGAGCCGTCTATAACTATGTATAACAAACTACTGTTAGAAAGTTTGAAGTCAGTAAGTTGTTGTTTTTTTGTTTTGTTGTGTTTTTTTTAAGAAACTAGTACATTTATTCAGCGAGCATTTAATGCATCCTTGCTGAATAAATATATTAGTTTATAAAAAAAAAAAACTTACTGACTTATTGCTTGTGACATTTTATATTGTAAGGAAAGATTTAAATTTAGAATAAAAGCTGTTCTCTTTGAATTTTGTATTCATCAAATAATTCTGAATAAAGTATCAGTTTCCACAAGATTATTAACTATTTTTAACATTACCAAGTAATGTTCTTTGAACTCCAGATCTGCATATTAGAATGTAAAAAAAAACAACTTATGTTTTAATATATCTGTCAGAAATGAGTTACATTATTATAATATTTCACAGTAGTATTTAGGGCTGTACAAAGATCAATTGCGATTAATCGCATACAAAATAAAAGTTTGTTTACATAATATATTTGTGTGTGCGGATTTAGCTAGACTGGAAACAAAACAACAGGCATGCCGCCTCACACACTTGTTTAGGCTTGCGAGACGGACAAATAGTTGGTTAACGTTACGTTAGGTGGATGACGAGCGCGAGACGGCGAAATGGATGTAAGATTCTATATCCATTTCGGATGTAGAATTCAATAAGATTCTTAATGGAAATTTTACTTTTAAAATTTGTCAAATTCCACTGACAACCAAAGTTATCTGTGTTTTGTCGTTGTGAACCGAGCTATTATCATTGCAACACGTCAGTCTGAAATACCACCTTATGCGAACTCTTTTATTGATGGACAGTGTTACATTGTGTGAGAGATTATTTGCTCCAAATGAGAATGTTATTGTGAAATTTAACACTGTATATGCCAACGTTGTTTTCAATAAAATACAATTGCACAAAGCACGCGGATCCACTTTTCCTGATAAGAGCATTAAATTGAGAAAAAATAATGGGATAAAAAGATATAGAACAGATTAAAATGTGCGATTAATCGCGAGTTAAATTTGACATTAATGCGATTAATTGCGATTTAAATATTTTAATCGTTTGACAGCATTAATTTATATATATATATACATGCAGTATGTGCAAATAATTCTTAAATATATACATGCATGCATATGTATTTATATATATACAAAATAATTATACAAAGCACACAAATATATTATGTAAACACAAACTTTTATTTTGGATGCAATTAATCACAATGAATCTTTGCACAGCCCTAATATTAATGTTTTACTGTATTTTTAATCAAATGAATGCAGCCTGGCAGAGTTTAACAGGCTTTTGAAAACATTAAAAATCGTACAAAATCTTGAGCATTACTGTAAGAGAATTTCTTATTAATTTTTGATCATTCTTATTCTTTTATCTCATTCTTTCATGTCCTGGTAAATAGGGCCTACTCCTTCCATGTTAGTGCAGATGGCCAGATGCAACCAGTACCCTTTCCTCCAGACGCTCTTATTGGACCAGGAATTCCCCGTCATGCCCGCCAGATCAACACACTCAGCCATGGTGAGGTGGTGTGTGCCGTAACTATCAGCAATCCCACGCGGCACGTCTACACTGGTGGCAAGGGCTGCGTGAAGATCTGGGACATCAGTCAGCCTGGCAGCAAGAGCCCTGTTTCGCAACTCGACTGCCTGGTAAGAATTGATGTCTAATCAGTCCAAACAAATTACCAGGCTTATTTTCTGAATTAACCTTTTTGAAGTACAAATCCACTGTTTAATTTTTTTCAAACATTACTATTTTAATCATTATCCTCCCTTTTAATCCCCCTGCCAAATAAAGAACCAAATCTAAAGGCTTCGTGTAGTTATTTTAAAGGAAATACCATGATGGTTCTCCATTCTCCCCCTCAGTCAGAGTAACTTTTTGTGTGTGTGCGCATCTCCCTGCGCTTGCTCCATAGTGCAGAAAGCTGTGTATTTGATGAGCTGTTTGGCCATTATAAAGTGATTTAATTTGTCTGAAAGCCTGGAGTTATTGATCTCCCTCAGGAACAGATCTAGAATTCTCCTGCTAATTGGAAAATGTGCTTCATCCTGGTGCTGCAACTAAAAACCCTTAAAAGCTTTTCCCTACCCACTTACCATTCTGGGCCCTCTTATCGCCTGCCTCTTCTCCTCTATTAACCTTCATAAACACAGGTTAGACAAGATTTAGAGAGTCAGAGCAAATAACAGGGAGCTGAACGACTGCCTTTTAGCTCTGCCATTTTGATTGGTTTTGGTTTACCTCTTCAGCCTGATTATTAAGGGGCTAGAGAGTGATATTTATACACATTCTTGTGAAATACAAAAGAAGAAATTTAATTTTATACTATTTTAAAAAAAAAAAATATTTATTTTAAGGCAGCATTTCAAAAATGTCTGTCTCTCAACATGAGTGGCCCTCTTCTCTCTCTCTTCAGAACAGGGATAACTACATCCGTTCCTGTAAGCTGCTTCCGGATGGCCGTACTCTTATTGTTGGAGGAGAAGCCAGCACTCTGACCATATGGGATTTAGCCTCTCAGACTCCCCGTATCAAAGCCGAGCTCACCTCTTCTGCCCCAGCCTGCTATGCGCTGGCGATCAGCCCTGACGCTAAGGTCTGCTTCTCCTGCTGCAGTGATGGAAATATTGCTGTGTGGGACCTTCATAACCAAACCCTTGTCAGGTAGGAAGGACTCCTGAGGTGGCCACATTGAATGGTGTCTCTTTGTGGATAAAGATGGGTACACTGTACTGATGCATTTAAAGACAATGCGTATATGTCCATGTAGGCAGTTCCAGGGCCACACAGATGGGGCAAGTTGTATAGACATCTCTCATGATGGCACCAAACTATGGACAGGTGGACTGGACAACACAGTACGATCCTGGGACCTGAGAGAGGGACGACAGCTCCAGCAGCATGACTTCACTTCACAGGTAAAATTCTCACACACTCACGTGACTAAGTTTCCCTGTGATACATGAGCACATGTAATGTCAAATGTTGCCCAAGTTATTTTATGTAATAAATGGAGAGGAATAACTAGGCAAGTACTCAATCGTTGTAGGTTTGAACCCTTGAAGAACTGATTCATGTTGTGTGCTAATTGAATAAAATAATATAAAGGTGATATACACCCATACACCCTAGCATCATGCCACAATGTTTTAAAATGTATTTTCTTGACTTGCTTTAAAGATTAGGGCTAATGGTCTATCTATGCTAAATGATCTATCTGATGCAGATCTTCTCTTTGGGCTACTGTCCGACGGGCGAGTGGCTGGCTGTGGGAATGGAGAGTAGTAATGTGGAGGTGCTTCATCATACCAAGCCTGACAAGTACCAGCTGCATCTGCACGAGAGCTGTGTCCTCTCCCTCAAATTTGCCTACTGTGGTAAGACACTGTTACTTTACCTTAAATGCAGTGCGGACATCTTGCACCTGAAAGTTATTTGGGGCGGGTGGGCTTAGGCAGCAGCATTAGACCTACTGTTAAGTATGTTTGAGACCTGACATGGGGAAAAAAAAAATTAGTTTAGCATTCAGTGGTGTTTTTCCATTTTAGTGGGGCCAGGTTGCACTTTGTACCTCTCTCTCTCTCTCGCCCTCTACCTCTACCTCTCACTCTACCTCTACTGCCATTCTACTTCCAAATAAGTTGAGCTGTCGTGAATCAGGTCATTTAGATCAACCTTGACTCTGTACCCATTAGTCTGTGTGTATTTGTTCCATTTCCTAAAGGTAAATGGTTTGTGAGCACTGGGAAGGACAATCTCTTGAATGCCTGGAGGACTCCCTATGGTGCCAGCATTTTCCAAGTATGTCAGTCAATACCTCATTCCCTCCCCCTTGCTACAAAGGTGCTCCAAATGTCCATATTACATTGGAAATGAATGTTTGTTTGTGTGAGTTGTAGTGGGAATTTGATTGATTTCTCTCTTCTGGCTTTCAATGGGACTTTAATCCCTATCATGATAGTCATTGAGTGATAGTTAATGTAGGGATGCACCAATATGAAAACCAGTATACGGATAAATCTTTATATTTGAAAGCCTATAACCACTATATTGGCCGATATATATCTAAATCAAAATGTTGATATAATTTTTTTAAAGCCTGATTACAAAATCATGTCAAAATCAAAAGTCCAAGAACTTTAAACAAGTTATTGGACAACGTATATAAAAAAAAATTGTTTAACCATATTATGCATTAACATATTAGTATTAATAATGCATTAATGTATGTTTGTTAAAAAAAAAACATCTTAAATTAATATTACTATTTCAAATAACAGCATTGGTGTTTGAGCTGTGAATGAACACCAGTAAAAAAAAGTCCTTTGTTAGTGGGTTAATTAACTCTACCAAATCTGTATGAGATTAATCAGCTAATTATGCAAGATAAACATATTATAACTTGTATTATGATATACTTTTAAATCGTTTACAGCAAATCAGGATCCAAGGTTGTGTTTTGAATTGGTTTGCTTCATATTTAATGGATCAAACCTTCTCAGGAGAGCAATTATTTATGTACACCAGTTTCATATGGGGTTCCGCTGGGCTCGATCCTGGGTCCTGTTTAATTTTTGCTTATACATGCTTTTGTTGTATGTTATTTTTACCAAGTATAATGTATCATACCACTGCTACACAGATGATACTCAGTATTATGTTCCTGAGTACCAGTATTGTTCTCTCTCCATTGGCTTCCAGTTAAACATTGCATTGAGGTCAAAACACTGTTGTTTGTTAATAAAGGATTGCATGGACTGGGTCTTCCATACATCTCTGATCTCCTTTCAGCCCACCATAATGTTAGAAATCTCAGGTCAACCAGTAATCTACAGCCGACTGTTCCGAGGACATGTCTAAAATTAGGAGATTGTGCCTTTTCAGTGGCCACTCCACAGCTTTGGAACATCTGCCATCTTATATAAAGAAGGCACCTTCATAAATTGATTTTAAATTGTTGCTTAAAACCCACTTATTTACTTCTGCTTATGGTCATAAGCGGCAATAGTGGTATTGCATTGTTTATTCGTAGTTTTATTGATACTTGTTTACACTTTGAACAGCATTTTGGCCAACAGCTGTTGTTTTTAAATGTGCTCTATAAATAAATATGACTAACTGACTGTGTCTTCACAAAATGACGTGAATGCACAAGTGATCTTGAACTAATTATGTGATCAGAATGTTTAAAGGGGCGTCACACTGCACTTTTTGTTCCATTGACTTCCATTCAAGCACATCGTCAAACCAGAAATGCATAAACTGGAATAAAAACTGGAATAAAAAATAAAAATTAATAGCACTGTGTAAATAGATAAAGAAACATACAAAATGCAATTTAAAATGAATGCAAAATATAAAAATACAAGCTAATTCAAAATATTAATATAATAGCCTGGAAAATTGTTTTAAGTCTCCCTGCTCCAGGCACTAATCTTGCAACTCTGCACCACTCGCATACGTTGCCACTTGTCTTTTAAACTTGAAACTGTTAACGGCACACCTATTTGCCTCTTGGAGTGGTGTATTTTCTTCAGTTAATATTTAGAAGGGAGTGATGTTGACATTTCTCTGTGGTTTTGGATATCACCGAGTCTCTGTTTGGTTATGTCATCCTAATGGTTTTTCTGCTGTCCTCCCTCCACAGTCCAAGGAGTCTTCGTCTGTCCTGAGCTGTGACATCTCGGCTGATGATAAGTACATCGTGACGGGATCTGGAGACAAGAAGGCCACCGTGTATGAAGTGATCTACTAAATTCACTGGTTCACCACATGTAAAGACCTATGGATGGAGCTTTGGGCCTGAGTTTGAACAGATTCAAGGGATCACTTTGTCCTCCTTTTATAGTTGGGACCCAGGTTTGGAATTGGTTGGTCCACTGGGATCGGATTCCAAGGTGGTTTCATTTTTAACACGCCTGGATTGTTACAGAAGTGGAGCGGCCCTACAGATCCAAGCAGAAACGTGTTAAACTGTCCCAAGGACTCCCTGACGGCACTAATGTAGTAAATTTTGTCTTGCCTTTGCTTTCAGTCTGCTCATGGGATTATGTGTGCCTATTCCTTCCTTAGTTTTGTTTTCCCTCGCCTACCTTCCTTCAAACAAAAAGTGAACAAGATGTGATGTAATATGAAGCAGTGCTTCAAATTTAGCCTCCTGCTCCCTGGACAATTTGTTAAAAAGTGTATATATGGAGTAATAAAGACGTTTTATAAATATATATAATTATATATATTTCCATGTCCTGATATACTTGTGATGGGTTTCTTTGTCCTCATGTCCTTAATGCTTGATGAATGTAGATTAGGACACACTTTTTCATTTTGAATTTTGTAAGCACACTCTCTGGGCTGGGCATTTGCTAAAAGGCTCACTTGGAAAATCCCTTCCAGAATAATCTTAGTATTTTCTTTTAATTTTTTTGCTTTTTGAGCCTGTGTGCTGTGAGTGGAAACTGGATCAGACTGGAATCCTGTGGAAGTTGGAATATAATGGAAACAGCCCAGAGGAGAGGGAAGAGTCGTTTGTAAATTGAAAGCGATATTAAACTTGGAGAATGACTAACTGTACTACTTTTCTGTGCCCTTTGCATTGTGTGGCATCTTGTTGGAAAGAGGAAATCAGATAATGAAGTGTGATTTGTAACATGCTGACTGGATTGCACGCTGCGATGAGTAACTTGCCAACTGATCTCAGAAGCGGCCCCACTATGCTTCACTGTTGTTGAAACGGGATATGACTCACTCCAGTGATTGACAGCTTACTTCTGCTGTAGAGCCCCACCCTAATGAGCCTGCAGCCCTGTTTTCACTCAGATTGATGTAAACCTTCTTTGTGAGTGATCGGAGTCTTTGGGGGATTCTCTTCTGTACCAGTTGAGCCAGTTTTCTAATGAATATATTCATTGCCTGCACTTGACTTTGGTGGAAGCTTCAGTGTGAAAGTGTGTGCGAACGAGAGAGAAGAGAGCAGCTCTTTTAAACCTTTTTGTGTAAATGTGGACTGTTTTAACTGTAACGGGAGTTTGCTTCATGGGGCCACAGCAGAACCGGTTGCTGCGAACTCCGTCTTTACAATACAAACCCGGAACCCGCCTGCCTTTCACAACCTCTCAACTTCACACCAAAGTATGTAGCAAACTGTGTCAGCACTGATCATGTACAGTTGTGAATAATTCAATAAACTTTTTTTTTTTGTAAAATTTGTCAATGCTGGTTTATCATAAATGCCATTGTCTGGTTTGAGTCACATGTCTAAAGTATGGAGATTAATGACAGAGGTCAGCAACACTGGATATGTCATCTAGTCTTGACACCCACCCACATGGTGTCAAGCTGATGAGAGGCTGATGGAAGTGTTGAGATGCGTGTGTGTGTGTGTGTGTGTGTGTGTGTGTAAAAGAGACGTAGTTTCTGCTGTCTCAGCTATCTGTTGTAACCACAGGCCGAGCTGACTCAAATATGCCCTGCGGTCCCCCAACCACAGCTGGTGACATACACAATGCACCTTTTTGATTTCTTCACCTCAAGTGGATTATCGGCCAGGATGCATGTTCGTGTAAATTGATTTATTCCGGTGGTTTGAACTGGTTTCATTAAGGGTGTGATTTCAGCATGTGTCTCTGTCTCACCTGCTCCTGCACTCTGATACTCTTCCTCTGCCCATGATCTTGGCTATTAATGTTTGCCCATGCTAACTCTAGTAAATGTGGCATGTTATTGCCCTGAAGAAGGCCAATGAGGCCGAAACATGTTGGCATATGTTTTTAATGGATAGCCAAGTTTAAATAAAGGCTTTTTATATTTATTTGAGTGCCTCAGAATTACTGTTTATCTGGGAAACACTTTGGATCTCCAAACTGAAGAGCACCAAAGGAACACACCTCGTAACACCCAAGTAGCACTCCTAGTAATTCATTTGTGGCATGTTATTGCTTTGCTTATGCCTATTGCCAACTGGTAGAATAACCCAAATTAGGCTGAATATATATTAACTTGCAAGTATAAAATATTGTTGTAATTCTGTAGACATGTGTGGCACTTTCTATGGTCATAAAACCACGTGGGTCTATGTGGTGGTCAGTGCATGTGCTCCAAAACATTACGCGGTGATGCTCATTTGGGCAATGCGAGTTTGACTCCAGCTTTTAATTGCATTCCACCTCTTCCCTCTGTTGATCCTCTCTTAATGTCCATCCACACCAGTGTACGATAACATCATGTCATCTGCTGCTTTTAATGTCCGAGCTGGATCCTGATTGGCTGTCAATGTTTTATTTTGTTTTTTCATCTGGGAAAAAAATCATTCTAAAAGTGATTGCATTGATATTATTCTAATGTGTCATTATCGTTATAACTCTGGTGTGCTCACAATTCTCATACAATTTTATGGTTATTACTGCACTGTAAAAAACATATGTTCATGATTTGTAATCACAACATTTTTTTTCTTTTGTCAAATCAACTTAAATAATTTATGTGGTTCAGATAACATAATATTTTGAGTTTCTAATGATTAACTCAATGAACTTAAAATTTTAAGGCAAACATGTTACTTAATTTTTTAAGTTAAACCAACAATATTTTTTTACAGTGTGCCCCGCCGTCAAAACAGAAAAATAACCTTTAAATACAAATTAGCATAGGTTGGCATAAGTCATCTATATGATGCCACTTCTGATTATCCACAGGTGTCAGAGAAGTGTTAAAGCTACTGCACTGTAAAAAAATATTGTTGGTTCAACTTAAAAAAGTAAGTAACCTGGTTGCCTTAAAATTTTAAGTTGATTGAACTGGAAAAAGTGAGTTAATACAATGAAGGATATTAATTTAATCATAAGAAACTCAAAATAATAAGTTATCTCAACTAAATAAATTATTTAAGTTGATTTGACAAAAGAAAAAATGTTGTGATAACAAATCTTGAAAATATTTTTTTTTACAGTGTGTGTGATTTTTTTACCCCCATCTAGCAGTGAAAGGGTATATGACCATCCAGTGAATATTAGTTTCTGTTCCTCTCAATTCCGATTTCGTTTTAACTCTTACGGTGGCCAGTGTAGTCCAAGATTAACACGGCTTCCAGTTCGACCCCGTCCATGAGTGTTAACTCAAATGTAAACGTGAAAGGCGAAGCTTGAATTAACGGTTATGTCCCTCTTTGGCTAATGTACTTTCAAGATGGAGGGGCAACATGGCGACCGACATTAGAACCCCTTACCCGTATGTATTTTCAATGGCATATTATACACTCACGAGAATACTTTATTACTTGAACTAAGTAAATATAGATTAATGAGCACATATTTTTGAAAGAACTAAGTGTTTTTAGCTAAGAATAAACTAAAAGAGTCACACGGTGTAGCTTAAAGACCCCTGTTATGCTTTCCTTACACCTTGTCTTCTCTCACAAGCAGCTTTTGAAATGCTTTTTTGAACATGAGCTCCTAATATGGGCTCTCTTGTCTGAATAAACCATGCTGGATGATGAACTTGGTCTTGCTGTAGGCAAAGCAGCAGATTTCGTGAATCAGTTCTGGACTGATGTACCAGGCTGTTAAATGAGCCGCCGGCTTTGTGCATTATGGCAGTTAATCAAATGAGAGTTATTGATTTGCACTAATCTCTGTTTGTCTACCTCAGACGATGACAGACTGACCAGCTCTATTTCTAGAGTCGGGTGTCTTTATTATCCACACTGTCCAAAAGCCCTTTTAGAATTTCCCAAACCCAGAACTAATTCAGTTCCTGTGAATGCTGTTTAAACTTGACTGGCGGAGTGCCTTTTTGCATTTGAGAAGCCAGTTCTTTTCTTCTCTCTTGGTTGCTTGTTCGGTTTCCTCCTTGGGTCTTTCTAAACCATATCTTTCTTAGCTGGCTGAGTTTGATGTTCTCCTCAGAAAGAGTGCTTCAGAGGATGAAGGAGGGGTGCACTCCAAATCCCAGCATACTGATTTTCCTGCAGGCTCTCGCTCACTCTCATCTCTTTCATTTCTTTTGCTCTGATGTGAAAAAGCTGTACATAGACAAGGTGTGTTTTTATTTTCTCTTTTTCTTTTTGTTTCTTCCTAGGTTCATTCTTAATAAGGGAGCAGCCGAATAGGTGGAGATTAAAGGGCTGTCCTTTTGAGTGGCACTGCTGAAGAGGAAGAGAGAGAGAGAAAAGAGGCTCTGTTGAGAGAGAGAGAGAGAGAGAGAAGGACTTCTCTATGAGAGCGATCAGCGATTTGATACAATCCTCCACTCTTTTCTCTCCACTGAAGAGCTTTCATCAGGCCTGCACACAAGTGCCCTCTCCACTCAGGCCTCAAATTAGTCCAGGCTTACTGAGCCAGATGAAACAGTAAGTCTCTCTCTCTCTTTCCTTCTCGTGACGAGCGTGCTCAGGAATCTCTCCTGCGGCTCTTCAGGAGACTCCTACTGAACTGGAGGAGAACTCCGTGTGAGAAGATTAGTTTCATCCGTCTGATTAGACACTGAACTGAGAGGGCAATTTAGTGTGTATGTGATGTTCACGTATGTGAATTTCTTGCTGTCATCTGCAGTTGGAGGCGGAAGTAGTTAATGTGTGATGAAAACTTAAACATGGCAATCTCCCCACCTCTCTTTTCAGTTCAGTGTTATGTTTATTGAGTCTGAGACAGACCACTTCATTAAGATTCATGAAGAAGCCTTTGTTCACCAAGCCTGCACATATTTGGTCAGTTGGGAAATAAAATGTGACTACTTTTCACATCACAATTTTGTTTCTGCCATTTCATTGATGGATCATGTGCTTAAATCCAGTTGTTGTACCCTACAGTTACATCTATCATGGAACTGGACAGAAGCAGGAAGTGACTACTATGAGGTTAATTATCAGGTAAGTCCATAACGGTCATTAACTTTGAACCTGTTGTGGAAATGTATAACGTTAGCAATCAGACAGGATTAAGGGAACACTTCCTGCAGTGGTCATTACAAGCAGAGCTCAGTCTTTCTGCTAAGGTCATTTAGCAGCAGTGCCAACAAACCGTTCATTCTTGAACGGCCTGCCCTTAACAATTTTGTGGCTCATCTCTCTGACAAAATCAGATGTAATAACCACAGGAGGCCAGTGCACGCTGTTCTGCACAGATGGACCGATAAAGTTGGGAAGGTTTCCCCTTAATCCTCATTCAGACAATGTTTTGGAAGTGGTTTTGTGCTACGCTATGACATTAATCCTCTTTTTCTTTGGTTTTTAACGCTGCAGAGCTTACGCTATCATCACACATTTTGCCAATGATTTATCATTGCTGCACATGCAGTTCATATCTTTATACTTACAATGATAAATGTCTATCATGTACCAACATTTTAGGGTGTTGAGAAATGATGATGTATTGGTGCTGCTTTAATTGTTAATATCCTGTTTTGGCAGAGCGAGCGGGGCAGCCATCTTTAGAATGATTCACAGCAGACATGAAAGATTTGCACCATGCTGAGAAGGTGACTGTTGAGAAAATATTTGATTTGCACATAAATTACATTACATATGCAGTGATACATCACACAAAGAGTGGAACATGAGCATTGGATGATGATTTATATTCTGTGATGAGTGTCTGTGTTGTGTAGGTGAGTGTGACAGCTACAGATCATCTCAGCACAGTTGGGTTCTTCCTCTGAAACGCCACCTGAAGTGACTTTAATGCTGTTTTCATCAGAAGAGTGTGAGGGCTTCCTCTGTGTATGTGTGTGTGTGTGTGTGTTCTAATGAAGAGGACTTCACACTGGCATGATTGCAGCTGCTACTGGTTAATTCTGAGGTGAGAAGGGCCGTTAATGGGCTCAGTAAAGCAAATAATTGGGACAAATAAGTAATTAAGAGATTGGAATGGGTGAGATTAAATCGAAAGGACCTTTAATTTAACATGATTATGAAGTTTTCCTCTAGCTCCTCAATCAGACGGAGCAGGACTGAAATGAGCTCTCACTGCTAATGATTTCCTGTGGTTACTGGTGCGCTGAGGGTGGATGCCAGTGCTTCCTCAAAAATGTCATTTAATCCTGAAAGGGTGATGTTTTTATGTTCATGCACTCTCAGAAAAAAGCTGTACAAAAGCTGTCACTTGGACTTTACCTTTTCAAAAGGTACACTTTTGTACCCAAAGGCTGCATATTGGTACCTTAGTGGTACATATTAGCACCTAAAATGTACATATTAGTACCTAAAATGTACATATTACCACCTAAACTGGACATATTAGCTCATGAAATGGACATATTAGCACCTAAAACGTACATATTACCACCTAAAATGTACATATAACCACCTAAAATGGACATATTAGCTCATGAAATGAACATATTAGCACCTAAAATGTACATATTAACATTTAAAATGTATATATTAGTACCTAAAATGTACATATTAACACTTAAAATGGACATATTAGCTCAAATTGACATATTAGCACCTAAAATGTACATATTAGCACCTAAAATGTACATGTTAACACCTGAAATGTACATATTAGCACCTAAAATGGACATATTAGCTCATGAAATGTACATATTAACATTTAAAATGTACATATTAGTACCTAAAATGTACATATTAACACTTAAAATGGACATATTAGCTCAAATTGACATATTAGCACCTAAAATGTACATATTAGCACCTAAAATGTACATATTAACATTTAAAATGTACATTAGCACCTAAAATGTACATGTTAACACCTGAAATGTACATATTAGCACCTAAAATGTAAATATTAGCACCTAAATTGTACATATTAACACTTAAAATGTACATATTAGCACCTGAAATGGACAATAATTTACCTTTTGAAAGTGACAGCTTTCGTACCTTTTTTCCTGAGTGTGGGCATCTTCTCAGTGTTGTTCATGAAATTCATCAGTAGTCCAAATAAAGAATGACCTGTTTGTCTCACGCTAGCTCTGATTGATGAATGTCAGACCCATTGGGGCATCAGTGGTTGTGATCTTGAACTATGTTGTGAATGACGCTGCTATGTGAGATAGACTACTGTGACTCTAAATAAATAGTCGTAATGAGAATAATTAGAGAGTTGATGATAATGACATTGAGAGAGTGATAACAGATGGGGCTGGTTGTTATTCATGCCTCTTGACACTATAAGCCTTTTTCTTCCTAATCTGATGAGATGTTTTTTTACCGCCTCTGTCCCTGATCTCTGCCGTGACTGAGCTGACCCACCTACACACACATTTCACAATGCTAATATGTTAACAGGCTAACAGCGTGCACAGGAGCAGATGGTGATGTTAGTGTGTGTGAGAGACACAGTTGGTGGTTGGTGCACAACTGCTTCTGTCTGTAAATATACTCTCCACCTTCATGCCATTCATAAGCTTGACTGTGTGTCTTTTGATTTCGCAGGTTTACATGCAGATGAATGCGAAGCCTAAATGACATGCTCCGTACAGCAAGTTGAGTAAAGTGTTTATATTTATATGTTGCATTCATTTTATGTTAGGGTTTTTAAACTGGGGTCTAGTGTCCCTAAAGGACCACAAGAGAAACAATAAACCCTACAGTAAAATTGAAACCATATTTATTATTTATTGTGAGAACTACTGTATATAGGTTATTTTGAATTGAAATGAAAATGTTTAGGCTTAGATATAACATTATTTTAATCATTAGCCTTCTCTGTTACAGCAACAATATTAAAGGTTGAAATCAGTGTTGTAATCGAGACCAGCTCACTCGAGTCCGAGTCGAGACCGAGACCAAAGAGAGTCGTGTCCGAGTCGAGGCCGAGACCAAAGACAATCGAGTCCAAGTCGAGACCAAGATCATAGAGGTTGGATAACCTAAGGTTGGGTCTCAAACCAGACTTAAAGATATCTTCAAGAATATGTTAAATATTTGGTGGTAACAATAAAATTGCCACCATACTCAAACAGTAAACCAAATATACCATGGAATCATGTGCACTGTAATGGTAAAAAAGGCCACACAATTGTTACAATCAGTAAGTGCTCTTTCACAGAACATTACTGTTCACGAATTCTGTGTGGCTCTAATATGCAAACTGAAGTCCGAGTCTCGAGTCCACAACACTGGTTGAAATTGAATCTTTTTGTCACACAGTATAAATAGGTCTTTACACAGCCTTTATATTTTTGTAAGATAGTCCCTCCCAATGGGAATATCATATCTGGGGGTACAGTCTTTACAAGAGAATTCTCAAATACATAATTCGCCTGAATTCTCTCGAAGACGTTTACTGTCAGAAAAAAAGGTACGAAAGCTGTCTCTGGGGCGGTACCTTTTCAAAAAGGTACACTTTTGTACCTAAAGGGTGCATATTGGTACCATAATTGT
This sequence comes from Pimephales promelas, assembly GCF_988280905.1. Classification (NCBI taxonomy): domain Eukaryota; kingdom Metazoa; phylum Chordata; class Actinopteri; order Cypriniformes; family Leuciscidae; genus Pimephales; species Pimephales promelas. Next base: position 33,967,374 of record NC_142769.1, read on the forward strand.
TCAAATATGTGCCATGAAGGTACCAATATGCACCCTTTAGGTAGAAAAGTGTACCTTTTTGAAAAGGCACCGCCCCAGTGACAGCTTTCGTACCTTTTTTTGTGACAGTGTTGCTTATCCGTGAAAGCTATGAAAGAGAAGTGCATCCCTCTTCTGCTGATTTGAATAGCATATTTATGGCCAACAGAGTCACTGGTACATTCACTAATTATATGCTAACATATAGACGAAACCATACATGTCTTATAAAACATGTCTCTGTACAGTCAGCTTGCCTTTGTTTAACCAAGCCTGTGTTCTGTGAAATCTATCACCTTGGAGACAAGCCAAGGAAATCATGCAATATGTTTAGCTTTAATATCCCATTGCTTGACTTGTTGTGCCTATTGCACAGTATGACATCTTTCCATCCCTAGAACACCATTACCAACAGGACAGGGAGGAGAGGGCAGAGAGAGGAATGAGAGAGATTGAAAGGGTGAACGAGGCAAAGTGAAAGTGGTAGAAAGAGAATAAACTGATCGTTGGCAACCCGCTGGGATAAGTGCTTCTCTTTTCTGAGTGTGTAGAGAAAAGGAGATTTTTGATTGTGTTCTGGTTGAACTTTTGCTCTGTCAGGTGAGGATGCAAATGAAGACTTGATACTTGAATAATTGCTTATCTTCAGTACTGCTGCTTTACATCTCAAATTTGGCTGCAAGGGCAGAGAATTGTTTTTGTGTATCCAGCACTTTACCTTTATGCAAACATGTAATGTATGATGATAGTATACTGTACAGGCCAAGCCAAATGTGAATAAAAATGAATTATTTTCCTTTAAAATACCTGCACACAAGCAAAAAAAAAATATGTCCAGAAAACAATTATATGCTGTCAGATGCATTTTACCTATCTAGTTTAAGTGGTAACACAGGGAACCGATTTGTAATGGACCACAAAATTAATAAATGTTTAACTGCATAGTTTAATTGTTTGATTTCAATAATGGAAAACAGATGGGAGACCGTTCTTTAGATCTGATGACAGCAGTTAATCCCACCAAACGGAATTATGTGAATAAAATAACTGTTTCGAGAATGTTGGCAGAGTTGAACGCAAGCCAAATGTCAATTTAAATAAGGTTTAATGATTTTATGTTATTATTTTAATTAATTATATTATATTTATATTAATAATTACCAATTTTTACTTTTATTTTTTAAAGTTTCAAAATATTTGCTGGCTTTATTGTATCGTAAGTAGTGCTATGGAGTGTGCAGATTGTATGTAAATAAAGCCAGGTACAACAAGTGAGAAATGTGTGTTCCACAAAGTGAGGGATGGATATTTCTGTTTCTGCCCTGTTGACACTCTGTTAGCAGGCCGAAGTAGTTTCTTGCTAATGCTAGCAGTGTGCAAGTGTCATTTTGCTTCATGCATGTGTGTTAACAGGGAATCCCAGGAAGAGATAATGAGCGTGAAGCTGCAGTGGTCAGGCCACAGAACCTGTGCCAGCCCCAGACTGCATGTCCTCTATGGGTTGGCAGAGGCGAGTGAGTGGGTTCTGTCAGTCCATGGCACAGCAGGATGCCTACTTTGCCACCATGTTGGGCATATTGTCTGTCTCATTTGATCAGTGTAATCCACTGATCGGTGGTAGAAATGGGAGAGAGGGATATCTGGATGTGAGAATGCTTGTGCCTGAGATTATTTAGTTGCAGGCTTTGCTTTGCTTTCGGCAGCTATAGCTTCCATTTATTTTCCATAAAACTCCAAGAAACTTCTTTATTTAAATGTGGTAAAGTATGTGTTAGCCTATACATAAATGATTTGTCTCTATTTTCCATGTATTATTTTCTCATGTGTTCCAAATCTGACTTTTTTTAAAAGATATTTTTTTTATCCATATAAAAAATGTGTGTCCAGAACAATTGGATCCCAATATTGTACAATCAAAAAACACTGAGACATTTTTTAAACTATCTTCTTTCAGTTCCACAGGAGAAATCAGTCATACAGGTTTGGAATCACATAAGCTTAAGTAAATTATGATGAAATTCTATCTCTTTAATAATTGCCAAAGCATTCATTAACATTGCATTGCTCTCTCACAAATTTACACACATCATCTTGCGTACAGCTGCATGTTTTTTTTTCTTTTTCCTTAAATCCTTTATTTGATTTCCAATGCAAGCTTCTGTACTGGCTGTTTTAAAGCTTCCTCTCTCCCAGTAAGTGTCTCTCCGTGGAGTGCTTTGGAGGGGTTTAATGATACAGCAGTTTGATATGTAAACACAGCAACAGCTGCTTAGTGACATGAAGCCTCACTCACTTCTGCCTCATTAATGTCTCCAATAGTATCAAATGAGGCCAGTGAGGAGATGCATTGACACTATATTTGACACGTGGTATCAAAGCACATTTACTCCATATGTTTTTTTTTACACCCAAAGCGCTCTACAATCATATCAGGGGTCTCTCTTCAGCTACCCCCAATGGGGTGCAAATAGGTGCGATATAAACCTGTATTTTTGTTAGCTGGTCCAGTTAATGTGGGAAAACAGCCGCCATTTTGAACGTTATGTTTCTTTCTCCCATTATTTTTTTAATAAGTAGTCCTTCTCCTGGACTGTCTGTGACTGTGTGTGTCAAAGTGGCCAATATAGTGGAAAGATTGATACAGGCATTTTGGCTGGTGCTTATGCAGTAGTATAGCTATAAAATGTCATGCAAGGCTATGCAGTATTTTACAGCGTTGTTGTCAAGAACATGGTTTGTGAATGTTGAGTTAGATGAGAGCATGTTACGAATGAGATTTCAGCAGTGTACTTACGTGCACACACACACACACACACACATATGCGCACGCATTCACCACTGCCTTCGTTCTTAGAGGTCCATAAAAAATGCTCTAAAAATGTATGATCTCTCTTTTGATCTCTCTCTGTCTCTCTTTCTTTCCCGCTCTCTCTCTCTCCCCCTCAGACTCAAATAAAAAGTGGATGACTGTTCTCAGTATACTTCAGAAGTTGGGCTGACCAAAGTTCATTAAGGTCATCTTGAAAATGCAAGGTTCAAAAACCTTTCAGATGGATTTGAAAACCGAATCACAACAATCATATTTTCCCGTAAAAGCCCCGATAGGAGCGCTAGCAGAAAGTATCTCTCTCTATTCCCTGGCCGGAACAAAAACAGCCATTCTTTCTTAATGGACTGAAGGGTGAAGCGTGGTTCTACCCCACACTCAATCTAAGAGCCTTGTGTTTCAAAAAACTCTTTGCTAATAATGGGACCGTAGTTGAGATTCTCAACGCAGAGATAAGTGCTGCGGTGCACAAATATTCTCATAGACAAACAAACTACACAAACCATTTATTTTTTGTCTTGAACCATGTCTACGTGTAGCGTTGTTCCCCAAAGCTTTTATAGTCCAAAGTGTTTATCTATGTGTGCAAACTTATAAAGTTATGGTGTTATTGTTTAGGTCTTTGCAATTAGGGCGTTGTTATTCTGTCCAACTGTTGCCATGGGAGATCGTGACCTCATGTCCTGAGGGGCTATGAGTGGTGTCTGAGTGTTGGTGGAGTTTGGAGAGGAGCTAATGAGAGATCCTGTCTGCCTGCTGTTCCACTGAGCTCCCAATTAATCAACGACTCCCTCTCTCGCTCTCTTTTCCCGTCTGTAGGGGTGTACTACTGATACTTTTCCCCTATTGTTGTGTAAGCCTGTGTCCGTGTGTGTGTGTGTGCGCACGCATGTAGCTCTGTTTGGGAGGCAGCCATTACCGAGAACAAAAGACATTAATTGGCAGTTAGAGCTTAATGAGGCGGGAGAGGAAATTAACAGAGCTCGTCAACAGAAACAAATCAAATCCTCCACTGAATTGATGCGGAGAGTAGCTGCCACTAAGCATCCAATGCTTCAATAAAGAACGGCTCATCTTAGACTTCAACTTTTTCCATTCTCATCGCCCTGCTTTGCAATTCATGGCAAAACTGAGAAGGTAAGAGAATTACAGAGAGGAAAAAAAATGAAATAACAATGAGGAAATGGTTCCCTATTACATCTCCTTGTTCCTGGATTTCAGCAGGATTGTGATTAAGGAATCAAGCCTGTCTGCATTAGCATGTGAATAGCCTGGGTCCTGAGAGCTCAGCCAGAGCCAGGAAGGAGATTGGGAGGATATTTAGCCTCTATTCAGGGAGCAACAAAGCCAAGGCACCCAGACAGCGCAAAGGCCTCGGGTTGATTAGGTGGTGGGAAGCCATTCTTACAGATCATACTTGTAACGGTGGCTGTCCCAAATCAAGTTTTGGGTTTTTTTAATACACGTAAATTTAATTTCAATTGTTCGGGCGCCAGACAAGTCAAAACTTGTCAAAGAATATACATATAAGATGGCTCAAACGACTGTTAGACAAAAATGAATCGCTTCCAATAGCCTACCCACAATAAGATGGGGCTTTCACAGATTGACTTGAATTCACAGATCACACAGACTTTGTATTTTTTTCTTTGCCTCACATGACAAAACAGTAAGAAGATTGCTTCGAGTTCAATTCAAGATTTCACAAACATAACAACAAAGTCACGAGAGTCCTTGATTCACTGTCTTAAGTTTATTATTTTTTTTTCAAACTCAGTCCTTCGTGGTCAATTCTAACCAAAAGAAAATAAATGGAAAACAACCCAAAAGAAAAATAAAAAAAATCAAATGTATGAATATAAATGTGTGTGTATGTGAGTTTGGCCACGTGTAGCAGTCTGTGTAGCGGCCGCAAATCCAGGGCCGGGAAAGAGTTTGTTGCTTAAGGTTAAAAGAGGATGGACATCAAGACTAGTACCTGAGGCATGCGAACCCAATAGTATCCAGGTGCAGACCCGCAGCACACTAGTTTCAGAACCCCAACGCCAGAACCCCAGCACCAGAACCGGAAGTAAGGGGCGGAGCTTAGGTTCTAACCAACACCAGCGCCAGGGTCGTAACATAGACAGTATAAGAAATGGACAGAGCGATCTCATTGGAACTCCATTGAGACGATTGAAGCCCATTTTTGGCGAATTTTTTTAGCACTTCCGTCCCTGACACGCAGGCTGCGTCCAAAACCGCATACTCAATGAGTAGGTACTTAATTTCAATAAGTACTTACTCAACGAGCGCTAAAAGAGTAGGTACTTTATAGCCAAATCTCGTTGAGTATGAATGAGAACCGGACATCTGCCATGTTGACGTTATCATGTGACCTACTACGACGCGTTATCATCATATCACAAGCGCAAAGAAATGAACAGCGACACGTTTAATTCTTCTATCTATAAATATCTTGACATTGATGAAACTTTCTCATTTTGTTGTGGTATTGTTGAAGAAACAGCTGATATTTTTTTTATTAAGAAACCCCCAAATCGTCACCTCTTGAATATATGTTGTTAATTTCTTTATTTTATACCCAAAACGTTTCTCCTTTAAGTTTTCCTCCTTTTCTTGATGAATTTACCTCGTTTCATCCCTCAGACCTATAACAACAAAACAACAACATTTTTCATGTATTATGAAGAACTATTTAAAGATATTTAGCCTTGTTATTGTTCCTTTTTCCTGTATTATGATGTAAACAAACCAATGATCTTTATGTTTTCTGTTTTGTCATTATGACTATTATGGTATCTTTCCATGATCTTGTATGTAATACGTTTATAAGTTTAAATTATGAGTGACAGGTGTACTAACACTTCATAACATCAGTGACTCGACAGCACAACCTAGAACAGTTTTCCTCTGCGTTTGTAATGTCTGCACAAAGGAGACGGGCAGCTGCTCGAAGATCTCTTTTGGAGAAAACTGTTGATTTTATACTCGAAAAATGTAAGTATCACTCCTTAAAAATTAATATTACCTCAGAATGAATTGCATTGTTAGCCCACCCCAAAACTTAAACAAAATAATAATATTAAATGCTGACCAATACTTAATTATATAACTTTTTTATATACTAAAAATATAATTTAATATAACAAGCAAAATGTAATTTGTTTTGTCATATGACAGTTATGCATGAATAAATTTATATTCATAAATGCAGTGAAACATCTCAATTATCAGTCAATCGATGAATTAATGGATACATTAATTAAATAATTCAATTTTATATACTGACAACAATAATAAAAATGAATAAATGAGTAAAAGAACAAATAAAAGTAACCATCACAATAAACAAATGCATTATACAAGTCAACAACACATAAAACAAAGCTTTATTCAAACTACAAGCATGTATTTACAGGGCTGAACACCACATCCTAATGCCGTCTCAACACAGCGGTTCCCATTCTGCGTCTTTATTCTGATGAATTCACCAGAGGGGACTGTGCCTTCGTCCCAGAGCTTGTTGCTGCGCTGCGCTTCACAATCTGAGGCAATAAGGGCAGGTGGAGAGATAGAGGGTCTTGTAAGGGCAGGTGGAGAGATGGAGGGTCTCGTAAAGGCAGGTGGACAGATGGAGGGACTCATAAGGGCAGGTGGAGAGATGGAGCGTCTCATCCATGGCACCACTTCCAGGATGCAGCTCTAGGCTCCTCATCCTCAGTGCTCACACCAGTCTGCAGACATTTCAGATCCTACAAAAATGCACAAACATTATAAAAAAGCAGTAATTTTAACACAATGTCATTTGATTTATGTATTAAAAATAACCTTACTTTATATTTGAGTAAAATCCCTAAAACAAATGCTGCCATAATCTTTCCTTGCAGGTCTTGCTCCACCACAAAAGCTATGCAGCAAATGCACAGAAATCAAGAATCAGAAAAGTGTTGTAATTTCTCTACTTGAAATTTGTACAATAATTCAAATAAACTACAATTTAAGATTGAATAGATTTTGTTATCCATTTCTGTAGTATACTCACTCAGAGCCTTTCATGACAGCATTCAGCATCATGAGCCTCTCTCCACCGGATAAACACACGCGTGTTCTTCTGTCCCTGTAACATACAGACAAGATTCACATTACGAGCTCAACACTGAATTTACATGCTGAGGTTGATGTGTTAACTCACTTTTAATCCAACTTAAATGTTCCTCAATATATCAACACTAATAAGGGACAAATTAAATATAACATATTTAGTTACTTTATAGATTTGTTTATTTACCTTATTTACAGTACATTTGTGTAATGTAAGTAGTGTTGACAACAGTGAATTATCCTTCATATTAATAGCACACATAACGTTACATCACTCAGATGTATTTTTCATGTTGGGATGTGCTCATCTGCAATACTTAAACAATATTTTCATTTCAGATGTAAATAGACATTTTAAATAAGCGTATTTAAGATGTAACGTTATATGGTTATGTAAATCCATTTTAGAAACTTACGTGTAGCGTACTTACTGGAGCTCCCCAGTTTAACTAACTAATAAAACATGTGTTTACAGCAAAATCACAACTATACTATACTGTCTAAGTCCTTTAGACCTTCAACAGTTAAAACGTTTACTCTATAGTAGTTTAACACATACGATTTAAACACAAGAAACCGTGTTTACTCACATTTGAAAACCCCTGCTGATCTCCGATGTTGATAATGACGTATGCTCTCCCGTGGCCTCCTGGGATAGAAGAGTATCCATCGGATGAACACTCAAAAATCGGGGCGAAAGCAGGAGATCATCCGGGAACTTCTCGCCTACTCTTTTATGAGTACTGAGGTTTCGGACATACTACTCCTTTCAAATACTGTTTCCCCCTACTATATAGTACGAAAGTAGGAATATTCGGACGTACTATAAGTATACGTATGCCCGAATCTCGCGATAATTAGTACGTCACTCTGGTAATTCTCGCCTACTCTTTTATGGATACTAAGGATTTGGACATACTTATTCGCTCGCCTACTGCTTTTTCCATACTATATAGTAGGGAAGTATGCGGTTTCGGACGCAGCCCCCGACTCAAACAGAGCTTGACGACGTAGATGTGACGTGAGCGACCCGTCTGTCTTCTGGTGCTGTGGTATGAGAAATCTGAATCATTCCCTTCCCAAACATGCAGAGGCGGAGAGTGTGAGTAGGAGCTGTCCATGAACTAGGAGCAGGAGAAACTTTTGCTGGGTATTCTGATTAATTATTTTGTCATTTTGTCTTCACGTTTCCCCGATTGCGCGCGAGCTTCTTCTCCTATCTATACGGTAATCTCTCTACTGTGCGACAGAGAGTCGCGTGGGTATGACGCAATCGTTAGCTTACTTTTACTAAAGCTGCTTCTACGGGGCCATAACATAAGCTACAACATGATGGAGCATTTTACTCATTGTTGTGTTTCTTTAGAAATAAATAAAGGTCAAATGGGGTCTTCAAACGCCTCAGATGTAAAGTTATTCGCCGTCAAAGTGACGCCAAAATGAATGGGAGTCAATGGGAATGCTAATGCAAGTGAAGGATTACCCCCTTGGGTCGTAAGTGAGGGGCGGAGCTTAGGTTCGAAACCTAATAACGCCACCTAACTTAATTTGGAGGGTATTTTACACATGAAATAGCTTTTATTGAACATGAAATGTCCTACTCTCTACGTATGTATGTTATATGCTACATTATAGTACAATAAGCATTTTAAAACATTAATTTTCTGTAATATAATTGTATATAGTTTAAGTTATCCGTTTCGTTGTATTATGAGTTACTCTCTGATCATGATGGTGAAAAAATAATACTTGAAACTTATGGGTATTTTAATAACAGTTTAATAATTTTAGTTAAGCAGTTTATACATTCGTGTAGATTTATGAAGGTAAGACCTTTGTTTTTTGTTTTTTGTGAAGGAGTTAACTTTTTTTAATAAAGCTTTGAAAGATATAAAACAAGACAAGCATTGGAGGTTTTCAAAATTATACAAATTCACAAACTGATTAGACCTCTGTGATATTTTACGTTCTATTTATTGATTTATTGTGTTTACAAAAATCTTAAATTGTTTTGATATTGAAGATATGTATTTGTAAGATGATTTTGATTGTTTAGCCTAATAAAATAAATAAAGAAATAAATAAAATAAACGTATTTATAAAAGTATTTTTTTTTTATAAAATATACTTTATTTCACAAGAACATGTGCAGCATTTTTTTCGTGTAAAATAATAATGTCAAAATCTAAAAAAGGCATTGTTTTAAACGAAACAATAAAAATGTATACAAAATGACCAATTCAACCCTAGCAGGCCTGTTTTATCACTGCAATCTTGTATAAATTTAACTTACAATGTAGCCCATCATATGACGAACTCACTCTCAGGCCCATTTTGTCCTTACATTCTTGCTAAAATAACTAGTATAATGCAATAATAATAATTCCGCCCCTCCCTCACTTCCGGTTCTGGCGCTGGGGTTCTGCACGTTCTGCAGGCAAGCGAAGCGAAACATGCAGAGATTCTCCGTCACTCCGTCCTTCAGGTAACTTGTGTCCCACTTCGATAACCTTGTTTGTGTTTTTTTCCGTTTCTAGGTCTATTATATTAAATTTCCTCATTGGTTTAAGCCCGTTACAAAAAGTGAAAAGCTTGTAACGTCAGGCCTATGTAGGCCTATATCTATCAGACTCATGTAGTATTTTTTTTAATGCGAGCTTAAATCTCGAACAATCCCTCGCAGAAGACACATGCAAGTTAAATCTACTAAGAATCGAGGTTTTTAGGGCAAAGAAAAGTTTTGAAATATATTTTGTAAGTAAGTGTTTTTAAAATAAGCGTTCATTTCCCCTCACAATTTCTGTATTCTCAGTTGGATGAGGACTAAACCAAATATTGAAAGGTCATTTAATCTGATTGTGCTGTTTAAGTGGGTGTCAATGTCTGAGAGCATTTGTAATTATTTAAAAAGTACTTTAAAGTGGTTTTTTAAGCGGTTGTGGTTAAAACCGGTGGTCTGTGTGTGTGTGACTCCAGAAATAAATGGGAAACTTTAGACTTTATTATTTTTATTTATTATATTTATCACACATTCTGGCCGTTCACTGTCCATGTTACCAGTCCAGATCTTTAATAACTCTGCCCGCAATATTGGTCTGTAAATAATTCAATTTTCCTTTCCATAATGCTGTTCCAGTCCTGTTATCCTAGCTGTTTTCCTGCTATATGCCTCAATTGACTAAGTATCGATCAGTTGCTTCTAAAATTTCTTCAAGTACTACATAATCTCACTGTTTTTAAATTTGCTTAAATATGTGATTTATTACAATAACAAAAAAGAACTAAAAACATATTGTACTATCCTCAGTGGGCCATTGGTCTAAAATGCTTTTCAAAAGCTGAGCTGGATCCTCAAAGTTTGATCTTAGCTGGACTAAAACAGTAGTGTAGTAGTTTGTAGTAATACATTGGTAACACTTTACTTGAAAGGGTGTGCATAAGACTGACATGACGCTTTTAAAATCATGACATTACACATGTTATGATTATAAAGGCGGTTTTATGGAGGTTTTTGACCTTTGTCATTAAGTGTCATTCACTTAATTATGTCACTTTTAATGCAAATATGACATATGTTTGAGATGTCTTTGTTTTGATAACTTGACATAAACCAATACATCATAACCCATCAGTGTCTTGGCTATGACAACTTGACATTACCAAGACAACATACATTGTCATGACATGAATATGTCAAAAACATGACAGCAGATTAAGTATCAAACTTAAGAAACCACTTAACTTCATGGGTTAACATAACATTACATTAAACTGTCATGTGGTTGGTTTTTGACATTGGTTGTCTTGAGGCCATTATAACCAATATTTCAAATATTTGATTATGCGTTGTGTAATGACTGCTTGACCGCACAAAAAACAGATTTCAATTATGCATGTTAAAATACTGACCGCTTTAAATTCAACCAAGCAGTGTGAACTTTGCTGTTATCTGAATCTGAATGTTGAGTCTGAGAAGCAGGATCTCTAGGGAGCCCAGTGGGTCCTGTATGTGCACTTCTTGTTCTAACAAGTGTTCCATCTGTTGGGATCTACAGCTACATCTCTGCTTTTAACCCCCTAGAGACCCGAGAGAGTGAGAGACCGAAACACGCTGAAAAGAAAGGAAAGTAAGAACAGTCCCTTATAGTGTAAACAATAGCCCTTTGTTCAAAATAGCATGTTTAGTATATCCTTGTACACATGGTTTCAGTGTCAGACATACAAACATATGTGTTGGCAAGGTGTTGCTGGTATTCTAATTGTCGTGTTTGTGGCAGAAAACACTGGGATAATTATTAGGTGCTTTCAGTTCCCTCTCCGGGTTTGTCAGTTATTGCTCTCGCCATCTGCTCAATGTGGTTGCACAAACACACATAAGCAGTCATACGCACACACCTGCTCCCCGCAGTCCCAGAATGCCAGCACGCGTGACCCAGGTGTGACTGAGATGAAATGCCTTTGAGAATCTTGATGACCTATAGCATGCCTATCTGACACCTCCTCTCACTCCTCTCTTTGTCCTTCCCCTTTTGTCTTCCTCACATTCACAGGTGGAAAAGAAAGAGTGTTTATCTAATAGTGAAGCTATATTTTGGGTGGGGTGTTAGGTGACCCCATGCATTGTGGGTATGTGTTGTGTTCATCTATGCCAGTGTGTGCACCGGGAACTCCCTGGGTGCCACTGTTTCAAATGCTCAAGGCAGACAATACCACACACCTGTCTTACACCTTTTTCTTCTTTCTCACTTGATTCAAACCCTCAAGGGCAAGGGGGAGCGGGAGTGTTAGAAGACAAGAGGCTAAAGATAATTACGTTCTGTGCCCCATTTATAGGCGACTCTAAATTTCTGTTGAGGATGCTACTGCTTACAGAATAGTTTGAAACATACTTTGGTTAAAATTCCTCATTGTTTGTGTAAAACAACACCCTTTTACCTCCTCAAAAACAGCTATTTTTACAGCAACCTGTTTTGGTGCATTTCTCTTTAAATGATAATGAGCAACTGCACACCCAACCCCTCTCTTCCATGGGGTGTGTCACACAAGACACATAAAGTGCTGCCTTGGCAACCTGCCTTGGTGGACAGTATACAAATGGCTGAGGGTGGAAAATGCTAATATGGGATCAGTGCATCAGTGGTCTTGGGCGGAGCATGAGCAATATGACATCATCAGAATTAGGGCAATATTAATTCGATTCGATTTCGATTCACAGGCTTGGAATTCGATTCGATTTCGAAGCCGGAAGAGAGATCAGCGCTTGCTGCTTCTCTTGAGCTGAGCCAGAGTGATCTCACGCCACAGCGCCAAAACGTTATTTATGTTTTTGAATTTCTAAAGAAAATGGACGTAATTTGAAATTTGAGACTTTGTTTCATATCAATAGTAACAAAGGACAAAGATTATTGCGAATTTTTTTTTTTTTTTGGATGCGCGCAGCCGCGATACAATGTTCCATTCATTCAAATGAAACAGGATGACTAATCGATTCTTGAGATTTAAGAATCGATATCGGTTCGTAAAAATGAGAATCGGTTAATATCGAGAAATCGATATTTATTACCCAGCCCTAATCAATATTATGACAAAATCCAAACGAAAAGGAGTGAATGGATTTTTTTCATTGTATGGTGGTTCTATCCACACACTGCAAAGACACATTTATATGCAAACACCATATAAAAGTGAATTTTGCATCCAATGACCCCTTTACAGGGTTAGTTCACCCAAAAATTCTGTCAGTATTTACTCACCATCATGTTGTTCCAAACCTCTATGTGTTTATTTGTTCTGCTGAACACAAAGGAAGATATTTGGAAGAATGTTTTAATCAAACAGATCTCATTCCCCATTGACCACCATAGTATGCCTACTATGCATAGAGACTCCAACATTACTGCCCTTCAGAATACTAATCAAATTTTCACACCTGCATGTGATGATTTTCTCATGGCTCTTTGCTTAGTGTTGAATTGAATATGTTCACTTATTTCAACTTCATCTGCAAGTTTGAATTCCTGCGTATACCAGAATGATGAATGATATGACAAGATTTATTGCTTTCATCCTAATCTGTGTGGAGTAATCTGTTTGGAGATGTAATTCACATGGTATGTCTTATGACTTGGATTAGCACGCTCTATCCTCTTAGCAAACAGCTCAGTAGAAGTTATCAGTGACATAGAGGTCCCCAAGAGCCACGGTGACGGGCGAATCCGCCCAGCTAATTCTCATTCGCTCTAATCTTCCCAAATCGCAACCTCTGAGTATCTCTTAAAAGACATCACAAAGAGCGCTCTGAAGATTATTCTGGGGTCACAAATTGCCTCCGCTATTGTTGCTAAATGCGTGTCAATGAGATATAAAGTCTCAAAGAATAACTGAGTGCTCCTATAATCAGTGGCAAGAAAATTAGCCATTTAAATGAGACTCTGTAATTCAGCACATCCCTGTGCTAAGCTTGCACTTTGAAATCTGAGTTTATTTTTTAATAAACATAGACTTTCATTAATAAATCTTAGATTCCTGTGTTATTTTCAATTATAAATGTAGCCTGCTGCAGATTTCTGATTTGATTATTGCTATTTTTGTTGTTTGCTTATAGGGCGTCTAGGGTCTGCCTCTCTCTGTGTGAGAGTGAGTGAATTATTCCCTTTAATACTTCATGAATTTGGAACAAATAAACGCCTGCGTCTGATCCTGTCGTTTGTGCTCTGTTTCTCAAGCGATTTATCCCAGTTCACGTCTGCTGTCACACACTCATAAAGCTCCCCTACTTCACTACAATCCCATTTCATCAAATAACTCTGCAAAAAAATCCACAAATCGCTTAAATCCTTGACTCTCTATTCCTGATCCTCACGGATTCTTTATAATTTAATAAACAGGATTAAAGTCATCTGTTGAAGCAGTGTAGCCTTGTTTCATTTTTCTGTTTTAACTTCTGCTTTCTGCTCTCTCTCTCTCTCTCTCTCTCTCTCTCTCTCTCTCTCTCTCTCTCTCTCTCTCTCTCTCTCTCTCTCTCTCTCTCTCTCTCTCTCTCTCTCTCTCTCTCTCAATTCAATTTCAATTTTTTCAATTCAAAGGGGCTTTATTGGCATGAAAGTTTTTCAAACAATGTTGCCAAAGCATATACAACATATACAAATACTCTATACACACATATATATACATATACACACACACACACACACACACACACACATGCACACACACATACATAAACACTTAACACAATATTTGGATATATTTGCGTGTGCGTGCGCGCGTGCGCGTCGATCACTCATTCACTGCCCCTCAGGTTGTGGCATGTTTGAATATATTGGGCAGCAAGATAAGTTTTGTCTCCTTCTCCCAGGAGAAAGTTTAACTTAGAAATGTCATCCAGGTCTATGAAATTTGGGATTATATAGTTAAATTTGTTAAAGTAAAGGTCCCTTGTGTCTTTGAACGCTTCACATTTTAGGAGAAAGTGCATCTCCGTCTCAACCTCACCTGTCAAACAGTGATCACACGTTCTGTTTTCTTTTGGTTGCCACAATTTTTTGTGTCTTCCTGTTTCAATTGCCAGTTTGTGATCACTGAGCCTGTACCTGGTTAGGATCTGTCTCTGCTTTCTATCTCTGACAGTAGAGAGATATTCTGCTAATTTATATTCTCTTTTTAGGGTCAGATAACATTCTAGTCTACTTTGGCTTTTAGTTTCTTCTTGCCAATGTTCCAGATAGGTTTCTTTGCATTGTGCTATGATTTGCTTGACTCTGATTGGTGTTTGGACGGCAGTGTTGTTCTGAGGCTGCTCAGACTGTCTCTGATGTGGGGCAGTTTGTCTTAGTACCAGTTGACATAGGGGACTCTTTTCTGGGCTCAGCTCCTGGGTTCGGAGGGCCTTGGAGTGAAGTGTGTTTTGGGGGCTGGATTTCAGGTGGTTAAAAAAGTTGAGTGTTCTCTTTTGGATGTTAATTATCAGGGGGTATCTGCCTAATTCTGCTCTGCATGCATTTGTTGGTGTGTTTCTGTGTACATGTAGAATGTATCTGCAAAATTCTGCATGAAGAGATTCTGTTGGGTGTTTGTCCCAACGGGTATAGCTCTGATGACTGAGTGGACCCCATATTTCACTACCATATAGCGCAATGGGCTGGATGACACTGTCAAATATTTTAAGCCAGATTTTGATTGGAATTTGGAAGTTATAGAATTTTCTCTTAATTGCATGTATAGCTCTTCGAGCTTTTTCTTTTAGTTCATTCACTGCCATGTTGAAACTCCCTGATGCTGATATGGTTATACCAAGGTAGGTATAGCTCATGCTGTGTTCAATGACATCATTATTGATGGTGAATTGATGTTTGTTCTGACATCTTGGGCGTTTTTGGAAGATCATGATATTAGTTTTCTTCATATTTACAGCCAGAGCCCAGTTCTGACAGTACTTTTCTACGATGTCTAGCTGTTGCTGTAATCCTTGTTTAGTAGGAGACAGTAGAACGAGATCGTCAGCATAAAACAGAGACTTCACCTCTCGATCTAGAAGGGTGAGGCCAGGAGCAGCACATTGATCTAACTCAACAGCAAGCTCATTGATGTATATATTAAATAATGTTGGACTTAAATTGCAACCCTGCCGAACACCTCTTCTTTGGGTGAAGAAATCAGTTTGTTTGTTGCCAATTTTAATAGCGCACATATTTTCTAAATACATAGATTTAACTAGATCATACATTTTGCCCCCTATACCACATTTTAGAAGTCTGTAAAAGAGACCTTCATGCCAAATAGAATCAAAAGCTTTTCTGAAATCAATGAAACAAGAGAATATTTTACCATTTTTAGTTTGGTGTACATGTTTATTAATTAATGTGTGTAAGGTATATATATGATCAGTGGTGCGGTGTTTTGGGAGGAAACCAATCTGGCTTTTACTTAAGATGGAGTGTTCCTCAATGAAATCTAGCATTCTTTTATTGAGAATGCTGCAGAATAATTTGCCTAGACAGCTGCTGACAGAGATGCCACGGTAGTTATTAGGGTCTGATTTGTCCCCACTCTTATGAATGGGGGAAATGAGCCCTTTGCACCAGATGTCAGGAAAACATCCTGACTGTAGAACAATATTGAACAGCTTTAACATTGCAGCCTGCATCTCTGGGGTGCTGCATTTCAGCATCTCGTTTTTAATGTTGTCTGGACCACAAGCTTTCCTCGGCTGGAGAGATTTTGTCTGTGTGATCAATTCTTCCCAAGTAATTGGAGAATCGAGAGGGTTTTGGTTGTCTTTAATTGTCTGTTCTAATATTTGGAGTTTTTCTTTTACAAAATTTTGTTCTGGTCTAATTTGTTTAATTGGTATGTATTTGTAAAGGTTTTCAAAATGTGTTTTCCAGATATCACCATTTTGAATGGGTAATGCTTGTTGTGGTTTTGTGTTGAACTTGTTCCACATATTCCAGAATTGATCTTGATTAATGGCGTTTTCAATGTCTTCAAGTTTCCTGTGGGTATAATTTTGTTTTTTGTTCCTAATTGTACATTTGTATTTATTTAAAATGTCATTGTATCGAATGCGTAAGGCCGGGTTGTTTGGTTGGCGGTGTTTTTCATTTGCTATATTTCTAAGGTCTTTTCTGATGGTCTTGCATTCTTTATCAAACCATTTCTCAACATTTTGTCTTCTAATAGGCTTATGTTTCTGTTTTATGAGGTCAGCTCTGATGGCTGCCTTATGGAATATCGTGTTGATGTCATCAGTCGCCTTGTTTACACCGTTTTTGGTAGGGACATATTGAGTTTGGTCATATATGGAGATGTCATTCATCAGATCAGGTGATTTGAAGGCCATGATGAGTTTGTCTCCACTGTCTGTGGCCCATCTGTAGCCATCTCTCTCTCTCTCTCTCTCTCTCTCTCTCTCTCTCTCTCTCTCTCTCTCTCTCTCTCTCTCTCTCTCTCTCTCTCTCTCTCTCTCTCTCTCTCTCTCTCTCTCTCTCTCTCTCTCTCTCTCAAGATTCAAGATTCAAATAGCTTTATTGGCATGGTTAAAGAAATCTTTACATTGCCAAAGCATTCAGAACACTATAGAATATAAATAAGTAAATAGTTAAATAAAAAAATAATAAAAATAAAGTAAAGTTTTTTTTTTTTTTTTTTTTTTTCTTCGTGGAGATAAACATTGCAATAAAAAGTTCAATCTACTAATATTTACACAGTGTCTCTAGGTGTGTAGTTTGTAGTCTCTATCCTGCTGGAGGCTCTTTCTTCGTGACAGGACTTCACGTATCTGGCAGCCAGGTTAGAGCTCGCTGGGCTTTCTCCTAGTAGGAGTGGGAGTTTATCCATATTACATTTCTGATGGAAGTCTTTCTGGTAGGTTGTGAAAAGGGGATAGAAAGTGTTTCTAATGTTTGCATATTTGGGGCAGGATGTCAAAAAGTGAAGCTCTGTCTCCACTTGGTTCTCTGTGCAGTGAGGGCACAGTCGCTCTTCCTTCGGCAGCCAGGTCTGCCTGTGTCTGCCTGTCTCGATGCTCAGACTGTGTTCACTGAGTCTGTACATGCTCAGGACTTTCCTCAGTTTTGGGTCGCTCACTGTACTCAGGTATCCTGCCAATTCATATGTTCTGTTTAGGGCCAAATAGCATTCCAGTTTACTTTGTCTGGCTGTTGCATCTGTCCAATGTTTGAAGTATTTTTCTTTTTGTGTTTTAGTTATTTGGTTTGGGGTTACTATGTTTTTACTGTCCGTTTGTGACGTGAGCTCTAAGACCAATCGGCCTAGGGCGTTCTTCTCTGGCTTCAGCTCTTGGTAGGTCAGGGCTTTGTGATGGAGGGTCTGTTCATCGCTATTTTTTAAGTGGGCATGGAATTTAATGGCTCTTTTTTGAATGGTAATTATAAGAGGGTATAATCCTAATTCTGCTCTACAGGCATTATTTGGGGTTTTGCGCTGAACATGTAGCAAGATTTTGCACAGCTCGGTCTGCAGAGTCTCTATTGGGTGTTTGTCCCATTTAGTAAACTCTTGGTCTGTGAGTGGACCCCAGACTTCACACCCGTACAGCGCGATGGGCTCTATTACGGTTTTGATTATTTTTAGCCAGATTCGAATTGGGATGTCAATTTGGATATTTCTCTTGATAGCATAAAAAGCTCTCCGTGCCTTGTCTCTCAAGTTGTTAACAGCTTTTTTAAAATTTCCTGTGTTGCTAATATTTATGCCAAGGTAAGTGTAGTCCTGGGTGTGTTCGATGAGCATGTTGTCCAATTTAAAACTATGATGTTGGTCTTGGCGGCTGGGTCTTTTTTGGAAAATCATAATTTTAGTCTTTTTGGGGTTAATTGCCAGGGCCCATGACTGACAGAAGTTGAGCAGGAGGTCTAGATGCTGCTGTAGACCCTCTTTAGTGGGAGACAGCAGCACCAGATCATCAGCAAACAGAAGGCATCTGACCTCAGTGTCCAGTAGAGTAAGGCCAGGTGCTGTAGACTGATCCAGAGCTCTCGCTAGCTCATTTATATAGATGTTGAACAGTGTGGGACTTAAGCTGCAGCCCTGTCTCACTCCACGACTCTGAGGGAGGAAGTCTGTGTGTTTGCTATCAATTTTAACTGCAAATTTGTTGTTTGTGTACATTGATTTGATGATGTCATATGTTTTTCCTCCAATGCCACACTTAATTAATTGAAGAAAAAGGCCTTCATGCCAAATGGAGTCAAAAGCTTTTTTGAAGTCAACAAAGCATGAGAAAATTTTTCCTTTGTTTTCGTTAATTTGTTTATCGACTAAGGTATGGAGAGTGTATATATGGTCTGATGTGCGATAATTTGGTTGGAAGCCAATTTGATACTTGCTCAGGATATTTCTGTCTCTGAGAAAATGGGTTAGTCTGCTGTTTATGATGTTGCAGAAGAGTTTGCCTAGGTTGCTGTTTACACATATACCACGGTAGTTATTAGGGTCAAATCTGTCTCCGTTTTTATAGATTGGGGTAATAAGACCTTTATTCCAAATTTTGGGGAATATACCTAAACTCAGGATGAAGTTGAAGAGCTTGAGAATGGCTAATTTGAATTTTTGGTCTGTGTATTTAATCATTTCATTTAGGATGCCATCGACACCACAGGCTTTTTGCAATTTCAGGGTTTGGATTTTGTCTAATAGTTCGGTTAGTGTAATTGGGGAGTCTAAGGGGTTCTGGTAGTCTTTGATAGTTGATTCTAAAACTGTTAGTTTGTCATACAGGGCATTTTGTTCCAGATTTTTGTTTACATTATTAAAGAGGTTGGAGAAGTGGTTAATCCAAACATCTCCATTCTGGATAGCTAGTTCTGGATGGTAGGATTGGTTTAGTGTGTTCCAATGTTTCCAGAACTGGTTGGATTCTAAGGATTCTTCAATTTCCCTGAGTTGACTTTTTCTGTTTTGTTCCTTTTTCTTTCTTAAAGTATTCCTATATTGTTTAAGTTTTTCGTGATAGAGATGACGGATGTTCTCATTGTCAGCATCTCTGTGTTTCTGGTTGGATAGGGTTCTTAATTGTTTCCTAAGTTTTTTGCAGTCATTGTCAAACCATTTCTCAGTGGCATGTGGTCTTTTTGGTTTTCTTTTTGTTGCTTTTAAGTTGGATAATGTTGCTGATACCTCAAATATTCTGTTCAGCTTGTCTACTGCTAGGTTTGTACCTTCACTATTGTGCGGGAAAGGAGTGGCAAGGAATTGATCTAATAGGGCTTGAATTTTCGGTTGACTAATTGTACTTAGATATGTATCTTTACTGCTTTGTTTCCATCTATACATGTGTCTAAGTGAGTGCAGCTGGGTTTGCTTAGATGCTTCTTGGTTGGGCATTGCTCTGTTTAAGTAGAGGGTTATTTT
Organism: Pimephales promelas; assembly: GCF_988280905.1. NCBI lineage: Eukaryota > Metazoa > Chordata > Actinopteri > Cypriniformes > Leuciscidae > Pimephales > Pimephales promelas. Next base: position 33,987,196 of record NC_142769.1, read on the forward strand.
ACTGTGGTCTGATAGGGGGTTTAGTGGGCTGACTGTGAACGCTCTGAGGGAGTTTGGGTTAAGGTCTGTCAGAAAGTAGTCGACTGTACTGCTACCGAAAGATGAGCTGTAGGTGTATCTACCGTAGGAGTCTCCTCGGAGCCTGCCGTTGACTAGGAACAGACCTAGTGTGCGACACAGATGAAGAAGATGTGTTCCGCTTTTGTTTGTTGTTTTATCATAATTGTGTCTCTGTGCTTGTATCAGTGTGGGGAAGACGTCTCCTCCAGGCAGGTAGGTGTCCCCCTGTGGGTTCAATGTGTCCAGTTCTTCACCTGTTCTGGCATTCAGGTCTCCACAGAGCAGGACGCTTCCCTGTGACTGGAAGTAATTAATGTCTACTTCAAGAATGGAAAAACTATCTTCATTAAAATATGGAGACTCTGCTGGAGGGATATAAGTCGCACACAGGAAGATGTTTTTCTCTGTTGCGGTAACTGTCTTATTAATTTCTAACCATGTGCAGAATTGTCCTGTTTTAGCTAATTTGATGGCATGGGCAAGATTCGATCTGTACCAAATAAGCATGCCTCCTGAGTCTCTTCCTTGTGTAACTCCAGGCAGTTTAGTGGATGGGATGATGAGTTCTCTGTAGCCTTTGGGGCAGCCGGTGGGTCCATCTCTGCTCCATGTCTCTTGTAGGATGATGATGTCTGAGTTTTTGATTTCTGAGTTGAAATCTGTGTTTCTGCTTTTGAGGCCAAAGGTGGATGATCTCAGGCCTTGAATGTTCCAACATGAAATGATAAAGGCTTTGTTGTCCATGGGGTCATAATTTTGTAGATAAGTTTTGACCTATGACAGTAGGTGTGAGCAGATGAGGTTGAGCATCTGATGGATGTCTCTTAGCTCTGTTGATGTGGCTTGCACTGGTGTTGTTGTTGATGTTCTGCTCACTATCTGAGCGTAGCTGTGTTCGCTCGGGGCCTGCGGGGTATGAGGAGGGCAGGGGGTTGGCAGGAGGGGCTTTGGCCTGGCCTGATGTGCTGAATTTGAGGGTGTAAAGGCTGGAAGAAAATGCTCAAGTGCTGGTTGGGATGGTCTCAGCATGTGAGAGTCATGTTGTCTTGACGGAAGTCTTCTGGATGTTCTCTCTGGGGGTACATTGTGCTTTCTTACAGGTCTGGGTGGAGGTTGTTGGGCCCTGTTGCTCCTGGGGGTGCTGTTGTGATATCGACTCAGAGCCACATTTTTTAGGGTCCTGGCGAAGACTGGAACAGCAGTCTTGTACAGATGAACATGGTCGTAGAGGCATGAGGGGTCCAGGGTGGGGTGGTGTGCCAGGTGCACATTGGGTTTAAGTGCACAAGAGCGGGAGATGTGGGCGTTCACTCGCTGGATAGTGTCAGGGTGGAAGTCTTTTCGGGGCAGCAGTGTGGAGATGGTAATTTTTGCATTTGGGAAGGTGGTTGAGGCCTTTTCAATTACTGTTTGTAGTGATATAGCCACCCTCTCCTGTTGGGCTCTCAGATCGTTTGTGCCGGTGTGGATTATTACATGGCTTGGGGATCCCAGTTTGTCAACACTTAGCCATTTGAGTGCGCTCTGAGTGTTCGGACACCAGAGTTTGGCCACTCTGTGTTTGGGAAAAAGCTTATTTTCATTGATAAATTTGCCATTTGAATCAATTAAAATAGCGACTTCCGGTC